>NC_081405.1:333462484-333773913 GCF_030272615.1 Cryptomeria japonica | reverse complement strand
AATTAATGTGGTGGTGCTACTACTCAGGGGTAGTAGTTAGTTGTTTGAATAAGACGATTTATGATTTTTTTCTTTGATATTTATGTCAGACTTCTGGCATTAATGTAAAAGGGGGAGAGATATATGTGAAAAATAGAGCTTAATAGAATATCAGTCAAAGGGGGAGAGATCAGAGCTTAATAGAGATATATTCATTAAGTTTGGTTCAGATCTTCATCGCTATATCATTCTATGGGAGATTGTTGGTTGTCCTCCATAGGGGGAGACTTCTCTGGCATTTCTTGGCACTTGGATGTCTTTCACATCTAGTGTTACCATCAATGCAAAAGGTGGAGATTGTTGGAAATTTGGAGAATTTGATTATGTGTTGCATTGATGTTTTGTCATTGATGGCAACACCAGTTGTTTTGGTTGTTTATCGGTTTTTGGTTGGTTCTGGTAGAGTGGTTGGTTTATGATATTGATCCTATATGCTCTAGTATGATTTGGTTTGTGGAATTGGTTTGGATATGTCATTCATGCTATTCAGATGTGTATCATGACCATTTGGTTTGATATTTGATGACTTAGGAGCTATCATTTGTTCTAGTAAGCCTTTTGGTCATCGGTAAGGGTTTTCCCTACAGATATTTGTTGACGATCTTTTGATGCACATGATAAGTGGTGTTGGTGTGGCTTCTAAATGAATTTCAGGATGCTGTTGGTTATCTTGTTCATGTTTTTGTTGATCTGTAGTGTTAGATTTGGTTTATGGCAACCTATTTTAAGTCTAGTGTTATCCAGGTTATGGACCAGTTTATGTAACGTATTGGAGGATGTTCCTGATGTGTTACTGGTGGGATTTAATGCTTGGTTTACATTTTTTTCAGCCTAAGGTGACGTGGCTGATCATTATATTGTGAGTTTATGTTGTGAACCTATTGTATTATCTTTTAGGTGGCCAACCTAATTGTTTAGGTCTCGGGTTGGTATAAATATGATGTAATATCTCTTTGTAGATCATGGTAATAGGTCAAGGTTATGGGATTATCTATGTGTGAATAATGTTGTAACCATATGCAGAAGGTTTGTGTAAGAGATTTAAGGCCTCTGGTACTGAACTTAATCAAAACTGTACTCAGGCATAGTAAATGCTATACTTGTAGTTCAATTTTCATTCTAAATTGTAGTCTGGATTTATTTAGTAGTTAGTGAGGCTCCTATTTGTGATGAGTAGTGCACTTTAGGTTGTTGGCCTTCTTGTTGTTAGGCCCAATATGGAAAGCTAATGTACTGAGAGGGGAGGGGTGAATCAGTACTTCAAATCCTTTACTTAACAATAACTTTACTGTTATGCATAAACCAAATAGTGCAATAACATAATATAAAGCTAAAACAAATAGATTTATACTTTGTCTATGCTTCGGTGAGAGTGACAGAGAGGGCATCCTTTACACTGTCCATTAAAGAATTTTGTGCTTAAATATCAGCCAATAATGATATTAAGCCATCTAAAGTGCTTCCCTCTTGTGTAGTAGATAAGTATGTGGCTCGGTTGATCTGTTCTTGGACAGACAAAAGATGAAGGAATAATGTTTGAAGTGTCATTATGTCCATCTTGATCTTGTGTTCTTCATTTCTTAGGTCCAATTGTTGAGCCATGAGCTATTGTAACTGTATAGAAATTTTGAACTGAATTGGGCTCTATGGTCAACTTATTTGAGAGATCGGTGATCTCTTTCTCAATGGCTTCAGTTTGATTTTTGATGTCTTTAATGAATAAAGAAAATGTACAGAGTTTCTGAAATAAATAAAGAATGTGCTTGAGTTGAGGGGTCAACTCAGCAATAAATTTGACAAGTTTAATTTTGCCAATAGGTATAGCTTTCTATACCTCTTCTATCATTTTTGCAGTGAGCTCTTTGTCTTTTAGCTTGCTCAAATATTCAGATGCATCTACTCCAGATGTCTCTATCTTGGTTAGGAGTTCATCCAGTTGAATGTGGATGGCTGTATCTTTGGTTATTGTAGCTTCAGGTAGCATATCTGTTAAGAGTGCTTTCACCTTCTAAAGTACTTTCTTTTTCTTTTGAATAGCCATTTGCTTCTCTTGTTCGGTCTTTGCTTTGCATAGTTCACCGAAATCAATGAGTTCTTGCCCCTTTAATTTGGATATATCAACATTGGGCAAGACTATTGGTTTTGACAAATCTACTTTGAAACTATGTTTTTTCATCTTTTTTTCTTTACCTTTCATCGATTGAACTAAGATAATGGCTTGTGAAGCTTGATGGCCCTTAGTAGGTTGCTTGATAGAGGCAACACTTTGGTCAGTTTCTTTAGCCTCTGTAGTGTCCGTTGGTGTCTCAGTACTCAGTGGCTCAATTGCAACATTTTCAGTGCTAGAAGGATCCTAAGATGTCTGTTCTTGAGTACTACCTTCTCCTGTTGTAGACTTGTGACCTTCGATGCCTTTATTTGTATCCTAAGGGGCTTCGGTTGACACAAGTTGATTGACCGGTGGATAAGGCTAAACTTGTTCCAAGACTGATTCACTGGATACAAGTTTTGCATATGCATTGCCTTCTATCATTTCCTATTCAGGTGCCTCTGTATCCATGATATCTTCTTCTATTTGAATGGTGTTAGTAGGGTCTTGCTTGGTAACATCAGCATCTTGCTCAGTGAGATCAACTATTTCAACTTCAGCTTGCTCACCGACATCCTTGATTCTAAAGATTTCTTGCCACTTTTCTTTTGTCTCATTTTCCACTTCAATATACAAACCATTCATCAGTTTTAAGGCTCTTTGTTTGATGAGAAATTTTGAGTTGTAGGTTGTCAGATGTTCTTTTATTTCAACTACCGACATGTCTGGAAAGAGATGTACCAGACTTCTTTCTCTGATCTATTTCTCTGAGTCCATTGCATACTTCCACCTATTGTCAATATGTAAATATAATTCATTTGGAAGTTACTTAGATAGTTCCAATGGAGCCAATCAGAATTTTAGAAGTGTGCAGATAACAACTTCTTCAATTTGTCTCTTTCATCATTATTTCTAGATTCATACTTAACATATATGAATCCTCCAAATCCACCATATTATTTCAGATTAGCACAAAAAATTTCAACACTATGTACATTTACCTTCTTGCTTTTGACAATCTGAAATTTGCTTGCATCCTCAGATTCGGCTTCACTAGACTCTTTAGCCAAAATGAGTCTCCTAGTAGATTTCTTGTAAGTTTTTGTTACCTTGGGAACAATAACACTCTTTTTTTTCTTACTCGGTGAAGCTGCAGATGCTCTTGTGTTAGGTCGCTTTGCTGGAGGAGTCGGTGAGGCCTTTGATGTGTCTTGTTTCTTTCTTTTCAATACTTTTCCCTTAGGCAAATCGGTGCTTAATGTTATAGATGCCTCTTGGGATTCAGATTCCTCTTCGATAATGGCTATAGTGCCTTTGACAAGTGTGGAGGAAGAGCCTTCTCTGAATTTCTCTGATAATGCCTTTATCATCTTTGTTGCCTTTCTTGTAGCTTTGGGTACTACAATGCTCGTTTTTACTTTTTCCTTCACTTCTTCATAGGTTCCATACCTTAGCTCGGTAGCATGCCTTGGCAACATGAGAAATGCATTAATTTGCTGTTGTGTGATGTCAAAATCAATCTTATAACCCATAGGTGACAAAGATTGAGTTCTTGGTTCCACAACATTCATATAACAGTAATTAGTGTCTACTTCAAAACATATGTCATCTTTGTATTTCTCCACTAGCTTGGGTGGAATCCGGTACCTGTTATGCATTTTCTCTTGAAACTTACTGAAGTAATCATCCATAATATCATTAAAATTTTCACCTAGCTTCTTAATGAAGTCATTGATCTGATGGGTGATTGGTCGATGTAGTTCCCAAACAACTTTACCGACTGATGGAAAGAATTTTTCAAAATAGAAAAACATGCATACAAGTAGTGATCCACACTTTAGTGTATTAGCCAAGTTGTTCTTCTTCAGCTTCCTGATGGTGTTCAAATTTTCAAACAAGTTTTTTAGTAACACCTCACATAGATCAATTTTCATTCCCTTTTTCACAATTTTGTATGCTAGGTCTACTGCTACACAAGGTACATTGTTTTCCCTTGCCGATTGGAAGAAACAGTAACCTATTACTCTAATGGCAAATTTTAGTTCTGCATCAGTGACATTGTTCAATTTTAGTCCTCTCCAATCTAATTCCACTCCGGTTAAACTGATCAATTCCTTATGTGATATCATCTTTTGAGCTCGGGCATGATCATAAATAGGGTAACCGGTAATCAGATGAATGATTTCCTTGGTAATCTTAAATGGTTTCTCTTCTAACCACATGAAATCATCGTGAACTCTACTCAAAACAAACTTGACCCACTAGGGTTTGAACACACGGGGATAGGTTAGGGCTTCAATTAATCCCTTGATCTTAATATGCTCATACTTGCTATCTAATTTACCATCGGTGCACAATTCATCATAGGTGTCTTTGATTTCAACGTGACCGAGCTCTTCAACACGACATTTGGTGAAGAATCTCACATCCTCGACAAATAACACTCTATCTGGGATGAGTGAAAATGCGGTTTTGTCATCTAGTTCAAATGCAACTTTCGGAGTTAAAGAGTATTTTAGTGAGGGCTTTTCAACATTCTTAACAATGATGGGATCTTGAATCTTAGGTGCCATTTGAAGATTTCAGATAAAAACTAACAAAAGATCTTTAGGGTTTGAGGATTTTCAAATGACAGATGCTTCACACTTAGCAGATAATAATAACTTGATAAGATCGGTAAACGAGCTTAACAATGCATTGAGATTGATGTAAATACCTTGAATTTTTCTTTGTAGGAGGTTTGATTTCCTTAGATTGGCTTTGCTCTGCTCTCTTGAAAACTTGGTAAGTGAAAATGACTGCGTAAACGCTTTAAGTACACAATATACCTTATCAGGCTCCATGTAGGTTAGGTTAAAAACATTAAATGCACTCAGTTCCACTAAACCTTCTTTCCCTTTTTTTTCACTTTAACTGAGTAGCCAGGTTTCCTTCATTTACCGACTAGACAGGCTTCCTGTATTCACCGACTTGACAGGTTTCCTATATAGTGCTCCAAAAGACTAATGGAATTTCAAACTTACTACTACATCTTAATTATGCAGATTTTGAATTAAGTACAAAAATAAAATAGGAACTGTTAAGATTTAACCTTGAGAGAATGCAGTCCCTTCATACCTTTACCAATTAATTTGGAATAGGAGCACCTAACTCGGTAGGTAAGGTGCTTTCTTCATTTGACACAATTTCCTTCTTTTTCCAAATCATCTTTAATTTTTCTTTTATTTCCTTAGTATCTTTTCTAGGTTGATCTCTGCAATCTCCAGCCAAGTGTCCAACTTTATGACAATGAAAACATGCCATACCAGGATTTCTCCATGATCTTTGGTTGTTCATTCCAAACCTTATAAAACAATTGGCACTTATATGTCCATATCTTCCACAACATTCACACCATATCCTTGTATTGTAATCCCATGGTACTGCAGAATACTGTTGGTAAGGATCTGTGTGAGCTTGGTAACCTCTAGCATTTGCTTGATGTGCAGACCACATATAGTTCTTTTGCTTGTACCAACACTTCTTGGTACTATGTCCATATCTATTGCAGTTTTTACAAAACCCTTTGAATTTTGCCTTTTGATAATTGTTAACAGAGTTTGTCCTACATTGATTGGATGTGTGACCATATTTATTGCAATTGTAACAATAACCATTGGACTTAGTGACATTTGGTTTCTTACCTTTTCTGATTTGACAGATGTTGGCAGTGTGACCTTGATTTCCACAGTAGTTGCAAATAGGCTTCTTTCTTTTGATGTTCTTCTTGATTCCAACTTGCTTTGATGATTCTCCTCTCTTGGTAGTATGGATTCCCTTCTTGGTAGAGTCTTTTCCTGTGTAACTGAGTCCTGCATCTTTGTTGGGTCTTCTAGTATTCAGTTGCTCATCCAACATCTTTGATGCTTCATAACTCTTCTTCAGTGTTTCTTTGGATTTCATCTCTTTTTCAAGTTCATTGGCCAGCCTTGATACTTAAAGTTTCAATGCTTGATTCTCACCATCTTTCAGATTTGCTTCATGATGTGCATAACCTAGTTGATTTGATAGATTTTGTTGAATTCTAGTCATCCTTGTGATTTCATCATTCTTATCAGATACTAAGACTTCAAGTTGTTGTTTCTCTCTTTCTAGATCTCTTGCTTTATCCTTAGTTGTCCTTAATGCATCAAGATTTTCAGTCATCTTTGTGAGAACATACTCATGTTCTCTCTTCATTGCTTTTAGTTGATCAGCCAGTGCTTTGTTCTTTTCTTTCAATAGTCCAATCATTTCTTCAGTCTCTTCAGATATACTGTTCTCAGATGATGTCTTAATTTATTCCACTAACTCTTGAGAGTCCTACAAATCATCAGATAATCTTCTTCTCACTTTCAAAGATTTTTGCATTTTCCTTTGCATATCTGCAATCACTTGATTAGCATGATCCAGTTCTTCTTACAGATACACAATCCTCCAAGATTGTTTATCGCCTTCCATCGATAAGATCTTTCTCTTTAGGCAGTTAAACCCTTTTCTAAGATTGAAGCTCTGATACCAATTGTTAGGCCCAATATGGAAAGCTAATGTACTGAGAGGGGAGGGGTGAATTAGTAATTCAAATCCTTTACTTAACAATAACTTTACTGTTATGCATAAACTGAATAGTGCAGTAACATAATATAAAGATAAAACAAATAGATAACAATCATACATGACTCACTCCATAACAAATATATATTGGTTATGCAGAGACTCTTGGTTAGAGAGAAAAACTGTGGTGGGGATGGCACCCACAACTTCACTACTGCAATAATAAATGTTGCTCGGTTAGAGCTATATGTTTAGCTATTTCTAATAGCTTACCCTGTTAGGAGTATCAAGATCTGTTAGATCTACCTTGCTAAAGGATTTTACAATACTTAATCTAAATGCTGCACTTGGTTAGAGGCTTTACAATTTATAGACTTGATTAGAGTCTTTTACCCTGTTAAAGGTTTCTCTTACAACTTCAAAATATTACAATAAAATCATTACAAATATCTGCAACTTTACATCTGGAATGTTATAGCAGATTCTATGTGCTCAAAATAAGATTACCTTGCTTATAGAATACTTCGGTAACCCATATAGTAACTCGGTAAACCCTTTTTTTTACTCTATTCTTTGACTATTCTCTAAAATCCTTCTCGATGACCTCTGTGTCTTTGTAACAGTCATAACACTTAGTGCTTTCACATGTCTTGCTTCATATATTTCTATATCTTCCTTTTTGTCATCCTACATGTATATTTCTGATCTTAATCCATGTTGTATAAATATCTATCTCTTATGATAGTGATCCATTCATTGCTTCGATCTTACAAACATGTTTTATCGAATGACTAACCATGCAAAATATTTCATTGGTTAGATGACCTCAAAATCATACACAATCTTTAAGTGCAATTTCCAATGTGATAATGGTTCTATGTTCCTCGATCTTGTAACATGTTTCCATATGTATGTCCAGGTTCAATGAATCTGGTAACACATTTTACTCGGTGTATATCAACTCAGTGTGTCATCTTTGCCACTTGGCAGACATGGAATGATACTCAGTAGATAGCTCGGTGCATATTGTGCTCTTGACTACTTTCTTTTATAATTGACTAGACTGTGCGTACCGACTAAATATTTTGGTAGAGATAACCGACTAGAGTATATAGAATAACTTTGAACATAAAAACTAATGGCAACTTGATAAGAAGTAACACCTGCATGTGCAGGACCCTCATTACTATAATCACATACTTACTGCATAAGTATTATCTGACTGTGGTTAGGCTTCTCACTATGTTTTTTCCCTTTATCGGGTTTTCCATGTACAAATTTGTTGGCATTTGATCATTTGAACTAAACTGATAATGTGTATTTCCTGATGCAACCAGTATATGTTAGTTGAGAATAGAGATTATATTTATGTATGATGACTATTTTGTATGTTGTCATTGATGGAAACTATTTTTCTTTATGTGGTGATTGCATACTTGGTGTTATTTCTTATATGCCTATTGAGTTTTAAGTTGGTGAAATTGATAATCAAATTTGTATTGTTTTTACTTGCACTGATGTAGCCCCCCCCTCTTAGTGCCTTATAAGTTCATCAATTAGTATTAGATATTAACTTCCTTAAGGCTTAACTACTTGGAAGGGATCTCTAATCCTAAGGAAAATATGAGGGAAGGAATGAGTTACAAAGAAATGGCTAGGGAACTTGCAGAAACCAAGGAAGAGCTAGAAAGCCTAAGAAGCAAGTACAAGAAATCACTAGCTAAAAGGAAAGAACTAACCAAATAATTGTTGGAGATCTATGACAAGAGTTCTTCAAATGAGGCAAACATTGATGCATTGGTTGAAGAAGTGGAGAAGATGAATGGTTAGAAGAATAACCTAAGAAGAGAGATGGAAGTACTTACAATCCAGATGAGTGAGGAACTTAAAGCTAGAAGAAAGGCCGAGGATTAGATCTGATATAAAGAGCATGAAATATTTAATATTAAGTAGGAGAATGCAACTTTGAATGAATATTGGAATGAGGAGAAAGAAGAAAAAGAAAGAATACAGTCAGATCTTGAAATGAAAATGTCTCTTAGAGAGACCCTCATGAAAACAAATGGAGATCTTACAAAGGAACTTGTTGAGGCCAATGAGAAGCTTGATAAATTCAACAAGAGTTCCTCTATGCTTGATGAACAAATCCAATCTCAAAGGATGAAAGGTGATACATCTAGGTTAGGATGCAATACAACTAAGAAGGGAGAACATTTTGGTACCAAGAGAAACATGCATGAAGGTAAAATATCTCCTAAGGCTTAGAAGCCTACCGGTAAGAAGGATTACAAACCTGTTTGTTTTAATTGTCATAAATAAAGACATATTTCTAATGTTTGTAGAAGCATATATGATGCTAATACTAGTTATAGACCTAATACTAGATATGTGCCTAGAAAATTTGAAGGTTCTTGTTATACATGCAACATGTATGGGCATACATCTATTGAATGCAAGTATGGAGCTAATTATCCAACACCTCATATGAATCCAAGAACTGATGGTGATTGGAGAAGGAATTTCACTGACCGAAGAAGCACTAATTGGCAAAGACCCTATGTTAACCGGTCTAGTCCTTATGAGATGGAGAAGAGAGTCAATGTGATTTTTTCAATCTGCAACAATTTTGGACAATGTGGCAATGAACTACAAAAGAAGAACATGTAGAGGCAATGCAAGACCTTGGACAACATCTAGAATGACATGTTATCATTGTAACAAACTGGGACACATTGCCAAGTTTTATAGAACACAAAAAAACCAATCAGTGAATCATCCTACAAATCGGAAAGGAAAACAAAAAGTTGATATTGAAGAAACCAAAGCTAAGATAAATAAAACTTGGAAGAAGAATAATGATGATAAACCATCTGAGGAAACAGATTCTTCACCTAATATGGAGAAGCCATCACCAACAAACTAAGTTGTTTCTACAACTTGGGGTGAGCTTATTGTCAAATCTTGAGATGAATCCCTAGATGAAGTACTGTAAGTTAAATCTACATATTATGATGCATTTTGATGTTTTGATGTGTTTTTGGATCATAACCGGTAAATAACATACAATTTTGCAACTGGTAGTATGCTTTAGAGTATTTTAAGGTGTTTTAGGGTTTTGTTGGTTAAATCATTTAATACAGCAGTTTGAAAGAAAATAAAAGTAACTTTTTGAATTTCATTTGACACATTGAGATCTTGAGGGCATTTGGCGAGAAAGAAGAGCAGAGAAAAATTTGTGCTAGCATCATTCAAACCATTCACTAGCAATATGAAGCGATTGGAGTGAAGTTTGAATCAGTGATCGAGTATTGAAAGTTGGAAACCCTAGTACCAAAGTAGAAAAGGTATTTATCTAAGAAATCCTACTCCTTTCTTGGTGATTTGCATATTTGAAATGAATACACCTCACCTTATCGATGTGACCGAGAGGGCAAGAACAAAATTTAAAAGACACCCATACAAGTCTAGGGAAATAGACCCCATTGGTACCCTATCCGGTGTATTGAATGGAGTTTTACATGTAGAAGATGTAAGATCCTTTTATCATTGCAAAATTGAGCACATGGGTGTGATTTCTATTTTTAATCAGTACAAATCTTTATGTGATGATAAAGGGATACTGCAAGAATAGTTTAGAAGCATGGCTGACAAAGGGTTTTAGCATGCGATCAATTTCATTGATGACTTTGATAATGAGTTAGTGATATTTGTTTTAAGTTGGATTCATGATCGGTTCATGTGGCTGGATAGACCTCATAAGATAACAAGGAAGCAATCCATGCAGTAACTGGATTCTGCTCAACTAGTGAAGTACCATTGCTGAGGTCAGTACCTAAAAATGATTTTGAGAAGCTAACAGGATCTAGATGGGATAGAAGATCCATGACTATGAATAATATTAATGATCCTACAATTAAATTTTCATCAATGGTAATTGGTTACAGAATCTACTATTCAAGTAGAATGAATAGTATACTGGCAACAACAATATACACTACATACCAAATGGTAAAGGAGAATGTGGACTATGATCTTGCAGAAGCATTAAGGAGCCAATTAATGGCAAATATAGAAGCTATGAAGAAGGACAAGAAGCTTAGATTTAAATTTAGACAATTAATTTTGGGATTGTTTTTCTATTTTCAAAAAAATTTCCTCGGTATTGGAGATGTTTAGTGGATAATTGGTTCCCTTGCCCTACTACAGATGAAGAACAGTATTGGGATGCTGAAAGACAAGTTTGATGATATATCATGGGATTATTTCAATAAATTTTAAAAGAAAATGCATGCTAGGGAACGTATACCGATAAAAGTAGTGAAATGGTATAAGGATTCCATTTGTTTTATGGTAGACATAGATACATTCATGATGGAGGTTGTGATTCCTAGGACCACATGGGTAATGCCCATGGAATATGGAGTAGACAAAGATCTACTTATTGCTTATGCTGATCATTTTCTACATTAACCAGTCGATACCATTGCTAAAAGGTTAGGAACCTATAAGGAGAAACTACTTCAAGTACGCTCTGAATTGCAGCGACCAGTAATAGAAAAGAAAGTGAGGAAAGAGGTGGAGGCCTTTGTTGAATAGACCGAATTCACTAAGTAATAGATAGCAACAACAAGAGCCAAACATGAGGCCGAGCAAGGTATAACTTTTAGTGTACCAACCGGTACCTCCACTGGTAAGACAAGAGAAGCCAAAACAGCAAAAAAGAATAAGGTAGAAGAAACAAAGGTAAAGCCTACTGAATCCCAAAGAGGTAAACCCTCTAAAATACAATTTTGGAGGGAAGGTAAACTTATTGAACCTCCTGCTATGCTTGCCCAAACTAGTAAAAGAAAGAAGGAAAATGCTCATAAACCAGTGACAAATATAGAGGAGACATAATCATAAGAAGATAAGAGAGCACTAAGGAAAAGTGCTAAGAAATAGAAGACTACTGGTAAAGGTAAAGCATTTAAGAAACTATTGACACTTGTAGAATCTTTCATTAGGATGGTCAAAATAAAAAATAATTATGGGGTATATAAGGGATTAAACATATTGTTTACTCATTTGTCTGAAAGCCAACAAAGAAAAATTGAAGATGCAATTATATTCAGTATGAATAAGTTTAGTAGAGCCCTCATTGAATTAGAAGGGCAAATTATAGATTCTTTATATAATTTGATTGATGCAAGGTGACAAGCGACAATTAGCCTAGATAAAGAATTTATTGATTATACACTTAAAAACTTGCAACCAAAAGCAACTAGAGAGGAAATTGAACAAATAAAGGTTAATACAAAATCATTTTTGAGATCAAAGAAAATATTAACAAGAATGCTTATTGGAGATTGAGATTTTGATGAAAAAGGCTTTAGGTCTCATTGCTGATGAAGAAGAGGAAAAAGATGAAGAAATTGAGGATGATACCCCTATAAAGCCAAAGTCAAAAGAACTTCCTAAGGGGGTAAAGATCATAGATTTTGAGCCAGATAACAAGTAAATGTTTGATGACCCTATTGATATTGAACCGGTAGAGATATACCAGATGATGATACCGATGATGTTGATAATGTTGCTAAAATTGCTGACAATATAGATGTTTTTGAATTTGATGTATAGATGTTTGAACCTTAGAAGAAATAGGAAGAAAACAAAGATGAAAAGAAAGAAGAAGACAAGTGCTCAATTGACCAACTAGTGAATGCACAACCAACAGAGACCCAGACTGTACTAGTCAATGTAAGTGTAGATGCAAATGTAAATTTTTCTACTGGGGATAATCAGAAGGATAAAGTTGATAAGGAAGAGGAAGCACTGATGAAAGAACAGATTGTTGAAAATCTGCATCGGTAAAGGACACCACTAATGAAGAGAAGACATAAAAAGATAAGGAGGAAGAGAAGAAAATAGAGAAGGTGGAAGAGGAGAGTATAACAAAAGAAATAAAGACAACTCCTAAAGTTCCTCTTGAATCCAAACTGAAGAAAACAATAGTTGACGATGATGATGACTCTGTGAGTATTAAAGGTCCTATTGATATGGACAATTTAAGTTCTTAAGAGTTAATAGAGATTGCTACTGCAATGCAATCCCTTGCACAAAAGAAAAGATTGAAGGAAAAACAAAGAGAAGAAGAGACTATAAGGACCGATGTTGATATTTTGTCAAGTCTCCTACCAGAGACTGATACAAAATATTTGGCTACCCCTATTGCCAAACTTGGATAGTTAGTTGTTGATGTCGGTGAACAACTTAAAACTCTCAAAGAAGTTGCATACATTTCCATTGAAAAGGATTACAAGAAGAAAAGGGGAGAACAGTTAATGATTAAAATAGATAAAGGAAAAGTATCCCTAACGATGAATAAAGACTTGTTGAAGACTGGATTGGAAACCAACTGTAAGATTTTGGCTACTATCTCCCAATTTTCACTATTTTGTGCTACTTGAGAAAGAAAAGAGTTGATACTGAGAAGTAGTCACAAAAGTTAATTAAAACATTCACACTAGTACAGGACTCAGTAATCACTTTTGGTTGAAAGGTTGTTGATTTACAACACCAATTAGAACTATATAAACATGAGCAAGTGAAACAGATCAGATCACTAAAAGAACTCTAGACTCAACTACTTCCAAAAGTAGATATTCTTCAAAGAGCATTCACAGAGTCAGAGGCAATTTTGGCTACTCCAGAGATGAGTACAGTTGATGCTATGGAGGAATTCATAGCACAGATAATGACACATGTTGAGATTACTAAGACACTGTTAGAAACTTGGGACAATGATCTAAAACAGATGAAGTTTCATTTCAATGATTTTTTCTTAAGAATTGCATTGTAAAGACCTTAGAATTTTTATCTCTATATATACATGTAGTTTTGATGACAAATTTTTATGCAATGTATGTATTTTACTTCTTTATTTGGCATTGTTGTCAAAGGGAGAGAATAATTAGTTTAAGTCTAAGAGTCAAAATTTTGTATGTAATGTTAACAGGGAGTAATGTCTTATTTTTGTAATAGCATGCAATTGCTAAGGGGGAAGGTATGCCATAAAGTCAATTTTTGTTTCAAACACTTGGTTGACAAAAATTTCCTAAGTGTTTCCATCAATGCCAAAGGGGGAGAATGTTGGCATTTGATCATTTAAACTAAACCGGTAATGTGTGTTTGCTTGATGCAACCAGTATATGTTTGTTGAGCATAGAGATTATATTTATGTATGATGACTATTTTGTATGTTTTCATTGATGGCAACTATGTTTATTGAAGTCATTTAAGTTATATAGTTCAACCGGCAAGGCTTAACCAGTTAGCAGAGATAGTTTTTATCAAAACTAGTTATTAGGACTTCGGTTGGTAAAAGACTGACAGTGTTACGTTCTGACAACTGATAAGTGAAAATTATGAAGAATGAGATGGTACAATTTTGCAACAGCATTGAAGATTATTAGATGAAGATATGTTCGTGACTGCATGCACAGATTCAATCAGGTGAACGAGATTTGTTTGACTGGACATATTAGTTGATGGAGACTTAACCGGTAGTGATGAAAATCACTTAGATTGGTAAAATGACATAAAATTGGATTCGTTGTGTCGATGGCCGACATAAATAAAGCATACAATGCAAGATTGTCTAGATGCATTGAACCTTTTGTAATTGTAACAAGGTTCTAGTCAACCTTATCATGATTTTAAATGTGTGATGAGGTATGAATGGATATATGTTATGAGCTTGATAATGTGAAAGATCATTAGCAAATTTTGTATTTCTGATTGTGTGGTGATCAGAGGAGTCCTGAGATGAAGTATATGTGATGGTGTAATGTTATGAAGTGGATCTTATTAGACATTGATGGTGTTATACTAAGATGATTTGTGCTTGTTGTCTCCCTAATAGTTGCAACAAGAAAATCCTCTTAGAAGGTCACTCCTAATAGGGTGCAGTAGGATCCTAACAGGTTTGATCATTAAATCCTCTAACTAGGTGACACAATAACATGTGTTGGAAAATGTCAGTAACTTGGGTAGCTCCTAACAGGGTTGGTCCTCATATGCCTTTTGTAAATCTCTTAACCAGGCTTAGACACTCCTAACAGGGTGTGCCCCTAACCAGGTGTTGTAGACCTTAACCGGTCACATCCCTATACTATAGATAGTGGATCTTGTGGGTACTAACTCCCACCATGGTTTTTCCCATTTGGGTTTTCCATGTATAAACTCTTGTGTCATGTGGTTTATGCTTTATGTGGTGATTGCATACTTGGTGTTATTTCTTATATGCCTATTGAGTTTTGAGTTGGTGAAATTGATAATCATATTTGTAATGTTTTTACTTGCATTGATTCACCCCCCCCTCTCAGTGCCTTATAAATTCATCAAAATCTTGGTTTCATGTGTTATGGATGGATGGTAACTATTTTGTGATTTATGTTTATGTTCAATTGCTATATCAGTTATTCTAGTATCTGGTCTATACATTCTAGTATTGAGTTTATGTGTTTCTAGTAATAAGGATTTGAATTCTTTAAGTTATTAAATCTGGTGACAACTGATTCACCCCCCCTCTCAATTGTCCTCTAGTTATTTGAGTTGTCTAACAATTAGTAAATGCCACTTTTGAAGGTCTTTGAAGAATTTTAAGCCTTGGAAATGTTTCTCAACCCTTTAGAGTGTTGTAATAGGGAAACTCTTATAAGACTTCACCAATAACTCTTGAAGACCTTTCCAACAAGGTAACCAGTTCACATTTTTGAGTCCTGGGTGGAAAGTTATTACTAGTTGAAGTTAGGATAAATTTTGATAGAATTTTTGAAAATTCTCGTAGTTTTGTGATTTTATCAAGCCATAACAAGTATGCCTATTGAGTTTTGATTTGCAGGGCTTTTAGTGACCCTTGAAACCCCATGAATTGATATATGTTGATCCCTTCGTTAAAATGAATCCACTTTTGCGTTGATTTATTATTGCAAATACTTCATAGGTTCTCACCTAGATGTTATACTCGAACTCATATTTTGGATCAACTAAGTTATGAATGTAGCCCAAGTTCTCCCAATGTATGAACCTAGGGCTCTGATACCCAAATGCAGTGCCCAACTTTTTGGGAAAAAACACAACAAGTTTTTTTTTTAATAAAGCACAACTACTTGTGATTTATGTAATATAGAGTTGTGGTTGATCACTGAGTTTCACAAAATTGATAACTTAAGTGTCAACTTAATGAGATCTTTAATGCAAGCGATAAAATGTTTAATTTAACTCCTAAATAAAAGGGTAACATGTAACGTTTGTTAGTTAAGTGGGGGGTAACTTAACCCCTTAAGCCATACCACTAATTATACTCCTTAGGGATTAGTTCTTTAAAATTAATTGAAGATACTATCCTGAGGGATGTCATTTAGCTTTCAATTGTTTGTTTAGGTTGTTGATTGGTTTTTAGCTAAGAGATTGAAATCACACAAATCAATTTAAATACAATTTCCAAGGAATTATATCACCGTTACTTATAAATCTTAAATAATTTCCCATCTCCATTTTAAGATAACAAAGATATCCCAATTATTGTCAATATAGCATTATTGTTAAATATCTCCTTCAATTGCAATTCTCTAGTTTCATTTTAAGTTAATTAGAATAACACAAATAATGCCAATGCGACATTATCATTAATTTTACCTATCAAATGTAATTTTATCATTTTAGTATTCCAATAATTAACACATACTCATTTTACTATTTTAAATTTACTACAATTCTCTTGTATTATTATTAATTTAATAATAATGAGCATCTAATAACCAACGGGGTCATTGTGCTATATATTAAAACTTATTGTGATCCTCGGGGTATTAATATAATTTTACATTCTTAAGGTGACTATTTGTATTTTCTTTATATTCATATATAAGTGTACATATATATACATAATCAAATATATAAATATATACCTATATATATAAATAAATACCCCATGGAATGAAAGAAATACATCCCCTTTTAGTTTATTTAAAAAGTCCACAATCAACCAATATTTATTTATATATTTAATTACATACCCCATGGATATGTAATTAAATACTCATACAACTAATTTCCCAAGAGGCCACTTAAAACTAATTCAACACTAAAATTATCATATTAAATTAATATTCCCTTTAGGGAATCATCTATACTTTTAAGAGAGCCCCTTTTATATTTTTACCCTAAACTTGAGTTAGGGTTTTATTTTTATTTGTTTGTTGCAAGGGAGCAAGATATTCTTCCTGGCCCCCATGGCTTGGACAGGGTCGAACCCTAGTTGGGTGACGTGTTATGATTCATAGGCAGTTGTGTTATGGAGGCGACGACAAAGGGAGGGGAGCCACCCTATGGGTTACCCACAATGGCGGTCATGTCATCCCTTGGGGACACGACCCATAGTGGCGGTTGTGTCGTCCCTTTGGGTCGCAACCCATAGTGGTGGTCACACCGCTCTTGTGGGTCACTCCCTAGTGCAGCGAGAGTGGGGTGGAGCCATGGCTCCCCCACCCTACCAGCCCTAGCAAAAATATCATTTATTTTTTTAATAGTTTGTTGTTTGTTGTTATATATATATATATATATATATATATATATGCTTTCAAAAATATTTTGTTGGGCATTTAAATTCTATTTTTATTTTTATTTTATATCAGTAGGGTTATTTTAAGTATGTACTTGTATATATATATTGAATATATATATAAACATATATATGCGTATAAAAATGTATACACATAAAAATAGATATGTGTATATACACGGATCCTCTTTTGAACAAATATTTGTTTTTTTTAAAGAGGCAGGTGGTAAATAATAATTCCATATACCCATATATTCATATATTTACATTTATATGAATACATGTCTATTTATGTAATTATCATGCATTCCAAAACCTGGGTTTCTTTTATTTTGACAACAACAGAAATAAAAATAAGTTTATTTACAGATTACTTGGTCTAGTTAAATGTATAAATACATGTATATAAACATACAAATAGTCATTTGTTTATATGCAAGGGTTACTTTTCCTTTATGAGAATTTCAAATTTATATATTGTAGGTCTATCTATTGTATAAATATTGAAACCCCTTTTTCTATTCTATTTTGATTTCCAAATTTACCAGTTCTAGGATGAATATTAGAAATGCTTCAAATGTATACTTTCAAATTTAACATTATTAGTTTCATGAGAACAACTGATATGCTAATGTAGTGTTTAAATCTAAACTTTTAGATTTACTTAATAACCAGATTTAAAACACATTAATAGAAATATTATGGTTCTAAATCTATTTCTCTTCCATTCTTAATGTTGTACAATGTAGATCGATACCATAAAAATATTAGATTTAGACAAATATCTAAATCATGCTAAAGCCTCCTTGACCATTAATGGTAAAAGCAAAATTTAGAAAATGCTAATCCCCACTGGTGCTGAGAGGGGAGGGGTGAATTAGCACTATACCGGTTTTACCTGATTTAACCTTAATCAAAGTTTTTACTCAAACTTAACACTTATCAATAAGGCAACGTTAATAAGAAACATGCATGCATAAAATCAATCACACATGAGCAATAATGTTTATCACACGGAAACCCAAATGGGAGAAAACCATGGTGTGAGTAGAAACTCATAAAATCTGCACTCTTCTGGAGTACACCTGGTGAGGAGCCATCCCTGCTAGGAGATTACAAAGACATTGTCAGTTGCCATCTGGTTAAGGGATTTTCTTGAAGGCCTGTTAGAACCTTTACCCTATTAGAGGTAGCCTTGTTAAAGGACTTAGGAACATCAATTAAGATGTCACCTAGTTAAGGGATTTTACAAAGGGACCTATTAAAGTCCACCAAGTTAAGGGATTTTACTATTGTAGTTATTAGTAAACAATAGAGAGAATGATCTGCTATAATTGCTAATCTTAGCTTAATCAGATTCAACTAAAGCTCTTATGTTTAACCACTAGTTACCTTTTCTCTACACTCTACTGGTGCTTTGCATTACACTTGCTTTACACTCTACTGGTGCTCCGCATTATTTCTCTACTCTTCACACTATCTGAGCTCTACACACTCTCTTCGCCACTCTACTATTCACTTAGCAATTATGCACTCTTCTCACCTTGCTGGATCGCCTCTCTTCAAAATTGCACTTAGCAATTTTACGATCAAACTTTTTGGTTATCACCAAAAACCTTTATACCATATTTTTCCAACACATACCTATTTATTCCTATAAGATTTTACACCTAACACTTGATAGATTGCAAATTCAAATCTTTCCAAATCTTCCTACACTTTCTCTGCGCACTCTCCATCATTTTCGCCTAAAACTCATTCTTATTTGCCACTGCAACTCATAATTTTAGCAAAATCTAGGTCGTGTTCTGCATGTATAATGCAAACTAGAAAATCTACACAAATCTTGCCTTAACTGATTGCTAACTGCTATAGACTTCACTAGCAATTTGTTTGATGATATCTCATCTCGACTGACTCGCCTTTGATCATCACATCCAACTTACCAGTCACTACTTCGAGATTCTCAATGGATATCACCCTTCAACCTATATCACTAGTTCATCGATGTAATTCTTCATCTTTTTCCACCGGTCACTGATCATCAATTAGACTAATCACCTATCTGTCCAAAGTGTTTTGGTCATGCATAAGACTACTAAACTACAATCTTAGTCACCTCATGTGATCGCATCATCATTTCAATTTCAACTGTCAATTTAAGAAACTGATCTCAACACGTATCAGTTGCTTAACTGACCAGACAACTACTCTATTTATCCTTCAAGAAACTAGTCTTCAACCAACACATTGCTTAAGTGTGTCAATAATGCATATTAGGGAAGCACTGGATCCTCCATATTGATTGCAGCCATGAGTAAACCATTGAGGTTTACCACACATCCTTACCTATGAGCTTGGCCTTATTCACCGGTAAGTGTTAGTCATCAATGACAAATTAATTGATGACTCAGTTGTGCCAACACCATCAGTTATGCCAACAATCTCCCCCTTTGGCATTGATGGCAACACTTCAAATTTCTCTTTTAGCAACCAATCACTTCTTCTTCTGCTATATCGATTAGTTGCATTGTTTGATCTTGATTAATAATCTTAGTCCCCCTTTTACTGGCTTCCATTCATGTCACATTTGACTTCATCTTCCTTCATGTCACATATGACGTCACTCCCCCTTTGATAACAATGCGAAAGGTGTAGTCTAGACATCCTAATGCACATACTGCAATGACTACTCCCCCTAATAGGAGTAGTCCATAATCATCAATCCAAATACATAGAATTTTTATGAAAATCATACCGGATTGACGTTGTTCCATTCTTCACTCACCTTAGAATATGCAGGGGAATTACCCCTATCTTACCTCTGAGATACTCAAAAGTATCCTTAGGTAGAAGCTTAGTGAATATGTCTACCACCTATTCCTTGGTTGGCATATATTCTAGTCTAACTTCTTTGTCCTGCACCTATTCCCTAAGATAATGATATTTTTTTGCAATATGATTGGTTTTGGAGTGCATTACTGGGTTTTTTTTATATGTTGATGGCACTTGTACTATCATAGTGTATCACCACAAGTTTAGTCACCTTTTCTTGGATACCTTCCAAGAGATGCTCAATGCATACTACATGTGTATAGTTGATTGTAGCAGCCACATACTCCGCCTCATCCGTGGATTGAGAGATACAATTATGTTTTTTTCTTGTCCATGAAACAATCTTATCTCCAAGAAAGAATGCACCTCCACTAGTGCTCTTTCTTTCATCAATGTTCCCTACACAATCTGCATCGATGAAGACACTTAAGTTGAAATTTCCCTTATGTGGATACTAGAGACCATATTCATCAGTCCCCTTAAGGTATCTAAATATCCTCTTAACTGCCACCATATGAGTCTCTTTTGGATTTGCAGCAAATCTAACAATGAAACCAATTTTTTGTGCTATATCTAGTCTACTATGCATTGCATACTGCAACTTATCGATCATGGATCGGTATAGTGTCTCATTCACTTTATTAGCCTCATCATCTTTGGAAAGCTTGCAACTTGTAACCATTGGATTTTTATTGACTTAGTTTCTGACATTATTCCTTAAGTGCATTTTTCTCCTCATCCTCAGGGTTTTGCAAAAGTTCCTTTCTCTTGGCTTGAGTAGATGATAACCTTTCTTGCAAGATAAGAATGAATTCATTTGCAGAATTCAATTCATCTTACAATTTCAAGTTCTTCATCCTTTCAACAGCATAATCCTCAAGAGAAATCTCAATTTGCTTCTCCATAGCCATGTTTAAATATTTTGGTTTTAGGATCTTCCTCAAGTTGTTAAACTTCTTCCGAGGTACCAAGCTCTAATATCAATTGTTAGGATCCAAGATCACTGAGAGGGGGGGTGAATCAATGTTCTTCCAGTAAGATAAAACTTAATCCTTTAATACCATACACATATAAACTGGTAAAAAAATAAACATATAACTTGAAGAAAATAAACCATCCACATAAATGAACACCATAACACATAGAATTTATATGTGGAAAACCTCAAAGAGGAAAAAACATGGTGGGATTTGTGACCCACAATATCAGTTCACTGGCCATATGAAAGGATATTACATATAATGGGGGCCTGCACATGCAAGAAGACACACTACCTAGAGCACTCTACTCATCACTAAAGAGTCTCACTAACTTCAAGCTTCTTCTGAAGTAAGACAATGAAATGAACTAAAAAATGCATTTGCTATGCCAAATAGAGTTCCAATTCTAGCTCTTCTCTATACCAGTTCATAAACCCTAAACACTACTACCAGTATCTCTTCTCCTCCAAGAATTCTTTCCAAACTATGTATAGATCATTGCATGATATAACATTCACATACAAATGATCTACATACATATACTTCGCATTATACATTTCTTATATATTCTCCTATGTCACACACTTTTCACACTATAAAATGACCTAGCAGACTGACCTATATACCCATTACAAACAATATGCCTTATGTTGGCTTACAATGCATTACAAAAGATATTCAATGTCAGCCTCAACAATAATTACAAAATGATTTTCTAAATAAATCTTCCTTGATGTCAGCTTCCTTGAAGTACTGATGTTGGTGTCGATGTCGGTATAATCCTAGATATTCTAATGCCAGTGCCTGCTGACATATACCTCCTAATGTCAGTATATGACTTCCATCTGATCTTGTTGCCATCAATGACAACAAAATAAATCCAATGAGTGTCAATTTCCAACAATCTCCCCCTTTGGCATTGATGGCAACACTCAAGTGAAAAATTGATTCCCTGTCGGTTCAACTAAAATATGCTCCCCTTGAGCAATACACTCCTTCTAATATTCTGATGTCCTTCCCATATGTTCCTGTCTGATATTTTTCACATATATACACTCCCCCTTTGGCATCAATGCCAAAGACCGGTGAAAGAATTAAAAGAATTCCAAACAAAATAATGAATAAATACTGTGTTTTACCGGAGCTTGAGTAACTTCAAAATTTCTGGGTAAGGCTTATCCAACAACTATAGGTATGTATCCCAACTAGTTTTGAAAGTATCAGATATGGATGCTAGTCCACTTAGAAAGTGTGTCAGTGTTTCCTTCTATTTAACTTTTGTCAGTGTGGGTTTAGCAATCATGTCCATACACTCTCTTTTATGTACACCCAGTGAATCTAATCTGGGACTCACCAATCCTCTAAGACTCCTTGATCTCTGAATGACTTTATCTCTCTCTTTCTCAAAAGAAAAAGATTAGTTCTTTAAGGGAAAAAGTTGTCCATCAATAGATGTTGTTAGTGTGGTTAATCCATCAAAAGAGTTAGTAATGCTAGCTACCTTATCATGTAATTCCTTTAATCTGCTATCTACATTTGCTGTAAGAATTTCTATGTTACAACAAACCCTGTATATTTGTACATTGTTTCAAACAGTTCTCAATAAGAATGAGTTTAGCTTCAATTTTCTTTTTCTCTGTTTCAATGATCTTGTCAAAGGTGGATTTCTTAGCCACAAGTAAATATTTCTAATGCCCATCGGTCTGATATTTGCTACAGTGATTGAAAATTGTTAGATATGCACTTAGTTAGTGCCTTAAGCTTGCCATAAGGGCTTGCTTCATTCTCAATCTGACAATCAGGGATTAATTTATGCAGCACTATAACTGATAAATCTATTATTCCCTTATTTACAGATCCCTCCATTAATAGTTTTTGAGTATCCATCATCATTAACTCAGTTGGACTCATCTCAGTGACTAGTTTCTTCTCAACTTGAGAAGTGTCAATTTCCAAAACCTTTGCCGGGGAATCAATATGGACTGCCGGTGTAGACTCAATTCCCTTTACCTTATCTTCTTTAGCACCGGTGGCTTCACCACTTGGTGCAGTGCCAATTACTATTGGTGGAGTATTATCCATAATATTCACAGTGTCTTGTACATTGCCTTGGTCAAAAATAGTTTGTGCTGGTACAGACTATACACTTTCTTTTACTGTCGGTTGTGTTTGTATATCTATAGTTGCTACCAATGTATTCAAAATTGGAGCCGAACTATCCAAAATACCTTTCCCTTTTGATTTGTCTGGAATGGTGGAAGTTGTTGCCTTAACAAATTCTTCATGAGATGTGAGAAAATATGGATTCTTCTGGAAGAATTTGGTTCAACCCTTACTAGTCTCATTTATCACCTCATTAACTTTGCCCATCATTAGTCTTAGTTGTCAGGGTTTGCTACTAAATATTTTTTTGTTTGCAACATCTATGTATCTTTTCATTTCTTCATTATTTATAGCACCACACATTTCAAAAAGTTCCACTTCCTTAATTTCTCTATCCCTTTTTATTGCATCAAGTCTTCTAGCATCTAATATATTGTATAGTGATAGAGGAATTTCCTTCAAAATTTCTACTAAGGCTTTCTTATATATATCCATTTATAACAAAATTGCCTCTTCAATCTCATTTTGCTCACTTTCTTCTAAATCCTCATAATACTTAGATACATTTTTCAACATTCCATCCTTTGTAATTTCATCAATTAATTTAGCACAGGTCTTTGTGGTCTTACCAGATTTAGTATCATCACTCTTCTTCTTTTTGCTTGTGGTTACTAGAGTAGATGTAATTGGTTTTCTCTTTTGTATAGGCTTCCTTGACAGAGGTAGCGGTGCAGTAGGTTTAGTTGCCTTTCTAACAAGTCTCCTCCCAGGCTCCACCTTCTTCTACTCTACCAATGGCTTATCTACTTTCTTCCTTTGTACCCGTCTAAAAGCTAGAGGTTCATTATCCTCAGGGTCACAACTACAAGTGATGGTAGAAATGTAAGCTTCAGGATTCTTTACTTCTATAGTACTAGCCACTATTGGTTTTGCTGTCAGTTTGGATCCAGAACCCAATTGAGTATCTATATTATGAATTACATCCTATACATATGCAAACATCTTTTCTATTTTCTTCTCTCTTCTCTTCCTATTGAAGCCAGTTTTGACTTCAAGGGCCTTCTCTTCTACCTGTTAGGTCCCAGAGACAACTGAGAGCATGGGGGTGAATCAGTTTTCAAATAAATTCAAACCAAAAACAACTTAACCAACTTAATGCTTAATACAGGTAAACTAGTTAAGTATGTCGGTAGATAGTTTTAACAGTTAACTGCTATATCGGTAAGTATTACGGCATGAAACATAAATACAAAGTCATCAACAACACATAACACCAATATTTGTACATGGAGACCCTGTAAGGGGAAAAACCATGGTGGTAAACCTTACCCACAATGAGATGATACTTCTATAGATGGTAAGTGTACATAAATAGGGTCTGCACATGCAGAAAGGCCAACAGCCTAGAGCTCACTGCTCAATCACAAAATGGGAGTCACACTGACTACTATTGGATGGTTAAATCTAATAAGAATGTATTGCACAAAATATCATCTTCATATGCTGGATTCAGTACCAATGTAATGCTGATATGCTTTCACAAAAACCTAGCTTCACCTTCAAATGATGTCTTCATGTATAGCTCTGCTTAAACTTGCATATACCTTCACACAATCCTTTTTCGCCTTCCACATTTGATCTTACAAATAAGATCTTACATTTATATCATAACCTAAGACAAATTTTAGTAGGTCGGCTCTACAAGTTATTACAATAAATTTTTTTTACAAATAATATAATATCTGATGCAATAACCGATTGAACATGTCAGCTTAATGCATTTACAATAATAATTAATCATCTCCATAGTGTGCCATGTTGTCTAGAAAAGATAAACCTGCCGGTGTAACCCTAGACCTATTTGTCGATAACAACAAATATGAAACTATGAATATACCAATGAACAAAACTCCAAGACAAGATGTCCAAATGATGTCTTTGACATAACCATGTGTCTTCCATGCCATTCCAAGTGTCGATGATCATTATATCTTGTCGGTGTGCCATATACCAGTAGTTGTGCAATAGTTGCTTGCCGGTGAATGTTGTTGGATCTCCAAAGTGCTAGTGTTTTAGTAGGTGTTGACATCAATGACAAAACCATACCAAAATACCAAAAATCTCCCCCTTTGGCATTTAATGGCAACACAAGATGGAAAAACCATCAAAGTGCCAAAACAGAAATGCCAAGTATCAAAAACCAACAATCTCCAAAAAGATCATAACCAGAAATCAGAGAGTAATAATCTCTCCTAAACAACAATCTCTCGCTTTGGGAGCAACATGTGTTTTCCATACCAATCTCTCCAAAAGATAATGTGTTTTTCCAAATATATCTATCCCTCTTTGAAATCAAATGCCAAAGTTACAATAAAACCAAGTTCATATACAAAATACCAACTACTCCCCCTGAGAAGTAGCTTCCTCATCAAAGACCAGAGTAAAAGATTTCTCTTTTAATTCTGTCGGTTGATGATAATCATCAACTGTCTAAGTCTCTACCAGTGGTGGTATGACTCCAAGCTGATCTATGAGATATTCAAAAGTCTCTTTAGGAAAAGGTTTAGTGAAAATATCTACAATTTGCTCTTTAGTATTCACATAAACTAGTTTTATCTCCTTAGCTTCAACTTTTTCCCTTAGAAAATTTAGTTTGATAGAAACATGTTTGGTTTTAGAATGTAATACTGGATTCTTAGATATATCAATTGCTGCAGTGTTATCACAATAGATAGTAATAGGTTCCTTTCATTTTACCTTTATATCTTTTAACATTTTCTTAAGCCATAGTACCTATGTACAGTTAGTTGCTGCTGCAACATACTCTGATTCTGCTGTTCATAAAGATGTACAACTCTGTTTCTTACTTAACCAAGAAACTACTATGTTTCCAAGAAAGAATGCTCTGCTGGTGGTGCTTTTCCTATCATCCACATCTCCTGCCCAATTTGCATTTGTGTATGCACATAATTCAAAGTTTTCACCTCTAGGATACCATAATCCAAGATTAATAGTGCCTTGTAAGTACCGGAAAATCCTTTTTACTGCTGATTCATGATTTTCTCTAGGATTACTTCGAAATCTTGAAACAATACATACTGCATTCATAATATCAGGTCTAGTTTGTGTCAAATACAGTAAACCTCCTATCATAGATTTGTATCTAGTTGGATTAACAGGTGTAGATTCATCCCTTTGTGATAATTTGTCATTTGTTGTCATAGGTGTGCTTACCGGTTTAGAGTTCTCCATCCCAAATTTCTTTAGTAACTCTTTTAAGTATTTGGACTGACTCAAGAATATACCTTTATCAGTCTGTGAAATCTGCAATCCTAAAAAGAATTTTATTTCTCCAATCATAGACATTTCAAATTCTTGTTGCATTTTAATAGAAAATTCCTTACATAATCCATCTTCTCTTCCAAAGATTATATCA
Organism: Cryptomeria japonica; assembly: GCF_030272615.1. Taxonomy (NCBI): domain Eukaryota; kingdom Viridiplantae; phylum Streptophyta; class Pinopsida; order Cupressales; family Cupressaceae; genus Cryptomeria; species Cryptomeria japonica. The sequence goes on along the minus strand of NC_081405.1, from coordinate 333,747,256 downwards.
TCAAAAAATACTTATATAATCAAGATGTCATCATTCATTACTTTATAATATAAATGGTTGTCTGCATTTCCTTTAGTAAAACCAATATTTAAAAGATACTTATCCAATCTTGCATACCAAGCTCTTGGGGCTTGTTTTAGTCCATACAGAGCTTTTCTTAACCTGCATACCATATCATTATCATTTGTCAAAAAAAATCCATTAGGTTGTATAATGTATACTTCCTCTTCAAGATCTCCATTCAAAAATGCACATTTAATATCCATTCGATAAACTTTGTAGTTCTTGTGTGCTGCAAAAGCCAAAAATAATCTGACTACCTCAATTCTAGCTATCGGTGCAAAGGTTTCATTGTAATCAACTCCTTCTTTCTGAGAATATCCCTTACACACTAGTCTTTCTCTATTTCTAACAACCTTACCATCTTCATTAAGTTTGTTTCTAAATACCCATTTGGTTCCAATTACATTTTAATCTTTAGGCCGGGGAACTAATGCCCAAGTGTTGTTTTTCTCAATTTGTTCTAATTCTTCTTCCATAGCTTTAATTCAAAATTTATCTTCACATTCCTCATTAATAGATGATGGTTCAATTTGAGAAATAAGACATACCTCTTCATTTGCCAATCTTCCTCTTGTCATAACTCCTTTAAACTTGTTTCCAATTATCTGATCTTCAGAATGATTCAGTCTTACATACCGGGGTGTCTTAGTTTGTTGTTGTTCCTCAATTACTGTGGAATCTTTAGATGGTACCGGAGTAACTGAATCTTCATTCTGTACTAGTGGATTTAGAGTAGGTTCATTTATCAAAATTTCTGTTGCCAGTTCAGAGTCTATATACCTTGAAGTTCCTCTAAATTGTTCATCAATCTTTACATTTGTACTCTAAACAATTTTCTGCAATATCTTGTTAAAACATCTATATGCTTTGCTCTTAGATGAATAACCAAGAAATATTCCTTCATCACTTCTAGGATCAAATTTGCCAATATACTCATCTCTTCTAATATAACATTTACTTCCAAAAATTCTGAAATACTTAAGAGTAGGAGTATTACCAAACCATAGTTCATGAGGGGTCTTAGCGGTTTCACCTTTGATGTGAACTTTGTTAAATGTATAGACTATTGTGCTGACTGCTTCTCTCCAATACACATGTGGTGAATTTGCTTCTGATAACATACTTCTTGCTACATCCAAGATAGTTCTATTTTTCCTTTCAACAACTCCATTCTGTTGTGGTGTCCAAGGTGCTGATAGTTGTCTTATGATTCCACTCACTTCACAGAATGTATTAAATTCCTTAGATGTAAATTCATCTCCTTGATCTGATCTTAAACATTTGATTTTCTTACCGGTTTCATTTTCAACCATTGCTTTGAACAATTTGAACTTTGCAAGTGCTTTTGATTTTTCTCTGAGAAAAGTAACCCAACACATTCTAGAATAAATGATTAGCATGAAATATCTATCACCTTGTAAGCTTTTAGTTCTAGTTGGACGACATAAATTAGTGTGAATCAAATCAAGAGCATTATTTGATTTTTCTGGAAGACTTTTGAAACTAGCTCTAACTTGTTTTCCAAATCGACATTCTTTGCATATTGTATCTTGAGGTTTGACAATTTTAGGTAGATCTCTAATTACCTTAGTAGTACTGATCTTTACCATGCAATCAAAGTTTACATGATAGAGTCTCTTATGCCATAACCAACTTTCATCTATATGTGCAATTAAGCATGTCTTTCCATTGTTATTCAAATGAAATATATTACCTCTAATCTGATTACCGGTTGCAATTTCCAAACCAGTTCTATTCATGATTTTGCATTTTCCATTTTTAAATTGTAACTGAAATCCTTTCTCAACTAATTGACCAACACTCAAAATATTATGCTTTAATCCTTCAACATAGTAGACATTGTCAGTGTTATGCTTACCATCAAGAGATATTGAACCCTTACCTTTGATTGAACAAGCTTTATCATCTCCAAATCTCACTAAGCCTCCATTGTATTCTTGAAATTTCAAGAATTTACCTTTGTCTCCTATCATATGATGTGAGCATCTTGAATCAATGATCCATTCATCCTTTACTTCAACTTTAGCTTCCAAAGCCTGTACTACCGGTTGAGCAGTAGGTGTCGGTTGATCTTCTATTATAACAACAAAAACCCATCCATTGTCTACCGGATCCTCATCAGAATCATCAGTCACACCTTCATCAGCAATGTAACAAGATTTGTCTTTATTCTTCTTAAATCTGTATCTATGATATTCAGGGTTAGGCTTGTATGTTCTTCTAGCTTCTTCTCTTAGTCTGGCATGTCTATCAAGGCATGTTGAAGCCATATGACCAATCTTATTGCAGTTAAAACATTTAAAGGGTGCTTTACCTTAATACTTACTTCCAACTGGACCTTTAGGCATTTTCCTTACAAATAGTGCTTCAAGTTCTTCATTTTCTTTCCTACTTTCTTCAAGTTCTCTTGCATAAAAGGCTTTCTAATCAGATTTGTCAAATGATGGAGCAGATGATGTTGATGCTTTAAAGGCCAAATCTGTCTTTACAGTAGCAACAAGACCAAATTCTTCAATTTCAAAAGCTGAAAGTTTCCCAATCAATGTATCCCTAGTAATTGATATATTAGGCATTGTTCTTAACTCATTTATAGAAGTGAATTTCATTTTGTATGCCAGTGGCAATCCTCTTAAAACTTTTGAAACAATTTCATTCTCACTTAAGGTTCCTCCACAACATTTAATACCCAAAACAATTTCATTTACTCTTTCCATAAAAGTGGAAATCCTTTCATCTTCTTCCATTTTTAGATGTTCATACCTGACTCGGAAGCTTTCAAGTTTTGCAATTTTGACTCTGGAATCTCCTTCATTCAGTGTTTCCAAATGATCCCAAATAGCTTTAGCAGTAGACCTATCTGATAGTCCCATGATTTGTTGATCTGATAATGTGCTAAAAAATGCTTCTCTTGCTTTGCAATCATTTTCCTCATCTTTTGTCAAGTTAGTTGGACTGGGCTGACCTGGTACAACAGTAGTATAACCATTCTTTGTAACTTCCCAAATGTCTTTTCCAATGCAATTTAGATGTGTCTCCATTCTGATCTTCTATATGCCATACTTGGTTCCATCAAGTTTAGGACTGTCCTTCCTGAAATAATTAGTAGACATTGGATCTCCACAAGCTATTAAACTTCTGCAAAAGAGGACTAAGCTTTGATACCAATTGTTAGGTCCCAGAGACAACTGAGAGGGGGGGGGGGGGGGTGAATCAGTTGTCAAATAAATTCAAACCAAAAACAACTTAACCAACTTAATGCTTAATATCGGTAAACCATTTAAGTATGTCGGTAGATAGTTTTAACAATTAATTGCTATACCAGTAAGTATTAGTGCATGAAACATAAACACAAAGTCATCCACAACACATAACACCAATATTTGTACGTGGAAACCCTATAAGGGAAAAAAAATGGTGGGAAACCTTACCCACAATCAGATGATACTACTGCAAATAGTAAGTGTACATAAATGGGGTCTGCTCATGCAGAAAGGCAAACAGCCTAGAGCTCACGGCTCAATCACAAAATGGGAGTCACACTGACTACAGTTGGATGGTTAAATCCAATAAGAATGTATTGCACAAAATAGCATCTTCATATGCTGGATTTAGTACCAGTGTAATGCTGATATGCTTTCATAAAAACCTAGCTTCACTTTCAAATGATGTCTTCGTGTATAGCTCTACTTAAACTCGCATATACCTTCACATAATCCTTTTTTTCCTTCCACATTTGATCTTACAAATAAGTTCATACATTTATATCATAACCTAAGACCAATTTTAGTAGGTTGGCTCTACAAGATATTACAATAAAAACATTTTAAAAATAGTATAATATTAGATACAATAACCGATTGAACATGTCATCTTAATGCATTTACAACAATAATTAATCATCATCATAGTGTCCCATGTTGATCTGGAAAAGATAAACCTGCCGGTGTAACCCTAGATCTATTTGCTAGTAACAACAAATATGCAACTATGAATATACCAATGAACAAAACTCTAGGACAAGATGTCCAAATGATGTCTTCGACATAACCATGTGTCTTCCATGCCATTCCAAGTGCCAGTGATCATTATATCTTGTTGGTGTGCAATATACCAGTAAATGTGCAATAGTTACTTGCTTGCTGGTGAATTTTGTTGGATCTCCAAAGTGCTAGTGTTTTAGTAGGTGTTGACATCAATGACAAAACTATACCGAAATACCAACACTACCATGCCAAAATCTCTTTTTTGTCATCCAATGGGGCATCTAGCAGCATTTTTGCATAGAGTTAAAAAATTCTATCATCCACCTCATATCCAAGCTCTGTAACCCATATGGTCCTTGGTTCAACTACTTCCATAAGAGTTTCATTAGTTTTCACCATAAAACTGATATCAATGGAGTACTTCTCCACAATGTTCTTTGATATTCTCTCCTTCTGCCTCATATTTTCTTGGAATGTTTTGAAATAACCCCAAAGTTTCTCATCTCTGTCAATACCAAGACTGGGGATTGCTTCCTTGAGCTGCATACCTACCGGTATGTCATGAGCCTAACACTTCTTCCCTAGACTGAGTTGCTCATTAAGGAAGTAAAGCATTAAACAAACAATCAAGTTTCCATATCTGAAAGTTCCTTTCTTAACTCCCTTGATCTTTCCAAGGTTCAACATCAATTCACTCCTCAACCAATCACATAAATCATATGTTTCATTATTCCTCAACATCTGATCTATAGCATGAATGCAATAACTAGAAACAAAATTCAATTGATTAGATTGAGTTACCTTATAGCCTATTATCATGCTTACAAATTTCACATCAGTGTCGATGATTGTGTTGATCCTCATTGATCTGCTATCAAGAGTTGCATCGGTGAGTTTCTCAACCTCAGTGTTGGAAATTTTCTTGTTAGGTTCTTGTCTGATTTTGGGTGAGTTGGTGACTACGTGAATAGCCTCCTTGGTGATCATGTAAATTTGATCCAGCTAGATGAACTGGTTATGAACCCTACTCAGAACATATCTGATGACCTCATCTTTGAATTCTGATATGTACAAAATACTGGTTAACCCTAGATCCTCAATTGCTTTGTATTTTAGCTTAATGGTTCTGGAGCTACCTAGTATCATAGATTGATACATTCTTTTGATGTCCTTTGTGCCTAGATCCTCTAGGGTGCAATGAATGTATGCCCTCACATCTTCAACATATATGACATCGTTAGGAACCCTAGAAAATGCTCCTGCAAAGTCTTCTTTCTTAGCAATCAGGGGAACCTCCTTGAATACAGGCCTCAACCTATCCTTAACTTCAACAATGGTTGGATTTGCAATGAAAGTAGGAGCTGAAGATCTAGATGCCATTTTCGAAGGATACCTAAAAGTGAACATCGATGGAAGATTTAGTGCTTCTCAAATAATTGCTCGAAATCCTTTCAAAATGCCTTTTCTCGCTCTTAATTCACCTTAAATTTGCCTTTACTTCTCTCTAAATGCTTGAATGTCGAGTGAGTGAAAATGAATTAACTTTCCCTTTTTATCAGTAGATAAAACCCTAATCTTTCTCCATAAATTCTTTGCAATGTACCTTACTAGATGTCAGTTTCACAGTATTATGTCGGGTGAACCTTCAAAAATGATGAACTCAACTCTCCAGATCTCTTATGATCTCCTCTAGGGGAATAAGCAATATTTGCAATGAATTTGCCAACCCCTAAGGCCTATGCCTCAGTTACCAGTAAAATTTCCTGCCAGTGCAGGAATGCTCTATTCTACCAGTGGAGTTACCGATGTAGATCCATCTCCACTTGGTTCTTTAGATTTTCTAACCCATCTCTTGGTATGATCTTGTTGTATTTCATCTACCTTCTTCTTATCTTTATCATTGCTAATTGGTTGAGTCTTTCTTCTACAATATGTAGCAATATGACCTATTTTGTTGCATGCATAACATTCAACATTGTTCTTTTGAATTTATTTGACATATCTAGTGTCATTCCTTGACTTATAATGATTAGAAAAATGTCCAACTTTCCACATGCGTGACATATAACATTCATTATGCAATCTTCTGATCTATGACCATATTTCTTGCAATTTATGCATTGACCTGGATCATAATTGTAGTTTTGATTTGCTTTATTTCTACATTGTTTAGCCATATGCCCAAATTTATTGCAAACAAAACATCTATCATTGAATTTATAAGAATTAGATTGCCTTACCAGTTTCCTCTGTTCTGATGAGTTATGTTTATCGGTTGTTTGATCTTCATTTGCAGTACTAGAGCTTTCACCTTGTACAAATCCAAGTCCTCTAGAATCATCAATCTACCTTTGTCTTTTCAATAAGTCATCCTACTGTGCAACTATAATCCTGAATTTTTCTTTATACTCACTTGCAATAGTCAAATCATCTCTCAGAGTAGTTATTTATCTTTCAAGTTCTTGTTCATTGTTCTGGGAGTGTGGCAAATTAGTTCTCAATAGGTTATTCTCATGAGTCAATCTGCCACATTCATTAAATTTGTTCTTCAAAGATATAACAATATTATCTTCCTTCTTCTTTCTATCCTCAATATCTTTTAATAACCTCATAGTCAGATCTTGCATTTCATTCTTCATGAGCATGTTTTATTGACTTAGTTTCTGACATTATTCCTTAAGTGCATTCTTCTCCTCATCCTCAGGGTTTTGCAAAAGTTCCTTTCTCTTGGCTTGAGTAGATGATAACCTTTCTTGCAAGATAAGAATGAATTCATTTGCAGAATTCAATTCATCTTACAATTTCAAGTTCTTCATCCTTTCAACATCATAATCCTCAAGAGAAATCTCAATTTGCTTCTCCATAGCCATGTTTAAATATTTTGGTTTTAGGATCTTCCTCAAGTTGTTAAACTTCTTTCGAGGTACCAAGCTCTAATATCAATTGTTAGGATCCAAGATCACTGAGAGGGGGGGTGAATCAATGTTCTTCCAGTAAGATAAAACTTAATCCTTTAATACCATACACATATAAACTGGTAAAAAAATAAACATATAACTTGAAGAAAATAAACCATCCACATAAATGAACACCATAACACATAGAATTTATATGTGGAAAACCTCAAGAGGAAAAAACATGGTGGGATTTGTGACCCACAATATCAGTTCACTGGCCATATGAAAGGATATTACATATAATGGGGGCCTGCACATGCAAGAAGACACACTACCTAGAGCACTCTACTCATCACTAAAGAGTCTCACTAACTTCAAGCTTCTTCTGAAGTAAGACAATGAAATGAACTAAAAAATGCATCTGCTATGCCAAATAGAGTTCCGATTCTAGCTCTTCTCTATACCAGTTCATAAACCCTAAACACTACTACCAGTATCTCTTCTCCTCCAAGAATGCTTTCCAAACTATCTATAGATCATTGCATGATATAACATTTGCATACAAATGATCTACATACATATAATTCGCATTATACAGTTCTGCTATATTCTCCTATGTCACACACTTTTCACACTACAAAATGACCTAGCAGATTGACTTATATACCCATTATAAATTAAATGCCTTATGTCATCTTACAATACATTATAAAAGATATTCAATGTAGGCCTCGACAATAATTACAAAATGATTTTCTAAATAAATCTTCCTTGAAGTATTGATGTTGATGCCAGTGCTAGTATAATCTTGGATATTCTAATGTTGGTGTCTGTCAGTATATGCCTTCTAGTGCTAGTATATGACTTCCATCTCATCTTTTTTCCATTAATAACAACAAAATAAATCCGATGAGTGTCGATTGCCAATATTTCCTTCATCCACCTTGATCTGCTCAATCAATCACTCTTATCTGTCTCTTAGTTGTCCTCTAGACCTCAAGCCACAAACCTTTGCATCGTCTCTACAACACATCTCGTGATCTATGGGATCTGCCATTAATGTTGACCAACTCTGCAACTACTTCGTCGGTGTTCATTCCATCTATCACAACATGCAATTCTGTCACCTTGACTCCATGTGGCATCCATGTTGACCAACTACTAGATTGGATCCATGTCGGTCCAGTTTGGATCATCGACCAAACACTCTGCTGGTTCATCTTTTCTATCAGTTTACTAACCTTGCTGGTTAAACCCTCAAACCGGTCTATCATCAACCTTCAACGAAATCTATCTTCAATCCAGCCTTTCTACTTTGATTAGCTCAGATCATATCTCAGCCAGTTTGTCAAGTTGACAAACCCATCACTTCTTCTTCTATAAGGGCATCTCAACATGCCTTCTCAGTCAATCCAGTGCATATACCGGTGGAGTGACACCTTGTCTTCTACATCATGCAATGTACTCATGTGGCTTCCCTATTTGTGCAACATATCTTCAAACAGGAACATGTGATCCGGTGTGGGCACATTCACTGTCAATCATTGCTTCTCATGATGACTACATCTTCATTCGGTGGAACTCCTATTGTTTAGCAACCTTACAACAAACCTATGACCTATTCATCCTTCTCCTCTAGTGTTGATGTCATTCAAGTAACATTATGCCTTTTCATCACAAACAATAGCTCAAACACCTTGGCCATCTAACTTGTACACTGGTCATGAGATTTTCGGGCGGACTGGTGATATACTATACTGGTATAGGTCATCTTACCATTCCACCCACACAAGTTAGGCACTAATTTGTGTACCAATGGTCATTCATCCTTACCTTACTGGTATCTTGCAACACCAGGTGATATCAAAGATATCTCAACCTATACTCCTCCTTGACAGTGTTGCACATACATCATTCATACTGGTAGTCATTCCATATTGGTTGACATCAATGACAACACAATGCCAATTCCTTATTGTTAAGTTGTGCAACACTTAACAGACTATAATTTAGCCCTACTACCCAATAAACATCTTCATAATTGGTTTTATCATTTAGGGCTAAAGATCCCTTACCTTTTACTGCACATGGAACATCATTGCCGAATCTCACTAATCCTCCATCACAGTCTTGTCACCAGTCATGTGGTGAGTGAAACCACTATCAATTACCCAGTCTCCACTCCGGTTTGAACTGGAAATCCATTCCATATCACTTTCCTCTATGCTATCTTCCTTTACCACTACAAATGCAATCCCTTCTCCATCAGATCCTTCTGATTCTTCATCGGTAACTCCTTCTTTTGCAAGATATAACTCCTTCTTGCTCTTCTCTTTGTATCTTCTAAAGTATCCTTCTTATTATTGTCAGGGCATCTAGATACAATATGACCTATTTTATTGCAAGAGAAACACTTCAGAGGTAGTTTACCTCTATACTTCCATTTTCCTCTTGGCAACCTTCTTTCTATTAGTTCTTCAATCTCATCTTGTTCCTATTCTTTAGATAACAAGTTGTCATGTTCATGAGAATGACTGGTTCTTATAGTATAACTACTTTGAGTTTATTTTCTTCTCATTGTTGGTGCAAGTGTCATGGAGGATTTGAAGGCAGCATCAATCTTTGGCATATTGTTATCATAATTGCTCAATTCAAATGCAGTCAACGTACTGATCAGGGAGTCAAGTGTAACATTAATTGTTCCCAAAGATCTGAGAACCTAAATTGTAGAAACCCTTATGGCATATTGAGGTAGAAAGGTTCTCAAGATTTTTCTGACCACATCATCTTCCTCAAGTTTTCCTCCAGCATTTTTGATGGAATTTCCCACATCCTTTAATCTTTTGCTGTATTTTTCTATATTCTCTCCTTCTTGCATCCTCATCTCATCAAATTTGCCTCTCCAACTATCCACCTTAGCCTTTTGTACATGAGGATCTCCTCCATAAATAGTCTTCAACTTATTCCACATCTCATAGGTTATTTTCAGATCTTGAATCTCAGCATGATCATTATCAGATAGAGTACTAGCAATCACTTTCATAGTTGTGATGTCATCTTGCTTCTTTTTGATTTTATCTACAGTGAGAACCCCTGTAGGTTTATTGTACTTTATGCTTACATGATTCTAGTATTGATCTCCTAGGGTTCTTAGGTAGAGCTTCATTCTACCACACCATAATGTGTAATTCTCCTTAGAGAACTTGGGGCCTTCCTTTCGTATCATCTTGGATCTTTCCTTAAGTTGTTAATCTCTTCTGAATCTAAGGACCAGGGCTCTGATACCAATTGTTGGTCCCCACTGGTGTTGAGAGGGGAGGGGTGAATCATCACTATATAGGTTTTACTAGATTTAACCTTAATCAAAGTTTTTACTCAAACTTAATGTTGGCATTATGAGAACCGATATGAGGACATAATGACATTGTATGTTGTCATTGATGTCAATATGTTGCAAAGGTGTGAACTGGCATATGTGAGAACTAGTATAACACTGTGAACCAGCATTTGTGCCAAAGTGAAGCAGTGTGCTTGTTCAAGGTGAACTGACATATGGTTATGGGAACCGGCACATGGAAGCGTTGTTTGACTACCGGTTGGTAGTCTCAACTTCAGGGTTTCTGGTTTAAGTGTTTCAAGCCTATGTGGCTCAATCGGTGACTTTGTGCAATGAGTTAGCATGACAACAAAGAACAAGATCATGTTGCCATGTAAGCCTTGTGTGCATGAAGGATCATGCATGAAGAAGATCATGCCTATCTATCTCAAGAATATGAGAAGACTATAAAACGGTGATAACATGCGATGGGTTATCAACCGCCATGAAAATGATGGAAAATGAATGATGCAGATTAATGCAGTATGCTCAATGGTCAGGATTGAACTGTTTGAATTCCTTAACCTATTAGGTTTAGGGTTTAGGGTTTATGCTACCGAGCTAACTGTTTTCTTTAAGGTCGATGTTGTGACTCTTTCTAGGGTTGTTGGCAAAAGTTGTGTGTGAGTATCCAAGAGAAGGGATACATGATTTTTGCTAGACCAAAAGGAGAGAAGTGATACCTATAGAGTGTAAGTGCAGAAGGAAAAGAGGAGCTTAAGTGGATCTGCATTGGCATTGAGTGTTGTTACCAGATCATTGTAATACTTGTTGATCTCTAACCACCTCAATAGTTGCAAAATCCCTTAACAGGGTAGCCTTAACTGGCTTGTTGTAAATCCTTTAACAGTGTAACTCTAAGCTACTAAGTTAGAAGTCCTTTAGCTATTGAGTTCTTGAAATCCTCTAACAAGGTAACCTTTAACAGGGTTTAACCCTTAATCGGGTATTGTAGCCTTCCCTTAACCGGGTGATCTCTAACAGGATCGGTTCCTAGCAGAACCTATTGTAATGTCTCTAACCAGACAAGGCTTCTAACAGAGCAGACTTCCAAAGAGTTCAAAAATAGCTTGTGGGTATTCATCCCCACCGTGGTTTTTCCCAATTGGGTTTCCACGTGAAAAATATGTGTGTCATGTGTGATTCTTTTATCTTGTGATGCTTTGCTATTGTTTGTCAAGCATTTGATGGTTCTGTGTTTTATGCCTATCAATAAAACATGTTGAACTAGTTGTTTTTTTATGATCTGATTATGCATAAGGGTGAAATGGTAGTGTAGTCTCAAGTTGAGTGAAAGGCTAAGTGAACAACTAGTTAATGCTTGCCTCCAACATTCTTAGCTTTACCGATTGCCCTCTATTTCAAACCGGTATCTCTATCTCCCAGTCTTTTGAAGTGTTTGTTGTCAAACCGGTTTAAGACTATATTTTTGCTTGTACTGATTCACCCCCCCCTCTCAGTACTAGTTTGGTACTACTTTCTCATCGTTGAGTTATCAATTGGTATCAGAGAATCCTCTAGGTCCTCTGTGTTATAAGCTTAACCACTTGAGGTAAAGATCCTAGTCAAATGATGAAGAGGGAAGGTCCAAAGTTTAACAGGGAAATTTTTTGTATTTGGAAAGACAGGATGAAGATATTCATCAGAAGCATGGGTGCTCAACACTAGAGCTATGTTGAGAATGTCTATGTTGCCCCTACTGGTACTCTCACCAATGACCAAAAGAGAGAGATACAAGAAAATGGGCAAGTCATGGAAGCCCTAATTAGTAGTTTATCTAACATTGAGTTTATTGATGTTTAGGACAAGGTAAATCCCAAAGAGGTATGGGATGCTCTTGAAAATATCTATGGCGGTGATGAACATGTAAAACAAGCTAAGGAAGAAAGCTTGAGAGGGAAGTTTGAAGATATGTAGATGGTTGAAGGTGAGACCATTCAATAGTATGGAATAAGAATCAAAATTGTTGTTGGAGATATCAAGAGTGCAGGTGGTAAAATAGAAGATTCCACTCTGGTAAGCAAAGTCCTGAGATCCCTATTGCCGGTCTATGCAATAAGGGTTGCTACTATTCAGGAGCTGAGATCAATAGAAAAGACTAAGGTATCCTTGGACTCCATCATAGCAAAGTTGATAGCCTATGAGCTAAATAGTTTTGATGGCAGTGTTCAAAAGACTGAATTAGCTTTTAAAGCTTTTGCTATACCATCCAGAAAAGGAAAAGAAGCTAGCACTAGTGGTGAACCAAGACAGAGCAGAGAAATGGATGATGAGGAGATTTTGATGGCATTTGAAGCTCTCCTTGCCAGGAAACTTCCTAAAGGAATCGACAAATACAAAGGTAAGCTTCCTTTGAAATGCTTTTCTTGCAACCGGATAGGACACATTGATGTAAACTGTCCTAATGGCAACAACAAGGACAAACCAGAAAGGTTCAAGAAATTCAAAGGAGGAAACTAGAGAAACTATTTTGTGGCAGTTGATGAAGGTGTCACAGACAAAGAGTTAGAAGATGAAGAAAATGAAGATATTGTGTTTGTTGCTGTCAAAGAAGATGTGTCAGACAATAAGGCTTTTGTCTCCCAGTTTGATAATTCCAATGAGTGGATCATTGATAGTGGCTTCTCTCACCATATGACTGGTGACCAGAGAAAGTTTCTATCCATGGAGGAGTATGATGGTGGTGTGGTTTGCTTTGGAAATGATGCACCATGTATGGTCAAAGGTAGAGGGTCCATCTCTCTGAATGGAAAGGGTAGTGCTGACAATGTGTACTGGGTTGATGGTCTCAGACACAACCTTCTGAGTGTTGCCCAGCTGAATGATAGTGGCCTTACTCTGGAATTCAAGAATGGAGTTTTTAGAATCAAAGGAAAAGATTGTGAATTGGTGGCCACCAGCATGCAGACCAAAGGTAACCTATTTCATCTGAATGCAAATATAAGTACATGTCTTATGGCTAAATTTGATGATAGTTGGATATGGCATAGGAGACTCTACCATGCAAACTTTGATAACATTGTAAAGGCTAGTAAGATCAAGGCAGTTAGAGGGTTGCCGATGTTAAGCAAATTGGATAATACCTTGTGCAGAGAGTGTCAATTGGGGAAAATGTCTTCCTCGACCTTTAAAGGTATATCTTTCACTGCTGACAACTTGCTTGATCTTGTGCATACTGATTTGTGTGGTCTTGTGAAAACTAGAAGTGTGTAGGGTGATAGGTACTTAATGATTCTCACTGATGACTGCTCAAGAATGATGTGGGTCACATTCTTGAAAGACAAGTCTGAAGCCTTTGTAAAGTTTAAAGCTTTCAGAGCATTAGTGGAGAAGGAAAGTGGTAAAAGGATCAAGTGCCTAAGAATTGATCAAGGAGGGGAATTCACTTCCGATGAATTCAACAAGTACTGTGAAGAACATGGCATCAAGAGGAAATTGTCTACCCCTCGGACTCCATAGCAGAATGGCCTAGCAAAGAGGAATAACCAGACTATGGTTGAAGTAGCTAGAACCATGTTGATTCAAGGAAAGGTAGCTCACACCTTTTGGAGAGAAGCAGTGAGCACTGCAGTCTACACGATGAACCAGGTACTCATCAAGAAAGGTAAGGATAAAACTCCTTATGAGTATTGGATCGATAAGACACCTGTGGTCAGCTACTTTAGAATGTTTGGTAGAAAATTTTACATCAAGAGAAGTGAACACCAGAGAAAATTTGATGCGAAATGTGATGAGGGAATATTCCTAAGATATTCCACCAAGAGCAAAGCTCTCAAGTGTTTCAACAACAAGACTCAGAGAATTGTGGAAAGCATCAATATAAGAGTTGATGAAACCTCTAAGAAAACTAAGGAAACCGGTAATGAGCAAGCGATAAGTGAGCCGGTTGCAACCTTCTGGGAGCCGGTTGTCAGTCAACCGAGTACTAGTAATAGTGCTCCTACACCGGCTGATGTAGATGCTGATATTGATGGAGATGAGGATGGAGAAGAATAGAAAGAGGAATCTATCAAGACCATTCCTCGGTATGTCAAGCTGAATCATGATCCTAGGTAGATCATAGGAGATAAGGATGCAGGAATCCTTACAAGAAGAAAAGTTAGAGAAAATTCATGCATGATCTCTGAATTCAAGCCTAAAACATTCACAGAGGCACATAAGGATGAAGACTGGATCAAGGCAATGGAAGAGGAACTTGACCAAATAGAGAAAAATGGTACATGGTCCTTGGTACCTAGACCAGAGCATAAAAATGTCATTGGTACCAAATCGGTCTTTAGAAATAAGTTGAATGAGGATGGCACAATGATTAGAAATAAAGCTAGACTGGTGTGCAAAGGATATGCCCAAGAAGAAGGAGAAGACTATGGTGAAACCTTTGCTCCTATAGCCAGATTGGAAGGAGTTCGTATGCTTCTAGCATATGCAGATTGTAAAGGCTTCAAAGTATATCAAATGGATGTAAAATCTGCATTCCTAAATGGTGTACTTGAAGAGGAAGTGTATATAGAGCAACCAGATGGTTTTTCCCTATCTGAAGATAGTGACATGGTGTGTAGGCTACATAAAGCCTTATATGGTCTAAAACAAGCACCTAGAGCATGGTATGAACTCCTGCATTCCCATCTTGTGAAGATTGGATTTGAGAGAACAAGTGAAGATAGCAATATCTACTTGAAGTCTGAAGGAGATCAAGATCTGATCTATGAGGTATTTGTTGATGACATTATCTTTGGTGGAGATGACAAGATGAGTCATGAGTTTGCAGATGAGATGAAAAAAGAGTTTGAGATGTCACTCATAGGGGAGATTAAGTTCTTCATTGGACTGCAGATCCAGCAAATGAGAGATGGAATATTTATCACTCAGTCCAAGTATGTCAAAGAGGTGTTGAAGACCTTTGGCATGGAAGATAGAAAACCGGTTGGTACACCGATGGTGATCGGTTGTAAACTATCCAAAGAGGATGACTCAGCATTGGTTGATGAGAAGGAATACTGATCAATGAATGGTAAATTGCATTATGTAGTGCATAGTAGACCAGATATTGCACATGCAGTTGGCATTACTACAAGGTTCCAGAAAAGTCCAAGAGAATCCTACTTGGTTGCAGTCAAGCAGATTCTCAGGTATCTGAAGGGAACTGTTGACTATGGATTCTGGTATCCATATAGCAAGGATTTCAACTTGAAAGTGTTCACAGATGCTGATTGGGCTGGTAATGTAGATGACCAGAAGAGCACAACGGGTGGTGCATTCTTCCTTGGTGGTAGACTGGTCTCTTGGATGAGTAAAAAGAAGAGTTGTATCTCTCAGTCTACAGTGGAAGCAGAGTATGTTGCAGCTTTCATGAACTGCACTCAGACAATTTGGATGAAGCATGCATTGAATGGCTTCAAAGTTCCTATATCTAAACCAGTAAGTATATTTTGTGACAATACTAGTGCAATTAATATCTCCAAGAATCCAGTTTTACATTCTAGAACCAAGCACTTTGAACTTAAGTATCATTTCTTGAGGGAAAAGGTTTAGAACAAAGAGATTGCACTGGAGCATGTTTCCAGTAAGGAGCATTTAGCAGACATATTCACCAAGCCTCTCCCAAAGACTACATTTACATACTTAAGAGGTGAATTAGGGGTACTGCCCCTTCAAGAGGTGAACTAAAAGCATATGCTCCACATTAGTTAGGTATTGCATAGTCAAATTTATTTTGAATTGATGTGTTGAAGGATGTTACTCCTCAGGGGGAGCAGCATAATGGAATAGGGAAGCTTGTGCCTCCACTTTGGCATTGTTGTCAAAGGGGGAGAAGATGTGAAGCGAAGAAGATATCTACAGAAATTAGGGGAGAAGATGTGAAGCAGAGAGATATCTTTGTATATTGCCATCAATGCCAAAGGGGGAGATTGTTGGCATTATGAGAACCGGTATGAGGACATAATGACATTTTATGTTGTCATTGATGTCAATATGTTGCAAAGGTGTGAACCAGCATATGTGAGAACCGGTATAACACTGTGAACTGACATTTGTGCCAAAGTGAAGCGGTGTGCTTGTTCAAGGTGAACCGGCATATGGTTATGGGAACCGGCACATGGAAGCGCTGTATGACTACCAGTTGGTAGCCTCAACTTTAGGGTTTCTGGTTTAAGTGTTTCAAGCCTGTGTGGCTCAACCAGTGACTTTGTGTGATGAGTTAGCATGACAACAAAGAACAAGATCATGTTGCCATGTAAGCCCTATGTGCATGAAGGATCGTGCATGAAGAAGATCCTGACTATCTACCTCGGGAATATGAGAAGACTATAAAACGGTGATAACGTGTGATGGGTTATCAGCCACCATGAAAACGATGGAAAATGA
This sequence comes from Cryptomeria japonica, assembly GCF_030272615.1. Taxonomy (NCBI): domain Eukaryota; kingdom Viridiplantae; phylum Streptophyta; class Pinopsida; order Cupressales; family Cupressaceae; genus Cryptomeria; species Cryptomeria japonica. The sequence goes on along the minus strand of NC_081405.1, from coordinate 333,730,550 downwards.
ATGATGGAGATTAATGCAGTATGCTCAATAGTCAGGATTGAACCATTTGAATTCCTTAACCTATTAGGTTTATGGTTTAGGGTTTATGCTACCAAGCTAACTATTTTCTATAAGGTCGATGTTGTGACTCTTTCTAGGGTAATTGGCAAAAGTTGTGTGTGAGTACCCAAGAGAAGGGATACGTGATTCTTGCTAGACCAAAAGGAGAGAAGTGATACCTACAAAGTGTAAGTGTAGAAGGAAAAGAGGAGCTTAAGTGGATCTGCATTGGCATTGAGTGTTGTTACTAGATCATTGTAATACTTGTTGATCTCTAACCACCTCAATAGTTGGAAAATCCCTTAACAGGGTAGCCTTAACTGGCTTGCTGTAAATCCTTTAACAGGGTAACTCTAAGCTACTGAGTTCAAAGTCCTTTAGCTATTGAGTTCTTGAAATCCTCTAACAAGGTAACCTTTAATAGGGTTTAACCCTTAATCAGGTATTGTAGCCATCCCTTAATCGGGTGATCTCTAATAGGATCGGTTCCTAGCAAAACCTATTGTAATGTCTCTAACCAGACAAGGCTTCTAATAGAGCGGACTTCCAAAGAGTTCAAAAATAGCTTGTGGGTATTCATCCCCATTGTGGTTTTTCCTAGTTGGGTTTCCACATGAAAAATATGTGTGTCATGTGCGATGCTTTTATCTTGTGATGCTTTGCTATTGTTTTTCAAGCATTTGACGGTTCTGTGTTTTATGCCTGTCAATAGAACATGTTGAACTAGTTGTTTTTTATGATCTGATGATAGATCACCTATTTATGCATAAGGGTGAAATGGTAGTGTAGTCTCAAGTTGAGTGAAAGGCTAAGTGAACAATTGGTTAATGCTTGTCTCAGAAATTCTTAGCTTTACCGGTTGCGCTCTGTTTCAAACTGGTATCTCTGTCTCCTAGTCTTTTGAAGCGTTTTCTGTCAGACTAGTTTAAGACTGTATTTTTGCCTGTATTGATTCACCCCCCTCTCAGTACCGGTTTGGTACTACTTGCTCATCATTGAGTTATCACTTAACACTTATCAGTAAAGGCAACATTAATAAGAAAAATGCACACATAAAATAAATCACATGTGAGCAACAAGGTTTATCACATGGAAACCCAAATGGGAGAAAACCATGTTATGAGTAGAAATTTACAAAATCTGCACTCTTTTGGAGTATGCCCGGTGAGGAGCCATCCCTGTTAGGAGATTACAAAGACACTGTTAGGTGCCACCCGATTAAGGGATTTTCTTGAAGGCCTGATAGAACCTTTACCCTATTAGAGGTAGCCTTGTTAAAGGACTTATGATCATCAATTAAGATGTCACTCGATTAAGGGATTTTATAAAGGGACCTGTTAAAGTCCACCTGATTAAGGGATTTTACTATTGTAGTTATTAGAAACCAATAGAGAGAATGATCTGCTATAATAGCTACTCTTGCCTTAATTAGATCCAATTGAATCTCTTTGGTTTGACCACCGGTTATACTTTCTCTGCACTCTACTAGTGCTCTGCACTCTTTCTCTACTCTTCACACTATCTGAGCTCTGCACACTCTTTTCACCACTCTGCTATTCACTAAGTAGTTCTGCACTCTTCTCACCTTCCTGGATCACCTCTCTTCAAAATTGCACTTAGCAATTTTACGATCAAACTTTTTGGTTTTCGCCAAAAATATTTATACCATATTTTGCCAACATATACCTGTTGATTCCTAAACGAGTTTACACCTAACACTTGGTAGATTTAAAATTAAACTCTTGCCAAATCTTCCTGCACTTTCTCTGCATGCTCTCCATCATTCTTGCCAGCAACTCCTCTTTATCTGCCATCGCAACTCATAATTTTAGCAACTTCTAGGTTGTGTTCTGCCTATTTAATGTGAATCAGAAAATCCACACAAATCTCACCTTAACATATTGCCAACTATTGTAGAATTGACTAGTAGTTTTTTTTTATGACATCTGATCTCGACTGACTCACCTTTGGTCATCACATCCAACTTACCAGTCACTGCTCTGAGATTCTTGGTGGATATCATCCTTCAACCTGTATCATCGGTTCACCGATGTAATTATTCATCTTTTGCCACCGGCCACTTATCATCAATCAGACTGATCACCTATCTGTCCAAAGTGTTATGGTTTGTGCATAAGACTACTGAACTGCAATCTGAGTCACCTCCTATGACTGCATCATCATTTCAACTGTTTGTTTAAGAAACTAATCTCAACACCTATTGTATGCTTGACTGATCGGTCAACTACTCTATTTATCCTTCAATTGACTACTTCTTCGACCAACACACTTCTTAAGTGTGTCAATAATGCATATTAGGGAAGCACTAGATCCTTCATACTAATTTTAGCCATGAGTAAACCGCTGAGGTCTACCACACCTCCTTGCCTATGAGCTTGGCCTTATTCACTAGTAAGTATTAGTCATCAATGACAGTATTAACCGATGAACCGATTATGCCAACACCATCAATTATGCAAACAAAAAACACTTCATTCTTCAATAACTAGAAGTATATATCAACTAGAAAACTACTAATACTTTTATTTCTTTCAAATATATGGATAATGAATAAAAGATTAACTTTTGCAAAGAACTATACACATAAACAAAAAATCATACAAATCTATGAATAGTTTATTCTCTTTCAGATTTGGCATTACTTTCATAATGAAATACAAGGTTAGAAAAGAGGGCAATTAATGACTTTATTTATTTTATTTCTACCTACTTTCAAATACAACAACCTTAATAGTAAGGACAAAACATTCCAATGTTTTCTTTGATTTTAAATGCAAGCTAATACATTATCTCATTACAATCTTTCTCTTACACATAGTTCCCTTTTGAAAGCTCAATAGTAGAACAAGAGGAATACAATATTTTCTAGAATTTCCTTGGACACATAAGAGGAGAGAAAATCTGAAAATAAACATGTAGGAACTTTTGAAACCAATCCTCAAACAGCCACATAGAAACTTGTTTTCCTTCATCTTCTCAACCAATTTGCAGACCTGCAAGTAAATTACTCATGGTTGTGACCATGGGGGCTCACCTCCTAGCCTAGACCTACAAGAGGCCATCCCCGATCTTGGGATAACTAGATACCAAACAAATTACACACATACTTAAAACACACATGTAATTTCCAGAATTCATAGAGAAAAAATTTCAACATAAAACTCCCATCCCAAGCTTAACACTTAGTCATAACATGACATTTTAAATGAGGGGTGAGGGTGGACCAAATATCATAGGGGAGATCTACAAGTATAAAACAATTACCATAGCCTATACAAGGCCAAAAATATGCATTTCAACTTGGTCTCTCACAAGACCACACAAATTTATTTCTCTCTTTTTTTTGTTCTTTCTATCTCACTTGGTCTCCCAAGACCCAACACAAAACCCTTATGACCCCCAAAGGAAAATATGTCAAATCATCCCCTTATGACCCCCATATATAAAGAATAAAACACAACAAGGATCCCCGATCCTTGTTTTTCCCTCTCTTCTTGGAAGAGAGACTCTACACCCTAGGACTGTCACATTCCCTTTACTCCAAGACTACTCTGCCCTCCCAAGGGTGAGTTTGGTCTTGACTCCCATATACAACATTGAAATGAAAGCGAAATAAAAACAACCAACAACTCAACCCAAAATAAAAAATGCAAGAAATCTGAAAATACACACAAATACATATTTTTACCATTCAGATTATTGCACAAATTATCATGAATATGCAACTAAATCCTATTGGTGGCAATACACCAACCTCAACTCCTGCAATGGAATGTATGCTGAAGAAGAGCTTCCAATTCCCACTCAAGCCCCAAAACCCAACAACTACAAGTCTCCTTACTTAGCTAAATTTTCTTTCTCACATTCCAAATTCTTTCAACAATTCTTGGTCTCCAAGATTGGAGAGTGGGTGATGAAAATCTAAGTTTTGAATTTCTTCACCTAAGTAGACTCTCCTCACATTTTCCAACTTCCTTGGAAAGGATGTGAGATCTCATAGGTTAATCTTCCCAACCTTCTTGCAAGGTTTATGAAAGTGGGAATTGAAAAGGTAGGTGTAAGGTGGGGAAGTGCATCCAAACACTAGAATAGAAAGTTGCTTTACCAAGAGTCAATCTTTTAAAATCTGATTTTTGTCCATCTAGAAAATCTTGCTTTTGAAGTGACTTTACAATCACATGTGGGTGGTTCTATGGCTAGAAATGTCCCTTACCCATAAGTATATCAAGTAAGCCTTCAAAAGTGACTTAACCACAACTATAAGAGTTAGTTTGACCCCCAAAAAACCCACCTAAAGTTTACCTACGGGTCAACCTTGATTTGACCAATCCAAAGGCTCTCTAACCAAGGGGTCTTTTGGGAAAACTACATGGTATTTGAAAAATGCATAGGTTTTCACAATTCCCTCTCAAGGACATGTCATATGCCAAATCACAACACATCACAAGTGTCAAGTGACACCATAAAATACAACACATCATAATTTACACTTGGACATGTGCTTTTAAGGAGAGGTAAATTAACAATAAAAATTGAACATACACTCAAGCATTCACTTATACGAAAATAAACACATTACAAATTGTTGGTGTAATTAATTATTCATGTTGGATATTATTACACCTTACCTAAGTTTACTTAGGTACATACATTTCATAGTAGCTTGGGTATGAGACACTTGGGTGTTTGTGCCACATTGGGATAGTGTGTGTAGGATAATTTCCACCTTTTATGGTGTGATCTTGTTGCTAGAGTGATAATTCCACCTTCGGTGGGTGATCCACCTCAAGTGGAATATTTTATTGGTTCTCCTACCTACCAACACCTATTTACTACCTAACCTTGTTTCTTATTGAGCCACATGTCATATTTGTGTGCTCACATATCCATATAGCCTTGCCTATATAAGCAGGCTCATATTCATTATATGTAACGCTTCATGTTCCATTTGATCAGTATTTTCATCTTGATAGACTACACTTTATTCCTATCATCTATTTTGTCTCTCTTATTTGTGTTTTCCATTGCCTCTAGATCTTGGTAAAATCTCACATGGTATCCGAGCCATTAGAGTACCATTGGTTTGTTAATTGAGAGAAATTTGATACTATTTGAGGTTCACATTTTGGATCTTTCTATTGCAGGTTATTATTGAAGCTTGATGGATCAAATATGAGGTCACCATTGGATTGAAGAGGTCCAAGAAAGTCAATTTTTCCTTTTTTTTCATCTAAATTAGACTTCAGAGGCCAAATCTAGAGGCATTTAAAGTTTGAAGCTGTGATAAAATTTTTCCAGAAATTATAATTTTGCAGGAAATTTTCAAATAGTGATATCTCACTCATCCAGACTCCTTTTTTCGAGAATTTTTTTTTTCTTTTGGGGTAGAATTTCGTGATTTGTACAGTGGTGTAGGAGTTTTTTAATTTTCAGATGCAGGTTTTTCTGAAATCATGAATTCTCGATTTTTACAACTTTGGAGGCTTCATTTGGGCTCATATGGACTCCTTTTCAGGTGGCATTTTTTTTTTAAAGTGCATAATTTTTTGTCTAATTTCATAATCTACCATTAGTTTGTAGTGATTTTGAGTAGAAATTGCACTTTCAGTATTTGGTCATTTTTCGGCCTATTTGGTACTTGTATTTTGCTTGGATCTCAATTTAGATCACTAGCAGTATTTGGTGAAGTCTCTTATATCTCATTTTGATAAGTTGTAAAGTTGACATCAGAAGTCCACCTTTCTTTGTTTAGAAAGTGGCCCATTGTACACGCACTAAGTATAAAGTCCCAAATCATGATTTTGTGGTCATTTCTTAATTGAGTAATTTTGGGGGGTGTCTTGTGTGATTATGCCTTTTTTATCTTGTGATTTTTTATTTTTGTGCTATGGGTTCTCCTAAATTTCCACTTTTAACTCCTCATAATTATGCTTCATGGAAGATTAAGTCTTGGAGAAAACTAATGGAAAAAAGACTCATTCGTTATGTAAATGCAACTATTACAACACCACCTAATCCTAAGGTTGATCCTAATGCTCAACTTGAATTGCTCACTACGAATGATATGGCACTTGGAACTCTTAGAAAGTATGTATTAGATGGCCTCATTTTTCACATTGAGAAGTGTACAACAATTAAAGAGGCTTGGGATATTTTGAGAAATTGTATGGTCAGGTTGATGAGATTAAGGGCTACATGCTTGATAGTGAACTCACAACTTTGGATCCCAAGGATTTTGATACAATCTAGGATTATGTCACAAAAGAAATTGAGCTAAGAGAAAAGCTAAAGGATTGTGGAATTCACAAAAAGGATGCTCAATTGGTTTACAACTTGTTGGACAAGCTTCCTTCAGAGTATGTAGCCTTTGTATCTAGCTTTCACACCCATAGGTTAGCTCAAGGTTCCTCATACACTTCTCCCTCATTTGATTCATTGACAGAGATGTTGATACTTGAGAAATCTAAGTTGACCAAGACGGGGATTCTCAAATCTTCAAAGTCACAAGCTTTGGTGGCTAACAAAGGGAATAAAAGCAATCAAGGAAAATGCAAGAATCAAAAGCAACCTAATTCAAAACCACAAAAAGATGGAGCACAATCTTCCTCTCCACAAGAAGGTGATTCTACATTCTTACCTAAGAGGAAATCCAATAAGGACAATCTTTTTTGTGCATATTACAAGAAGTCAGGACATGATGAACAACATTGTTACAAGAAGGATATTGATGAGTTGAAGAATCTTCTTGAGAAGAACAAAATCAGCCTACCTTCTAGAATGTCTACATCGGCTTCTTCTTCCAAGCATAATTAAAGGATCACTCTTTTGGGATAGATAAAGGAAAGGGACAAGCTCTTTGTTCTACTACAAGTCATGATTCAGGGAGATGACTTCTAGATTCAGGGGCTTCTCATCATATGGCATCTTTGCAGTCCATGTTCTCTTCATTTGAGCCTTGCCACATGCCACAAATTTTGATGGGCAATCATACATACATGGATTTGATTGGGAAAGGATCTATTGCCATTGGGGATAACTCCTTCAATGATGTGTTATGTGTACCCTGTTTGACAAACAATCTTTTTTCCATCTATCAAATCACACATGGGGCAACTAGGAAAACTATGGAGTTCACACCTGATTCAGTTATCATTAGAGACTTTGATACTAGAGCTATCATTGCAATAGGGATGGTTGATCATGCATCTCAATTGTACTTTTTTCACATTTTGGTCCTATTGATGAGGTTGATTCTTCCTATGTTGATGATTCTAATTTTGAGGAGAATATTGGGCACTTGAACTTGGAGATTCTCACATGTGACCCCATTCTTGAGCCTTTCATTTCATCTCCTCTTATTGATATCACATCACCTATTGCACCTGATGATGCAACTAGTGTAATATTTTTTCCTTCTTGTGAATTAGTGCAGTGGGATATTTCATGTCTTCCAGCTTCATTTGATTGGGATGCCTACTTGACAAAAATTTCACATTTTTTTGTGGAGTCCTACATTGGAGATTTGGGAAACATCATTGATGGCATTCATCTTCTCTTTGATGAAGATCCTTCTTTGATTGTTGTGAGGGATAACTCTGACCCTATTGTTCATTCTCTACATGATCATTCTTTCGAGCTTGACATGATTGTGGATACTTTTGTATATTAATTGGAGGAGGTCTCTTTATTCTTTGAGGAGACATGTGAGTATTTAGATATTGTTCTACATTCTTCTCCACTAGATCTTGGAGTGCCTTTTTCAGTAGTGTGGAGCAATTTACTACCTTTGGAGGGGGTACCTTTCATCATCGACATGGGGACACTTGATTAGTTTTCAGAGATTCCATTTATCATGAGTTTTTTCCTACATCTTCCCTTCATGATTAGGGAGATTTCATGGACACACCTTTGGTTTTGTTTCTTCCTAAGGGGAGGAATGCTGTTCAACATTTGTGGAGTTGTTTCTTCATACATCTTCGAGCTTATACCATTGGTGCAGATTCTTCATTGAGGGGGGGCTACATAGCTTCTCTTCTTCTCTCATATGGGGGGGAATTTTTCCTCATGTGGGGTTTTATCTTTCACATGATTCTATGAGAGTTCTTTGTATCTAGTTTTTATCTCTCTTTTGGGGGAGTGTTTTTTCCCATTGGGTTTTTCTCTCTTTCCCCACTTTGTGAGAGATTTAATTACATTGGTTTGCATGCATTTGTACATGGGTACCTAACATGGTCTTGTAGTCAGGACCCATTTTGCATTACTTAGTTGCATTGTAGACTTAAGTGCATTCCCCTAAGTTGCACTTAAGGTGGGTGTTGGTGTAATTAATTATTCATGGATATTATTGCACCTTACTTTAGTTTATTTAGGTACATGCATTTAATAGTAGTTTGGGTATGAGACACTTGGGTGTTTGTGCCACATTGGGATAGTGTGTGTAGGATAATTTCCACCTTTTATGGTGTGATCTTGTTATTACTCTACCATATCCACTTATTATGGAGTGATAATTCCACCTTTGGTGGGTTATCCACCTCATGTGGAATATTTTATTGTTTCTCCTACCTACCCTTGTTTCTTATTGAGCTACATGTCATGTTTGTGTGCTCACATATCCATATAGGCTTGCCTATATAAGAAGGCTCATATTCATTGTATGTAATGCTTGATATTCCAGTTGATCAGTATTTTCATCTTGATAGAATATAGTTTATTCCTATCATCTATTTTGTCTCTCTTATTTGTGCTTTCTATTGCCTCTAAATCTTGGCAAAATCTAACACAAATGAGGTATTGTCTCTCCAATAGACAAACCTTGGCTTCACTCTTGCACATAGGTTTTGTTAGGATTCCCAAAGATACTGAGAGGGGGGGGTGAATCAATATCTGACCAGTAATAATATTTTCTTGACTTATAACATGAAAATCATTTAAAACTATGTACCGGTAAACCAAAAATAATGCAACAAATAAGAATAACAACCACAACATGAAAAGAACACCATAACACAATATTTTAATGAGGAAACCCGGTGTGGGAAAAACTTCAGTGGGATTTGTGACCCACAATATTCACTTACTGGCCAATAAGAGAATATTACTGCTACAATAGGGGTCTGCACATGCAAGAAGGCCAAGTGCCTAGAGATCACTGCTCAATTACAAAAGAAGTCACACTGACTTACAAAAATGGATTATACAAATCCAATGTCTTGTACTACTTCAGATTAGCATCTACTATGCCAGATTCAATACCGGTTTAAGCTTTACTACATACATAAACCCTATCCAATAATTTGCATATTAGGTTTGCTACCTTCTATTTATATTTCACATCATACCTTTTCACACTAAAATGATCTACAATGATCTCATACATATATGAGTCATATTACAATCCGCCATGTCAACTTACAAAAGATTTTACAATTAATTACAAAATACATTAATACAAAATTATTGTCGCCCAGGGTGTCGGTATTCTTCCTTTTCGGTGTCGGTGTTCTATATGTTGGTGTAGAGTCTGTCAGTGCCAGTGTTGGTGTCTCCCTACTGGTATCACATGATTGTAAGGTTTCCATCAATGACAATACCTTCAATCACCTACAATATCTTATTGGAGTGTGCATTTTCCAACAATCTCCCCCTTTGGCATTGATGGCAACAATCATGAGAAAATTTCAAGAATGTATCCAAAAATTGAAGTCCAAAAATCTTGCCAAAAACTATACCAAAAAATTGTACCAGATGTGTGCTCCCCCTGAGCAGATGATCTCTACTACTCCCCCTTTGACATCAATGACAAAGGTTGTCATTCGCTGTCAGTGGAGTCCTTCCTAGATTCTTGTAACTGGTGGGTTACAATCTAGAATAAATTTGTCAAAATCAGTTTTAGGTTGTCACCGAATCTTGTGCTTTCCTATGATGCCTTTTGGGTTCTCTGAACTGTATCGGTGAGTATGTGAATTTTCTCTTCCAGTGCCTTAATTCTGGGAACCAGAGCCTCAGATATTTATTTTCTCAAAGAAATGAGGTAATCTAGTTTGGGAGCAAGTCTACATTTCAAGTTCTTTGCCTTATCCTTAACTTTTTCTTTGTCCTTCTCTAAATTCTCAATTTTCTCTTCTAGATCTCCAATTTTATTTTCTATCTCCAAAAATGAATCAAATGTACCTATCAAATTGTTAGCAACATTGTTTATTTTAGTTTGATTTTTGTTGATCTCTAAATCTATATCTTGTGTTAAGATGTTTGTTTTGCAAGTATCCTTGTATATTTTCTTAAAATCCAAAATTGTTTTTCCTAGATCTGGTAACAAGGTGTCCATTTTCTCCTTGTTCTTCTTCACAATTTCCTCAAAGAATTTCTCTTTTTCCTTAATCAATCTCTCTTTAAATGTATCCTCATTTATTTGATCAACTATCAAAATGTTTCCAGTGATGAACTTAGACAATGTGTCTAGTTGACCTAGATAATCTTTATTATCCACTATGCATTTTGGTGCTACCAGTTTAAGAATAGGGATTGTATCATCTATAGCCTTATAGGCTTGTGCATTACATTCTATGATCTTCTTTATTGAATCCAATAAGACCTCTGTTACATTTGTAGGTCAGAATTCTGCCATAGAAGTACCAGATGTCTGTCTAGCTATCTTCACAATAGCCATGCTACTAGTTATAGTAGTCACCTTGCTTGATTCAACCTCTGGTAGGTCAGTCTATGTTTGCATTTCTATAAGTAAAGGTTTGGGCTTTTTAGTTTTAGCTGGCTGCACTGTTTCTATCTGAACTTGTGTCTCAACCTGCTTTTGTTCCAGTTTTTTAATATGTATTTGAGAAGGTTTCTTTGAGCTCTCAACAGATGGTTTCTCAATCTGTGTCTCTATATGCACTTCTGGTTTCTCTGTGTGTACCTCTGCACCATACATTGCCAGTTCTCTTGATTGTTTTTCAATTGTATCTACCGGTTTCTCTAATGGTTTACCAATGGTATCCTCTGTTGGTTGCTCTGTCTGAGTAGGTTTTTTTGTGTTTATATTTACAGTTTCATTTACCTCAACCTCAGCATCTGCAGCCGGTGACTTAGTAGTCACATCTGTCTTTTTGTCCTCAGTGGTTTCTTTGTCAACCACAACATTTACTTCTTGAGTATCTATATTCATAGTGTACAAAACTTTAGACTCGGGATTTGTATCCTCTAATGGAGTCTCCATACTCTCAGTAGCCGGTTGACTGTCAGTAGTATCTACCGGTGGAGTATCCGAAGGAGGTGGGGTTAATTTATCAATTATTTTTAGGCTTGGAGGTCCACCTACCTTACCTTTCCCCTTATCTTTGTCCTTTTGATATACTTTAATAGTCTTTTGTCTAAGTAACTCTTCCTTTTTCTCTTTTTCTATAAAGAATATATCCCATGCATCTATTGTTTCCTCGAAGACTTCATTTACTCTACCTGCCATTAGTGCTACATGTTGGTGAGCAATGGAGAATATTGTCCAGCTTGCTTCACTGATTAATTTGTCTATCTCATCAGGTGAATTAACTGGATGCACTGCAAGTAATTTTTTAATTTTAATTTTCTTATCCAGCTCAACAATGGCTAACCTTCTAGCTTCTAATCTCCTATACAGATCATTTGGTATTTCATCAACAATTTCCATCAAAATTTTCTTATATATATCCAAGTGTAAGATTACACTGTTCTCTATGCTTTCCTTGTTATCTGCAGATAGTGTGTTATATATTTTTTTGATGTTTTTCAACTTACCATCCTCTATTTTTTCACTTAAGAGTTTATCCAATGGAGCAATATCTTGTTTTACCTTCCTTTTCTTCTTAGGAGTCAACTTATTTTTCACTAAAGGCCTCATTGCCTGTTGTTTTTGCCTTGTTTTCTTGGGTGTAGGTGAGGGTACCGATGAGGGTTTTCTTTTCCTTTCTACCCTTTTAAATAACACTAGCATATCACTCACAGAGGAGGTTCCAACGGGTGAAAGAGGAGCTTCCAGTTGAAGTCCTTCCAACTCACTTTCCTTTTTACCAGTTTGCTTCAAAACATCTTCCTTAATTGCTTTTTCCTATCGGGTTCCTTTCCGTACAGTTTCTTCAACCTTCTTAACCCTTTTTCTAGACTAAATTCCACTTTCTATTGTTTCAGCATTTCCAAAGGCTTTCTCAATGGGTTCCTTTGGTTCTTCAAGGAGGGCTTTTGCATAAGTTTCAATAATATTGTCACCTATTTCATAGCCCATTTCAGTTACCCAGATAGTTCTAGGGACAACTGCCTCCATCCAAATTTCATCTTTATTGACTACAAAACAAATTTCTTTTTGATATTTGTCCACAATAGCTTGTGACAGTCTTAATCTAGTTTTAATTTGAGCCTTCAATGCTTGAAAATATTCATTTAAGTTTTTCTCTCAGTTTTCTCCCATGTTGTTTAGTAGATCCAATAGTTGCTTTCCTACCGGAATGTCAAAGCCAAAATCTCTTGCACCAATATTGGGTACTTGTTTAGTTATGTACAACATTAGAAAAACAAGAAAATTTCCAAATCTGAATGTTCCTTTCTTATCTCCTTTAATCTTCCCCAGATTGTCTATCAATTCATCTTTGAGCCATTCGCACACATCTACTCTAGCATTTTCATTAACCATGTCATATGCACTTTTAATACATAGGCTAGAGACTGAGTTCAACCTATTTGCATGTGTAGCTTTGTAGCCTAAGATCATAGTGATAAATCTCACATTTATGTCCTTTACATCATTTACCCTTAGAAACCTTTTGTCAAAAGTTGCACCGGTTAGGTTTATCACTGTGTCATTTGAGACCTTCTTTGTTCTGTCAAGTCTGCTATTGGTGGAAGGTAACCCTATTACTACCTTAATGACTTCCTTTGTGATTTTATGAATTTAATCCAACCAGAAGAATTCACCATGAACTCTGCTTAGCACAATCCTTATAATATCCTTGGGAAAATCTGGGACACTAAGGATTTCAGTAAAAACTAGGGTTTCCACTATCTTATGTTTTGTCTTGATATTTCTAGATTCATCACAAGTCATAGTCCTATACATATTTTTGATCTCATCATCACCTAATTCCTCTATATGACAATGTATATACATCCTAGGGTCTTCAGCATATGCTACTCCCTTAGGAATTTGAGAAAATGCACCTATGCTATCATCTTTCTTCACAATCTCAGGAACCAATTTTAATACGGGTCTAGGGCACTTAATTACTTCAATCACAGTAGGGTTTACAATAAATTCAGGAGTGGATGAAGAAGCAATAGTTATAAATACCTCAATCTGCCTTAAGGATGAATGCTTGGATGAATTGCTTCACTTCTTCGCTAAGAATGCCTTCGCTCGGGAATTTTCATGCTCTCGAAGGTTTGAATGCTCGGTGAATGAAAAAGGAGCCAAAATACTTGCTTTATAATGTTATTTTCTCCAACTACCACATTTAATGAAGTTAAGTCACAACTTAACTCATCTGCCGATATAGAAGTAATTCAACTTCTCACCATCAACTGAGGGAATAATAGCATGTTTTTCATTTTGTTGCTAAACCCCCAAAGGATTTTCCTTCAGTTAGATGAAGAATCTCCTGCCAGTGGAGTGATACTCTCTTCTACTGGTGGAGGAGTATTCCCATCAACATTCTGATCTGACTTTCTGATCCATTTTTTTGAGAATTCTTGCTTTACCTCTTCAACCTTTTTTTTACCTTTCAAACTAGGACCTTTGTTATCTCCTGGTGAAGACTTGCTTCTACAAAATTTTACAATATGTCCAATCTTGTTACAAGCATAACAAGTCACATTGTTTTTTCTGAATTGCTTTCCCATATCCTATGTCGGTATGTGATCTGCATTGATTAGATAGGTGTCCAAATCTTTCACAAACATAACATCTTACATTCATTTTGCAATTTTCTTAATTATGACCAACTTTGTTGCATTTAGAATATTGACCAGTGGGTGTATTAGTGTTTTGATAATTTCTAGATCTACACTGATTTTCTCTATGACCATACTTGTTATAGTTAAAGCATTTCCCATTGAATTTGTATGCATTAGGTTGTCTTACTAGTTTTCTATGATCATGATTGTTTGTAGTATCGAAGCTTTCACCAGTTTCAAAGCCAAGGCCATTTATATCACCATTAGGTTTCTGATTCTTCAGCATGTCAACAAGTTCTTCCGAACTTTTCTTGAATTTATCTTTGTGTTGATTTGCAGCAGTCAGTTCATTCTCCAAGATTCCTTTCTATCTCATGAGCTCAGTTCTGTCATTTTGTGTATGCATCAGATCTATCTTCAACATATCATTTTCATGACTATGTCTTGTGTTTTCATTTCCAGCATCATTTAGTCTTCTAACCAAGTCTTCTTCATTCTTCTTTCTGTCTTCAATTTCTTTACAAAATCTCATAGTCATATCTTGCATCTCATTCTTTATTGTATTGATTTCTTGTCTTAGCTTGTTTACCAAATCATTAAGAGTTTCCTTTTTATCTTCATCATTCTGCATCTTTTCACAAAGTTCTCTCCTCTTGTTCCTTGCAATAGTAAGATTCTCTTGAAGTGCTTGAATGATATCCTGAGTAGCCTTCAGATCATCTTCAAGTTTGATATTCTTCACCTTTTCTGCATCATAGTCTGAAAGAGTTGTTTCCAATTGCTTTCTCAAGTTTTCCATATCTACCGATGTCAAGATCTTCCTCAAGCTGTTAGGCTTTTGAAAATAGAGGATCAAGCTCTGATACCAATTGTTAGGATTCCCAAAGATACTAAGAGGGGGGTGAATTAGTATCTGATGGTAATAATATTTTCTTGACTTATAACATGAAAAGAATATTAAAATTGTGTATCGGTAAACTAGAAATAATGCAGGAAATAAGAATAACAACCACAACATAAAAATCACACCATAACACAATATTTTAATGAGGAAACCCGATGTGGGAAAAACCTCGGTGGGATTTATGACCCACAATATTCACTTACTGGCCAATAAGAGAATATTACTGCTACAATAGGGGCCTACACATGCAGGAAGGCCAAGTGCCTAGAGCTCACTGCTCAATTACAAAAGAAGTCACACTGACTTACAAAAATGGATTATACAAATCGAATGTCTTGTACTACTTCAGATTATCATCTTCTATGCCAGATTCAGTACTGGTTTAAGCTCTGCTACATACATAAACCCTTATCCAATAATTCGCATATTAGGTCTGCTACCTTTTATTCATATTTCACATCATACCTTTTCACACTAAAATGATCTATAATGATATCATACATATATGAGTCATATTACAATCTGCCATGCCAGCTTACAAAAGATTTTACAATTAATTACAAAATATATTAATACAAAATTGTTATCAGCCAAGGTGTCGGTATTCTTCCTTTTCGGTGTCAGTGTTCTGTATGTCGGTGTAGAGTTTGTCGGTGCTAGTGTCGGTGTCTGCCTACCAACATCACATGATTGTAAGGTTGCCATCAATGACAATACCTTCAATCACCTACAATATCTCATTGGAGTGTGCATTTGCCAATAGGTTTAGCCCTAGTTCCCTTGTGTAATTCCATGGTCATATCGATTAATATCCTACACAACTCAATTCACACATCAGTAGGTCCAAAACATTATGCATATGTATACACACAAGGAGTTACATGTCAACACATAGCATCAAAATATGCACTGCAAGGTAAAATTTTTCCATAACATGGTTCAATTACTTTTCCCAAGAATTCCCCTATGACCATATACTCATTTGCAACACCAATGAAATCATATAAAACAATCCCCAATTAGGCATGCATAAATGAGTCACAACATCATCAATCTAAGTACTAAAATCAATCATAATGTGGAATACAATTTATCCACTAGTCTCATGAAGATCATATGTCAAAAGGGTCTCATGACCATGATGTATAAAGGTTATATCTTGAAAGATAAGTCCAAAATAGAAATGAAAGATATTCTTATGATGGATTTGGGATAGGACCCCAAACCCCTAATAAATATATGATACATAGGCAAATTATGTCTAATTATCCCCAAGGGGTCAACATTCACTAATTTATCCATCTAACAGAGTTCGTCATATTGAATGAAAGCATCTTTAGATATTGTTCCAACCATCCATGCAAGTTGTTAATAAGGTCAACCATAGTCAAACTAGGTTAACCAGAGTTTGATCGGGGAGGGGTACTACATAATATTATGATACTTCTGGACATAGTATAATAATATTGTGGGTTCAATTCCCATAGTGTTTTTTCCCTTTCCTGGTTTCTACGTAAAAAATATTGGTGTTATGGTTGTGTGGTTGATTTCTGTATGTTTCTGCATTTAACTTTCATTCTTATGCATCTGGTGGTTTAAGAATCAAGTTAATAACTTTGAAAATTGCAAAACACTGATTCACTAGCCCCCATCTCACTCTTCATTGATTCTAACATCAAATTCCATGTATATATCATTTTGTATTTTCAGGTATGGAACTTTGTACTCTGCCTATGTGGGATGTGAAATTGTCATGCTATCATCCATGATCCACTCATGTGTCCTTAGACAAAGAGCTAGCAAAGGTCACCAGAAGATCTCTATGACTTATACTCTTAGATTTTATAGTTAAAACTTTATTATCTACTAGTACTTGATAGCTACCATTCTTTGTATGTAACAAGGTTGACTTGAAAACAAGTAAGAGTTTAGAAGGGGGGGTGATTTTGGCATGGACAATGAAACCGAATAGACTTCTAGAAGATTTGTTGCATCTTATCACATCAAAACTATGGAGCTTATGATTGGAACATTGAATCTATAATAATTGTAGTAAATATGGGTCACATCCCATATTTTTAATAAAAAATTATTGCAAGATATGATTACCAATTGTGAGGAGATAATAGGGAAATATAATAGCGGTATAAGGAAAGATAGAACATATAGAAGGCATATAAATGATATAAATGTATGCGGAGATATAAGGGTGTATATGTTATACTAAATGAGTACAATGAATACAATTACTTTTTGGTCTCAATCTAATGTGTTAGGCATGTTCCTAATATTTTGTTAAATAGGTTATCTTTTGTCCAAATCTAATTCCCTCTTCTCTTAATAGGACATAGTCCAAGGTATAAGGAATACAATACTAAAAACTCATTGGAGTTTAAAGCTTCAATCTATTTCCCCATATTTCTTACTAACATGTATATACATCACTTAACCTATGTAAAAGGTTAGTATCTTGGTCTATTGAGTCATGATGTTCATATATTAGTCCAATAAAGGATTGATATTATAAAAAAACTCATTCTACTAGTCCATGCAAGGAGATCCTATGATTTCAACATCTTTAAGAAGCTAGTTTCTTAAGGTTACTCCCTCAAAAAAAATTAAAATCCTACAACCCATTGGAACTTGATAGATTTATGAGTAGAGCTCACAAATTGAGTTTTCAACTTTAGCTACTAAAATCAAACTTTCTCATAATTTTAAATGCTAAACTCAATTCGTGGGTCATGTTGTGAATGGAAATTATGTATGGTGAATAAGTAGCTTTTATCTTTACATAATGACTAGTCATATGATGTTGCATCATGACGACTTCATCAAATCCTACACACCAACTTCTTAACAATTGTTAAGTTATCCATATTGTCAAATTTCTTCAAATATTTCTTGACTAGTTCAAATAAATTTTATGTTATGGGATTCTCCTTCATTTTAACAACACAGAGTAGATGAGGTTGGTAAAAATGTTTTTGTACAATATACACATCCATACATACTTAAGAAGTATTATCTACAAATATAACTTCATCTAAATATAATGTAATAAAGGTTGACTATTTTATTTTTCATGTACATCTTATTTTTTAACTTTAGACAGAAAAATTTCCCATTTCCATGTTTATTTATTGACTAATGTGTCTGGGGAAATTTATAAATACCCACAAAATTATTGGTAATATGTATTAATTATCATTGATGTCAACTTGATGTCTTACACTATGTGTTGTCATTGATGTTGATGTGATCATTGAAATTGTGGAGATTATGCTTTGATGTTGTAGAGATTTTGTTAATATGGTTTGTTGAGGTTGATGTTGTCATGATTGAGAAAGATGTTATACAGTACAGATGGTTGATGGTTACAATTGCTCTGGGTTATGGATATCCACCTTCTTGGTGTTTGATGTCTACATTTTGTATGAACTGTTAATGATAATATGTTATAGATGTACTTTCCTTAGTCCTAACACTCTTATTCAAGTTAAAATTATTTTTGGATTTTTTTTCAGTATGAGGAGATGTGATATCCAAGAAAGAGAATTTAAAGTCTAGCTAGAAGAATTCTCCATATTGGACTCTTCATTTGAGAATATGGTCTTGTGGATTTGGACATAATTTCTATGCTCTGTGAACATTACACTTCTATCTTTTTGGGTTCTTGTTGTTTTAGCTGATGTGACTAGTGATTGTTGTTTGTTGATAGTATGACTATCTATCAGAAGTAGATTTCATTGGTTTGAAAGATACTTCACATTTATTTGCATTAATGTTTTAGGTGTAGCAACTTGGAGGAATTCTTATTATGTTTGTGCATTGTTTCAGTTCTAGTTGTAGGTGTTGAAGTGTTTTTGATTAAGGTAAAAGGGTTTTACAGGGACTCGGAACCCAAAGTTTTACAACCAAAGAACAGACACAAAACAGACCAAAACCAATAGCTAACCAGTAGATGAAATAGGGGTTGAGCCCACAAAGTCAAAAAAATACAAAAAAACAAGCTAAGAACGAGACAAAACACCAACACCCTACTGGAAAGAGTGCACCAATTCTGAGTTCTTCTACATCATCTCCCTATTTATGTCTTCAAGCTCATCCATAATGAACCTAGAGGCACCTTGCTGGTGCAAGAGCACCTAATAGGCCTTCATGCCTTAATGAGTCCATGATGAAATATCCTAAGGATTTTTATTTCATTTTATGTAATAAGGTTAATCATGACCATTATTGATGTAATAAATATCTTTTAAATCACTAGATAGGGTTTTGAGTCATAATGAGGTCATATTGACAAGATTGTAAAAAATTGTCAAGATACCATAAATGTGTGTAAATGGGTCTAGTATGGACTTATATGATGTATCAAGGTGTTTTAAACCTATTTTAAACTATTTGAGTCATTGTTGGATCATGGAATTCTTTGATTAGGTCTAGGTTCCATTTGAGCAAAAATTGTCAAAGTTGACAAAAAAAAGTTGTCAAGCAAAATTTGTATTTTGGAGGTAAGTATGTGTTGGTTTGTGAAAATAAGTTGAAAGGGTGGTTGTAACAATTTTTAAGTCTTGGAGGACACTATAAAGGTATTTACCCATCCAATGTAAGGTTGGTTTCCATGTATTGAGTAAGAAAATCAATAAAACTTGAAGGTTCCCTGCACTTTTCCTGAGAATTACCACATGACAGTCTACCCTTGGGCGTTTTTCTTCATAATTCAAAATTATATTTAATTTTAAACTCATTTATGGTGAAAGAGGATTAATCCTCTCTAATTTGGTCTTTGTCTCATTCAATTTGATTGTGTTTTGAGAAAGTCATCTTAGTTTTTGTAAAACACTGTTAAAACCCTACTAGGGTAAATAGTGAGAATATAAAATGTATTACACCTCCATTCCACATTTATCAAAGGAAAAATATTGGTGGAATTGAGGGAAATTGTATATATATTTTTTTGTTTTTACTTGTAGGGATCCATGTTAACTTTTGCACGTGCAAAATGATGACAACTTGTTGATTGACAGTACCACAGTCTGAAAATTACAATGATTTCATTAGTTTTGAGTGGTGTAAGTGCAACAAAGGTGTTTGAATGTTGTTGTAAATTTAAAGAGAGATGTGTGAGGTACCCCTTGGCATGATACAAGTGTTAAGTGACCAAGAAAGAAACCTGATACAAAGATCAATATGACTGTTCTAAAAGTTGAATAGTAACTCTCCTAATTTGACAGTGTTATGAACTTTCCCTTGTTTGCTAGGTTGAGTGAGTATGGTTGAGAGTTGGTGTGTGTGAGGTCAAGTTAAGGTATTGGATAGTGGGTGGGGGTTAATTTTATGTGTAACAAGTGTTAACAAGAATTAGAAACACCATAAATGAATAAACTTATTGATTGTCCTAAAGTAGCAGTGGTTGTCCTTGTTGATAGTGTACATGAACTAGTGTTTGCATGAATGAGTGTTGGTTGGTTTTTGATAGTTGGATAATAGAGAGAGTTTTGGGGAGAACTATTGAGTACCTATAAACCTTTGAAGACATTAAGTTGAAGGGAGAAAGTCTTAAGTTGCTGACTGTCCCTAAAGGTACTTGATTGCCATTAAAATACTAAAACAAATCTAGGAGTTGTGTGACCTTTTGGGAAGTTGGGTGGGTAGAGAGAGACAATGTTGAACATGTGGAGAAGCCTTGTAGGAATTAAAAGGGATTATGAGTGTTTTTTTGAAGAACCTGACATTTTGGGAGTTTGCAGTATTGGAGAAGATGAAGTCCTAACTAGTGTAGTCTTGGTTGAGTGACTAGTAAGGAGGTTAATGGTGTTTGAGAGTTATGAAGTGTGGATTGGGGGTTCAAGCAAGTGGAAGATGCATGTAAGAATGTTTGTGGATGGTTGGATAAGGGATTGATAATATTGGATGTGTTTGGGTTGTTTTAGCCTTGTGAGTGGACTAGTAGCCTTGTGAGGGGGCTTGTGAAGTTATGGAAGGATTAGACCTATTGAATAGGTAAGTTGGGAGAAATAATCTCGCTAGTTTGGATTTGCTGTTGGATGCTTGGTATCAAAGTGGTATTAGAGCTAGAAAGTAGATCAAGTAGAGATTGATAGGTTTAAGGAGTTGACGCCATCATGCAAGAGATTGAAGAAATGAGAGAAAGGTATGCCAAGTTGAAGGAGATGACACAGAGACAATATATATTTAGGACAAATTTCAAATGCTAAGGTAAGGTATGTAAGGTGATTATTGATAATACCCTAAAAATGGTCATCTAAACCATGGACCCCTAATCTCGACAACATCACCGAGGTCCTAAACAAAGGTAATTAAATCAATCTTGAGCACATTATTAATTCTTCAATCATCAAAAATCACATGGTAAGGTATTTAAGATGATTATTGATAATGGTTCATTTGATAACATAGTTTCAGTGGAAATGGTTGAAAAACTAAATTCGCCAAGGAAACCTCATGAAACACCTTACAGAGAATATTGGGTGAATGATGATCAGTGGGTTGATGTTAGAGAACAAGAAACCTTTGAAGGATTTTCATTTGATCTTGGGTAAAGTTTGGCACTTTGATAGATTTGCATTACATAATGGTAGGAAGAATACATATACCATTGACAAAGATGGAGATAAGTTTGTGTTGAATCCATTGCAGGATGTTGAGGCATCAATGAAGGTGGAAATGATAGGGTTGATTGGAAGAAAAGAGTTCCTAACTCATGAGGAACATAAACATGAACAAGAAGAAAACATGGAAACTACTTTAAGGCCTGAAAAAGATAAGGTACAACATATGTTGCATGATGATGATATGAAGATCAGGTCTGCGATAGAAGGGAGCAAGAAAGAACTCCTTGAGAAGGAGCAAGGTGAGTTAGTATAACATAATGAGATTGTGAAAATGAAATGTCCATTGGTGGGACTGGAAGTATATGAGTCATTTAGTGCAAAGGTTTATGGATTATAAGGGTCAAATATATTGATGAGAAGAGCACATAAGGTGAGTGATAGTAATAGTGTGTTGCCAATGATAAGGCAAGGATGGCCTAGAGAGGTCACAGTGGGAGATATAATTTATTTGTTGACCGAGAAAGAGGAGAAAAGACAATTGTATGACACAATGAAGGAAAGAATTGATGAAATAAGTACTGATGAGGTAGAGATTCCAGTGTGAAACAAAAATTCTAATCTATGTTTGGAAGATGATGAAATGTTGAGGACAATACTTAGTCCTTTGAATGTGAGGGAAGTTGATGATAAACTAAGGTCTGTAGGTACATAGTTTCTTAAGTATGAGAATGAGGTAATGATAGAGGTAGAGTGCCTAGTACAAGGAAAGTAGGTGGAGAATATGGTAGGCCAAGGCAAGTGGCAAGAGTTTGAAAAGGAGTTTGTAGAGGTTGATGAGAGAGAGAGAGAGAGAGAGTTGTATCCACCCCAAGAGGTCAATAGGAAGAAGCAAAGATGGTAAGTGTGGATGATATCTCTAAGGTAAATGAGACTAGAGATGATGAGAAGTTGATAGTGATGGGCCATGAGAAGGTTAAAGAGTGTGTGTGGTCTCCAAGTGAGATGGAAAAGAGAGGATATGTTGATGTTAGGACAATGGGTTGTCCTTTTTTGGTAATAATAGTTGTGATGCAGACATATACTATTCTAATAATGATTCCAAGCATAAGGAAGTTGGGAATGGCTATGAGGAGGAAAGGTAAGAGGCAGATGATAAAAGGAGCTTGTTGTTTCTTCTTGATTTTTTTGATGAATGCTAAACCAAAGGTAAAATTGAAAGTGGATATTTAGGGTACAAGTTGTTTTGACATGAATGAAGTTGAAGAACAGATTGGAAACAAATGGATGAAAGAAAATCAGACCATAGGAGTGCAGATCCAAGTTGGTAGAGAAAGCAAGAGGGATCAAAGTATCCAAGCAAGCATGAAACTTAAATAATAGGATATGTGAAATCCTAAAGTGAAGATGAGAACATTTTAAGGAAAAAGAGGAGCATCTAATCAAGTTTGTTTTGTAGGTACAACACTTCCAAGAGACTTGGAAAGATTTCAAGGTTGGGTGAATGGTGTAGGAGCACCTAATAGGCCTTCATGCCTTAATGAGGCCATGATGCAATATCATAAGTATTTTGAGTTAATTTTATGTAATAAGGTCAATAATGACCATTTTTTATATAATAAGTGTCTTTGAGATCATTAGATAGGGTTTTGAGTCAAGATATCACAAATGTGTGTAAATGGATCTAGTATGGAGTTCTATGATGTATCAAGGTATTTTAAACCTATTTGGACCTATTTGAGTCATTTTTGGGTCATGGAAGTCTTTGATTAGGTCTAGGTTCCATTCGAGCAAAAATTGTCAAAGTTGACAAAAACAAGTTGTCAAACAAAATTTGCATTTTGGAGGTAATTATGTGTTGGTTTGTCAAAATAAGTTGAAAGGGTGGTTGTAACCATTTTGAAGGCTTGGAGGAAATTATAAAGATCTATCCTCATTCAATGTAAGTGTTGGCAATTTTTGTGCCAACCTTAGCAGAGCTGAAATCTAGGATTTCAATGTGGCTAACGCTTCGTGTTAGTCAATACCGATAACACGTCATGCTATCAGTCTTAGCAGAGTTAGCTTCTTATTCATAAATTTTGTAGAGAGTCATATAACATGAGGGTTATATGATGCATCAATAACACATGTCGTGCCTAATATGCTATACCACAACTCATATCAATAACATGTTGTGTTATTGTTCGGGTCATGTTATTGACCACCTCAGTTTGCAATGTGTTATTTGGCATCGAGGCGGGCCTCGGTCAACATCAAAGAACAATGTGGTGACAACGGGACTCCATGGGATAAGAAATGAAAAACCAAGTCAAAGAAATCCTTATCCTATGGAATGGAACAAAGATTCACAAGGCCACACAAGATAAGAATTTCAATGAGGAATGTGTTTCCTTGTTATCTCACGGGATAAGATATAACGAAGGAAAACCTCTAGGAAGCTTATCCCATGGAGTTTAAAGGTGATAAGTGAGATGTTGTTGGATAAGGAAATAAGATTAAATCAAAGAAACTTTTATCCCAAGAGGAAAAACAATGACACAAGTGGTGTTGTGGGATAACAAAAGCAAAGCAGAATCAAGCAAAGGCTTATCACGCAAGGTTGAGCCGACAACGAAAGGGACCCGAAG
This sequence comes from Cryptomeria japonica, assembly GCF_030272615.1. NCBI lineage: Eukaryota > Viridiplantae > Streptophyta > Pinopsida > Cupressales > Cupressaceae > Cryptomeria > Cryptomeria japonica. The sequence continues at coordinate 333,706,467 of NC_081405.1, read as the reverse complement.
GATAAGAAATGAAGCATAAACACAAAGATGCTTATCTCACATGGTATGCAGGACTTCTTAGTGGTCAAACACAATGAAGGAATCATGGACCCAGGGTGCCATGTCAGACATCTGTGGTCATTAGATCTTCATTAAAGCCCGATCCGACAATCATGTTTTAATCTCAAATTGTGCTTTTGAGAACGCTTACATGTCAAGATCTCACGCATTCATCTTCACACGAGATCTCTTGATCAATGGCTAAGATTCAAATTTCACAGTGGTCATTGGGTTTTGAATGCTCTACAGGCAGGTGCTTGTCGACTCGACGGTCGAGGTCCTCATTTTGCTTAGTTGACGACTAATTTTGGACCCGGTCACACTCCATCCACTAGATCTTTCCACCATTATTCCAGACATGACACCTACTATAGATTCCAGATGCAACCCATGCCTCTTCAACATAGTTTGAATACTTTTTGTGCCTCCAGATGCCATCTAGTACATAGAGGCACATCCAGATGCAAGGTTTTCCCTGATTTGCGAGGATATTTTCTCTTCTAGAGGTAGATGACACCTTCAGAGGCTAATGTATCACACCATCAAATCTGTCAATCTAATCTTCTCCCCTGACAAACATTTTGCAACCTAACTTGGTGGGGTTAGGGTTTTCTCAATTGTAACCATCTTAGGTATGCATGGACCATAAAGACAATTTTGTAACGTATTTTAAGGATCTTCTCTTATTTTCTTCTGCATAAGGCTTATGTCTCTCTTCACTTGTAAAATTTTCTTTGCCTATACATTAATAGAATTTTCTTTTCTCACCTAGTTTCAATTTATGCAAATATGTGTATTTTCTTACCTGTTTGTATTAATATATCTTTTTCTTGTTTTCTCAGCATGTGTGATAGTGTTGACTCCTCTTAGAGTGACATCCAAGAAAATTGTTTGTTCCTCTTCCATTTTTAATAATTCCAACCTTGCATCAGTCTTAGAAAGCTAGACTTAGATAGGAATTAACATGTCTTTGGGTAGTTTTATTGATGTTTTGTGTAGCTATAGGAATGGGAGATCATCATTTCAGTCTGGGTGCAAACCCTATTTCCCTTCTTTCATGCAACCCTTCTCTCTCTCCCTTTTCCTTGTCAGATTAGTAGATTAGTTTTACCAATGTTGGACTGGTCCAATACTTTGCATTTCAGATTGAAGAGGAAGTTAACCTTCTCTGGAGAGTCAACTTCACATTTAGCAAGGTCCCACACTTGGAAGGTTGATTCCATGTTTCACAAGATTGATAACCAAGGTTTCTTGGGTCATGAAGGGTGAAAACTTTTGTGACAACGGTAAGGTTGTTTTCCATGTATTGAGTAAGAAAATCAATAAAACTTGAAGGTTGCCTGCACTTTTCCTGAGAATAACCACATGATAGTCTGCTCTTGGGCATTTTTCTTCATAATTTCAAGTTCTATTTCATTGTAAACTTATTGATAGTGAAAGAGGAATAAATACTCTCTAATTTGGTCTTTGTCTTGTTCAATTTGATTGTGTTTTGAGAAAGTTATCTTATTTTTTGTAAAAAATTATCATAACCCTACTAGGGTAAATAGTGAGAATATAAAATGTATTACACCTCCATTCCACGTTGATCAAAGGCCAAATATTGGTGGAATGGAGGGTACTTGTATATATATTTACTTGTAGGGATCCATGTTCACTTTTTCACGTGCAAAACAATGACAAATTGTTGATTGACATTACCACAATCTGAATATATAGTGATTTCTTTAGTTTTGAGTGGTGTAAGTGCAAAAAATTTGTTTGAATGGTGGTGTAAATGGAGAGAGGGATGTGTGAGGGAACCGTTGGCATAATACAAGTGATAAGTGACCAAGAAAGCAACCTAATACAAAGATCAATATGATTGTTCCAGAAGTTGAACAGTGACTGTCCTAATTTGACAATGTTATGAACTTTCCCTTGTTTGCTAGGTTGAGAGAGTATGGTTGAGAATTGGTGTGTGTGAGGTCAAGTGAAGGTATTGGATAGTGGTTGGGGGTTCCTTTGATGTGTAACAAGTGTTAACAAGATTGAGAAACACTATAAATGAATAAACTTATTGACTGTCCTACAATAGCAGTGATTGTCCTTGTTGACAGTGTACAGGAACTAGTATTTGCATGGATGAGTGCTAGTTGTTTTTTGATAGTTGGAGTTTGGAGAGAGTTTTGGGTCACACTATTGAGTACATAGAAACCTTTGAAGACATTGAGCTGAAGGGAGAAAGCCTTAAGTTGTTGACTGTCCTTAAAGGTACTTGTCTGCCATTAAAATAATGAAACAAATCTAGGAGTTGTGTGACCTTTTGGGAGGTTGGGTGGGTAGAGAGAGACAAGGTTGAACATGTGGAGAAGCCTTGTAGGAATGACAAGGTATTATGAGTTTGTTTGTGAAGAACTTTACATTTTGGGAGTTGGCATTAGTGGAGAAGAGGAAGTCCTAATTGGGGTAGTCTCGGTTGAGTGACTAGTAAGGAGGTTAATGGTGTTTGAGAGTTATGAAGTATGGATTGGGGGTTCAATAAAGTAGAATATGCATGGAAGAATGTGTGGGGAAGATTGGATAAGGGATTGAGAAGCTTGGATGTGTTTGGGTTGTTGTAGCCTTATGAGTGGACTAGAAGCCTTGTGAGGGGGCTTGTGAAGTTATGGAAGGATTAGACCTATTGAATAGGTAAGTTGGGAGAAAGAATATCCCTAGTTTGGATTTGGTGTTGGATGCTCTACATCACCTACTCCTAGTTCCTACTTCTAGTTCTAGTATATGTTCCAGTCATAGTCTCAGAACCCATACCTTGCACTTTCTTCTTCTGTTTAGTTTCCAAAGGTTGAGTGTTGGATAAAGGTCGATCTTTGTGATCAACAATCATGGCATTAACTTTCTTGAGGCCCTCCACACTGCTATTCATGTCTTCCTTACTAATGTTCACTATTTTCCTCAAGATCCCTTTTATTTCTTCCACACTTGATTCCATATAACCAATTCTACTCTAATGGTTAGTCTTCATAGTCTCTACATCTTCAGTTAATTTTTATGTCATCTAGATTAGCTTATCAGTTTTACTTGGCTCATGGTTATTTGTAAATGTATCAATGATACCCTTGATACCCTCTTTTAGCATGTTAATTTCCTTACCAACCCACATGAAGCAATTATCTTGCTCACTAATAAAATTCTTGATATGTTTCTCCAGCTTCGAATCAATAATGGTCATCCCTATTTTCCTTGGTCAACATTAATAGGTATGTCAAGATTAATTTCCTGTTCCTTTCCCTTGGCATCACCAGACTTCCCCAACTTAGTTTTTCTAGATTTTGGCGGTCAGAATCTTGCGGTTTGGCTCCAAGAGTCTTATATTTACTAGCCACCCATATGGGATGTTTGTTCCTCCTAATACTACCAATCCCAAGGGTCATGTGGGTGGGATCCTCCTATTGAGTGGGACAGTAGTCAGGGTCTTCAGAAATATTAATATCCTACCAATCCATGGTCATTCCACTCTTCTCTTCCTCCATATCCATATCCGACACTACCTGCACCTCAGTGTTGGTGGATGACATGGGGGTTTTGATAGCTGAGGAAGGTTTAACCTCATTATCCTTAGCATAGTCCATGATAAGAACAATTAATCCTTCATGTAACATAGGATTAACCAAATTTTTGGCATGGTTAGCAAAACTTTGCTCTAGGGAAGATAGCAAATAAAAGGGAATGAAAATCATTTTAACATGCCTAAAATGATTAAGAATCATGAAATGATAAGAGAATATACTAGAAAAGCATCCATCAAGCATAATGTACCTCATAATTACTTTCATCATGTCCGCCCATAGGGTCTGTAAATCTTTCCTGTTATACCCACCATCTGTCATCTTGCGAACCCTATCTCTTTCACTTTTCTTATCAAAGAAGATGGATATAGCCTCCTCAACCGACTTCCTCTCATGATAGAATTTATTTCCTTCCATCTGCATGCCCATGATATTAGCAATGAATGCCTCATCAATTCTAAACTCCACCTCAAATGCAATGAGAATGCCCTTATTCCATCCTTTTACTAAATCTTCAGTATTTTTGGGATCATTCCCATGGAATCTCTCAATATAGGGAACAAGACCCCCATCTGAGATTTCATTCTAGAGGTCTGTATTCTTCTTCCATTATTCATAAGATGTGGGTTCCATTCTATTTTTTTCCCACCCATACAATCTTCGTCTCTACAATTCTAGGTATACATAGCAAACCATGCCGACAAAATGCAGAACCAGACGCTAAAGAAAGGTCTATAAAATTTGAAATCGGGATCCAAAAATAAATCCCACCAAAACACACCATTTAAAAGACTACTTGTCATCATTAATGAGTAATGAATGTCTAATACTAGTGGCATCTTTTCTTGTCAGATCACACAAATGTTTCGGGAAAGTTCCCCTTTCCATCCACCACCGAGCCCCCACACAATCCACACCAAAATTTTCCATGTGGTCCATCGCCATATTACCTTCCCTATACACATGGGAGACTTTGAAATCATCCAATGTATCAATCATGATGTGGCACTCCTCAATTAGGTGTTTGATCATCCAGCTACGATCAAATTGCTTATTAATACATTTAATAATATTCATTGAGTCACTCTCCAACTAGACTTTCATGAACCCTTCCCTGATTTCCATGTGTAGCCCAATGTAAGCGACATTAGCCTCGGTGAGGTGGTTGCAGGTGTTGAAGTGTTATGCAAGAAGTTTATGGACTTTTTGTTCAAGATTGTTCTCTTACATTTTGACAATAAAGTGTTCTATTTTGTTTTTTGTTTCACTAGCATGTATAGATGTGACAGTGAAAAAAGGTATTTGGGAATGATGTTGGATGTTCTATTAAATTCCCTATGTACTTCGCATGGTGTTGAATGTTTTGGGTGGTGCTACATTATCTCTGATATTATCTTCTAGGTACTTGTTGCAGTTTGGCTAACAAAGCTTTGTTTCTTGGTTGTGCTTTGATCTTAATGATATTTTTAAACCTTGGAGAATTTGTTAAGGTTTATTTGGGTCCTACCCTTGGCTATGGGGATTTGTAAATTGATTTTATTTACTTGGATGCTATGTTTTTGGGTTGATTGGTTATGTGCTACATTGTTTATCTACACATTACCTAGTTGTCATCCTTGGATGATGAGTGCTAGCATATATATTATTTGGAGCTACTTAGAGAAGTGTAATATGATGTTTTAGGTCCTCTCTATTTTCTAGATTGGATTGCATTCACCATAACTGTGTTTGGTGGCTGACATAATAGGTCATATGCTTATCCTTTGATTTAGCCAGCCTAATTGATGTTTGTAATGAAGTAGATGGTATATATAAATGATATTTATGGATTTGTGAGGTGTGGTGTTGTGATGTGAGTGAATAAATCAGAATGTGTAAATGTTCTTTTATGGTCATTCTAATTGCAGAGATGTGTGATGTGAAGATAGTGATAGTGTGGTGATGATTGTTGTTGGAGTTGGCTACTTGTGGCAGTGGTTCAAGTACAACTTCATTTTTGGAGGTGATTTTTGTGTGTGTGAAATTTGGGGAACCTACAAGCGTAAAAACACTTCAATAAACTATTATTTTCATGGATTAGTTAATCAAAAATAGAAAAATGAAATCCATTGCAAGTCAACTTATTGTCTCCTAGAAAGTGCGAGTGTGGATTTCTCTCAAATTGGTAGGCTATCCAGTGACTAGACGACACTCAAATGGAGGATTTTTAAATGCATGCAACTAGGTGAATGTAAGACTGATAATTAAATGCAAGATTAATTGATTAAGAGAAATGAGATTATCAAGCTAAATAATCAAATCTCTAAATGAATCTAAGCTAAATTATATGCAAGAAATTGAACCTAGATAAGAGAAATGAATCTAAGCTAATGAACTAGAAATTTAAATGACTCTAAGATTAAATAAAAGCTAAATGAAAACTAAGTTGATTGATGAATTAAATATGCAAATCTTCTTCAAAATTTCCTCGATAACCTACAACACAATATTAGCATAATAACGATGTAAAATTCTCGGATGCTAATTGAAGATTGAGAGCCTGAATTTATAGGAAACTCAAGAGGGAGACGAAAGGTCGGGATTGATCTTTAATGAATGGTCAAGACCGATTCAAAGGAAGCACAATCCAGGTGAAATGATTTGATTGGACAATTTAATTCAATTTTGGAGAGGTAAGATTGAGTTCAAATTAGCAACTCAGATTCTTTCCATTTTTCTTGAGTTTAGTCGATTTGTTTCCTTTTTTGAATTTTTGTGCTCATTATTTCCAATTTATTTTTCAAATTAATTCCTCTTTCTCGATTTGTTTCCTTTTTGTGAAGATTTATGACAATTTTTTATTTATTTATTAAATATGTAAAAGACATTTAATTAAATAAATGAGATATTTGATTTTAAAAATATTTTCTATTTTGATTTTTTAATTTGATCAATTAATTAAATGAGAATTTAATTAATTGTAATTTCCATGTTGTGTTTTTATACCTTAGGAATTAATTAATTAGGCTCTCATGATTGATTTAAATTGATTATTTGATTCAAGACCTTGATGAATTTTATTGAATTTAAGCACATTAGTCGAGATTAGGGGCCCATGGTTTTGGATGACCATTTTTGAGTGTATTGCATTTTCCCCTCTTTGAATTGATGTGTGAGAAACACATTGATTCAAAGAACAATTTATGCCTACGAGATACCAGTTCTAAACTTGATTAATCACGATCCCGATGAAGAGTGAGGTATTCAGTTTGTTTTGAAGCGATGAAACTGAACAAATTGATTGAAAGCGATACCTATCCCAAACTTGATTGAACTAGGACCGATGAAGAGAAAAGATACCGAACTTGAACTTGATGGATCAAGAAGTGGATCTTACTAATCTAGAAATCTATTGAACTAGACACAATGAGTGAAGATAAAACCAATCTTGAACTTGATGGATCAAGACACGATGAGTGAAGATAAATTGTCCAGCTTGATTTGATGCGATGAAACTATACACCTTCTTAGATTGAGCGTGTGATCAAAGATACTTTTTAAACCCTTGATTGAGTTTAAATGAATAATCAACTTGATGAAAAGTGATGAAACTGATTAACATTGAGAGACTGATTTAGATGAAGACAATATCATCTTCATTTGATGCAATGAAATTGATATGCCCCTAGAGATTGATTTGATTCAGATGATCAAGAAATGTCAACTTGATATGAAGTGATGAAGCTAAGATGCCCCTAGCGATAAGGTCTTGTTTGATGTTTGGTAAATATTAGCTGCTCGACTTTTAATGAATATTTTGAAAGAAATTCTCGACTTTAAGGATGTGATCACTAATGATGATGATGTCATGAGTATGCCCCCTCGAGAGCCAAATAAAAAGATCAGCAAGTTGTGCAGTGATTTCAAGAAATTTGATAAAAACATTAAGTGATTAATGATTTGAGTGCAAAAAATGATTCAGAGGGCCATTTGAATATTTAGCATTGATTGATGAGAAATTGAGAACAAATTGAAGAAAATAATGAGCATTTGGTGAAAGCACTAAGTGGTCATAGTTGTATGAAATTGACTAGGAATATGATCTCGGATTTCAATTTTGATCTCGAAAATGGAATCAGGACAGTCAAATTAACCAAGGGTACAATTTTCACGCCAATCAAAGCAAGTTGAAAATTAGGGTTTTGACCACTTAGCCATGAAGAGCAGGTTGATTTAAATCCAAGCTCCAGGTAAAGAAGACCAAAATCATCGTTAGTATGCCAGATTCACCATGCAATGCATGAAACTTAACATGAATGTAGAAGATGCAACTAGGACCTAGTCACTAGATATTGATTCACTTTATTATCATAATTGAGCATTAAATGTGGGAAATAAAAATAAGCATCAAGGCACAAAGAGTCGGGATGACTTGAATGTCCTGTCCTCTTTGATATAGTAGTCAAACATAAGCACCAAGGCAAAAGGAGGCCAAGATGACTTGAATGCTTCTTGCATGCAAACACAACAGACACTTAAAATAGACAAGGAAATAGCTCCAACCTCACTGAAGCATGCATATAAACGAAGTTGAGGTATGTGAGGCCATTTCACCTTAATGCAAAGGCTCTTATCACAAACACCCAGTTTATAGGACATTCTCAGATCATCAGAATCACATCCACAAGAAGAAAACAAAGAAAGGTATTATGCCCCTAGTCCTTGTACCTCTTAGTCAAGATAAACTTCCTTAAGTTACTTAGAGGGAATAATGAGTGAAAGCCAATATAAAAGACAACATACAAAGAAAATGTCAGCATAGCTCAAGCGGTTTGAGTTGTTGTTTTCAGCTATTCTTGCTTTGGATGTTTGATAGGGCGCCAGTGATAAAAAAATTGTATAAGGTAGGAGACAGATGACTGACTTAGAGTGAACAATCCAGACTTGACTGACACAAGGATGGCTTGGGTGAGCTGCTAAGGGCTTTAAGATTGAAGTGCCCTAAGACTATAATGTTGATTGATTGCAAGTCATGAGGGTTCTAAGGAGAACCAAGGGGGGTCACAAAAGTTACTAAAGATTATGCACAAGCAAAATCAAAGCGAGAAAGAAGGGAATGCCAAAGTTACATTGATAGATGGAGCACTTGTGAGTACAAGAGGCGTCTATTTACCAGGTTTTCACCTTCTTGGCAGAGATCTTTTTTTTTTTAGGACATTTTTTTTTAGTGATTTTTTCAGGAATTTTATTTGTACAGAGAAGCCAGAGCTTAAGAATGTTTTAGGTGTAGAATTTCTCCAAATGGATGGTTTTGATGGGCTCTCAGAGTTGTTCTCCTTCTAATGTAGAGAGCTGATAGGCACCTAAGCCAAAGTTTGTCGTAACGATGTAGGGACCAAACTATTTGGGTTCAAACTTCCCCTTTTGTTCCCGATCTTGTTGATTCTTTGGATTTTCTCTTAGCATAAAGTCACCAACCTAAAATTATCCATATCCAACCTTTTTTTTTATATCCTGTAGATATTCTTTGTTGATAAGCTCTTAAGTGATTGAATGCCACTTGCTGATGTTCATCAAGCAACTCGAGTTCGTGCAACCTGGATACTCTCTGGTCTTCATCGATGATTATATTTTAAAAGGAAACTCTCAGAGATGGGATTTCCACTTCTATAAGAATGAATTCTTTAGCCCCATATACTAAAGCAAAAGGAGTTCAGATGCTTGTTTGATAAGCCCATAGTACAGGATTGATCTGCATATGCTAATCCTTTCCAGATTTGTTCACTGTACGATGCAAGATTCTCAGTAGCATTTTATTGGATGCTTCAGCCTATTCATTACCTTGAGGGTAATATACAAAGGACCAGTGTTGTTTGATCTTGAATTTGTCACATAGCTCAATTATGTCCTTATTTTTGAACTGCCCCCTATTATCAGTGATGATTGAAGAGGGAATCTCATATCGACAGATTATATGATTCAAAATTAACATGGCTATTTGTTTCCCAGTTTCTTTGATGAGCATAACTGCTTCAACCCACTTTGTGAAGTACTTAGTAGCAGTAATGATGAATTTATGTCCATTTGAAGAAGCTGGATAAATCTAACCAACCAAATCAAAAGCCCATTATTGAAACGACCAATGTGTAAGAAAGGGAATGAGTTCCCTTACCGAGGCATGTATGAGATTACCATGTAGCTAGCATTTTTGACATGTTTTAGCATATTTCAAAGCATCCTTTTCCATATTAGGCCAGTAGTAGCCAACCCTTAGTAATTTATGTGCTAATGTTAAGCCATTCGAATGAGATCCACAAATACCATCATGGACTTTGAACAATGCTTATTGAGACTCTTCTAATTCTAAGCACCTAAGAAAGGCACCATCTAACCCTTGCCTATACAGATCGTTAGCAATGATGACATAATGGGAGGCATTATGGATTAGGTTACATTTTTCATTACGGGTGAAATTTTCTGGGATAGCTTGGTCTTGGAGATAGGAATAGATATGGTTGTATCAAGATGAATCTTGTCCAATAATGATGCAAACCATCTGGGAGTCAGGGGATTCATATACAGGGTATAAAATCTCTTCCACTAGAAATTCATAGTGAAACATTGTCTCTTGTAGCTGTGGAATGGATGCCAATGTTTCCATAGCATCTGTTGCTCTATTTACTGACCTTGGAACTTGCTCAAATGAGATGAACATAAAGTATTTCTTGAAGTCATCCACCATTCTTTTATGAGGCATCAAATTTTCATCTCTAGTCTGATATAGGTCGTTAATTTGATTGATCACCAACTAAGAGTCACCATATATGTGCATTTCTATGACATTCCATTCAAGTGCCAACTTAATCCCATTTACCAAGGCTTCATATTCAGCAATGTTATTTGTACAAGGAAAGAGTAACTTGTATGCCTTTGGTATGGAGTATTTCTGAGGAGTAATGAAAAGAATTCCATCTCCCGACCCCTGATGGGTGAAAGATCCATCAAAGAACATCTTCCAGGATCTTTGAGTGAGATGTAAAATTGATTCATCTAGAAATTTGATGTTCAAGGGTTTATCATCTTCTAGAGGAGCATCTGCATGTTGATCTGCTATGGCCTGCCCCTTTATAGCTTTCCTTTCAACATATTCAATATCAAATTCTATCAACACCATGACCCATTTAGCCAGTCTACTGGTGAGGGTAGCTTTACTGAGAAGATATTTTAGTGGATCAATCTTAGCTACTAACTTGATGGAGTGAGCTAACATGTAGTGTCTTATCTTTGTGATGCAAATACCACTATTAAGCAAGCTTTCTCAATTATTGAATAATTTTTCTCATATAATACCAATGTTTGACTGATGTAGTATATAACTCTTTCCTTATTGTTTTCATCTTTCTAAGCAAGGAGTGCCCCCAGTGATGTCTCAATAGCTGAAATGTACAAAAGTAATGGTTTTCTTTGAATAGGAGACATTAGAATAGGCGGATTGGAAAGATATTCTTTGATTTGTTGAAGATGTTGCTCACATTCCTCATCCCAATTGTATGTTACTCCTTTCCTTAATGCTTTTGTGAAAGATTGAGATTTATCTACTAGCTGAGATGTAAAGCATCTAATTGATTATAGACGTCCTTGCAGTGTCCTCATTTGACTGATGTTCCTGGGCGGAGGCATTTCCATTATGGCTTGAACCTTCTCGGGATCAACCTTAATTCCTTTCTTTGAAATAATGTAACCAATAAATTTCCTTGATGTCACTCCGAATGCACACTTTTTTAGGATTTAGTCGGAGCTTGAATCTTTCTATTCTATCTAGTATGAGGCCCCGTTCTTGGATATGTGTGGATCTCTTCATGGTCTTGACTAGGGTGTCATCAACATAATCTTCCATGTTTTTGTGTATCATATCATGGAAGATAGTGGTTACTGCTCTTTGGTAAGTTGCTCCTGCATTCTTTAGTCCAAATGGCATGATTTTCCAATAGAATGTTCCCCATGCACATGTGAAGGCTATCTTTTCTTGATCCTTAAGAGCTATCTTGATCTGATTATAACTAGAGAATCCATCTATTAATGAGTACATCTCATATCCAATAGTCATGTCCACTATCATATCAATGTTGGGCAATGGAAAATTGTCTTTTGGACATGCTTTGTTGAGATCCCTGAAGTCTATGCAAGCTCAAATAGATTTGTCTACCTTTGATATAGGTACTATGTTTGATATCTATTTTGTATAGTCTATAGCTCTGATTAATCCTCCTTTGAGAAGCTTTTCAAGTTCATCCTTGACTAGTAGTACCACATGAGGATGCATCTTACAGAGTTTTTGCTTGACTGGTTTAACTTTTGGTGCAATAGAGAGATGATGCATGATGATATCAGGATCTAGGCCTGGTATATCGGAGTATGTCCATGCAAAGTTGATCTTCTTCTCTGAAAAGAGGTTGTTGAAATCTTTTAACTCTTCTGCTGATAGTGATTGAGCTAAATAGATGATATGTAGTGTCTCTTGACTTCCAATATTCACTAACTGAGTTGGTTCAATCAATACTGAAGATCTTTCTTGGAAGTGACTTGATAGCATATCAAGTATCTCACCCTCAGGTGCCTCAGAGAGGTTTTCACCTTTAGGTACGTCCTTTATTTTTAGTTTTCTTTGTTTTGACACCATCATAGTGTGGTTTTCTCCATCAAAACTTTTCTTTTTCTTTTTACTTTTGCAACTGAGATACTTGATGTATGTTTTAGTCATGTTCTCGCTATGGTTACTGATGAAAGAGCCCATTGTTTCAACTGAATTTAGATAACAGACTAGGGTATGATCATCAGAGAAGATTGGTAGGTTCATGGGTTGGCTTTGGAGTGTAAGGTCAATCAATTCAAGATGAACAAGTATTAGAGATCCGATAGGTTCAAGGAAGTTAACGGTAATGTCATCATTGCTTCCGACTGCTAAGTTGAAGTCTTGAAGATTGCATTGATTTAGAGAATTTAGCCTAGGAAGAGTAGTAACAAGGCTATCAAAATCAACATTAGTTTTTTGAAGACCCAACCTGAATGACCTACCACCAAACAGGTCTACCACCTGAGATTAGACTGCAAGTTGAGGCATACCAACTTTGTGAGACAATGGCTCATTATTCAACACATAGACATAGTTTATTTTAGAGTCATAGGAAGAAGCATCTGAGTCTTCATCAGTTGATTCAACATCAAAAATTTGATTTGTATAGGTATGAATATCATCAATGTAAACATCTATATTGCTACAAGCTACTTTTGGATCTGGTTCTCCAATGTCTTGTAGTTGAAATACTTTCTCAGAGGGTTTTTGTTTGCGTATCCATTCAAGTTCCTTAGGACTCACGACAGGTTCTACATGGCTGGCTTCTAACTCCTCAACTATGTTTCTATATTTGACTTGTCTAGATCCATGGGAAGATATATTCTATGAGCGATTTTCTTGTGTTGGTCCTTTTCTTAATTGACACTCATAGGCCTCTTGTCTTTGTAGCCTAACCTCTTCTAATTCCCTTTGTAGTTTTCTATGTGTTGCTGCTTCTGATTCATCTATAGGCTTGGTGAACTCTTCAGGATTCTCTTCTATAGAAGCATTTGATAATGGTTGAGGTCCCCATTCATACTCATTTGAATCTATTACTAAGACAGTCTCTAGCATCAATCTAGTATATGTGACAGGAATATTTAGAGATGCAAACATCTCTCTGATTCTCTCCACCTATTCTCTCATTTCCTCTGGGACTTCAACTACTAATCCTCTCATTGTTTGTACTCTGGGAAGCTGATTAGGAGTTGTTTCTTCTCTTCTGACAGCCACTTCTTCTTGTTATGTGTCAGAATCATAGTATTCTTCAACATATTCTTCATTAGATGGTTATGGTGATGGATCTGGATACCGGTTATAGTCACTTGGGATTTTTGAAGTTCCTTATAGGACCATTTCTCTGAATGGGACTGGAACCTCATATGGTACAAACATCTCTTTGACCCTCCATACTTGTTCACTGATTGGAACCTCTTTAGGTGCTACCATTACAAGTGTATTGTGAACTTGTTGATGACCTTCTTCTTCTCTTTTAATTTCAAGCTCTTCTTGGGCTATCTCATATTACTCCTAGGTCTATGGTTTGTTGGAGTGCTCTTGATCCTGTTGTTCTACAATTTGACAGGACCTCCAAACTTGTCTTGTTGGAACCACTAGTCTTTCTATTTGATACCCTAGTCTAGTTTTATCATTTGTTGCCTTTGTTTTCAGGTGAATAGGTTCAGTGATCCCTTGTTGTTGCATGCCAAGATGACCTATTCTTGAATATCCCATGCAAAGGAGTATGTTATAACCTCATCCATACAATTCAGAAGAAGCTTCATAAGATTAGGCTTCTGGATTTTCATTATCTTCTCTGTAGAGACAATCTAGAATAACTTCTTCTTCCATTTCATCTGCCAGTGATGTTGAGGATTGTATGAATGGCCCATTGTAGATGATATTTTCTTGTGTAGTTTGTGGTCTCATTGATTCTAATGGTCTACCCATTTATTTAGGTGATGGAGGAAGAGCTATTAGTGTAAGAATAGGTTCTATTTGATATCCTCCCATGCCATCTGTAGTAATTTTAAGTTTTTGTTCTATTTCTTTTAGGAGAATCTCGAAGGTTGCTCTATTATTTGGCACCATATTATCAAATCCTTTCCTTAATGTGTTACAACTATAGCTAGGATCAGTAGGGACACTCACTTCCACTCCATTGTAGGGGAACTTCAAACATTGATGGTATGTGGAAGGTACTGCTTGCATGTCATGTATCCAAGGTCTACCTAGCAGTATATTGTAGGATAGCAGAATATCCAACACCTGACAAAGAACATCTCTCTGAACAGGTCCCACTCTAATCGGCAAGAGCACTAAGACTTTTGAAGTTCTTTCCTTTTCATCATAAGCTTTTATTGTGATTTTCTTCCTCAGATCAATGACATTTTTTGAGAAACCTAGCTACATGAGTAAATCAAAGGTACAAATATTCAAGCCAGTGCCTCCATCTATCATGACACGTTTGATGCAGTGTTTGTGAATCATTACTTTAATGTGGAGGGGTTGATTATGTGGATGACTCAATGCGTTATCATCTTCCTCAGAGAAGATAGGTAATAAGATGAAGTTAAGTGACCCATAATAGATTCAAATAGGTTTAGGTCCAGGTCTTTTGGAATATTGGTATCGAGCAATGCTTTGTCTAGAATCTCCCTATGTGCGGGAGAGGTTTTCAGTAGTTCTAATATGGATATTTGAGTAGTTGTTTGTTGAAGTTGCTCTAAGATGCTATATCCGAAGGAATTTGATGAGATCAGCTATTGTGATGAAGAGTGTTTGGTCATGTTGGTAGCTGGTTGCTTTGAAGATTTTTGTCCATTTGATGATGTAGGTTGATCGGTAGAAGAAGAAGAAACTCCTTCAAAGGCCACTTTACCTTGAGCTCGGGTTAGGACATTGGTAATTTTGATTTGTCATGATTGTCTTTGATTATGATCACATTACAACGTTCTGATCCAGTTGGTTTGATCATGTAAATGACATTGTCATTATTAAAATAAGTGTAGTTGATTTTATCTCCTCCCTTATATTTCGAGGAATCTCCTTGCTCATAGGTGGGAAAGGGGTCTTTGAATGCTTTGTGATATGAGCTCATTGCATGATTGACAATAACTATTTTAGCACCATCAATTAAATTTTGGATCTCATGTTTTAACTTCATACAATTGTTGGTAGTAGGTCCTTTGTTCCTATGGTATTCACAATATTTGTTTTCTCTCCACCATTTTGGTTTGACCTCTAGATTGTATGGTTTTTAGTTATCCGGTAAAGTGAGTAAATTGTTGGCCAATAATGTTTTCAATGCTAGTTCGTA
This sequence comes from Cryptomeria japonica, assembly GCF_030272615.1. Classification (NCBI taxonomy): domain Eukaryota; kingdom Viridiplantae; phylum Streptophyta; class Pinopsida; order Cupressales; family Cupressaceae; genus Cryptomeria; species Cryptomeria japonica. Next base: position 333,690,965 of record NC_081405.1, on the reverse strand, counting down.
TGGCTCTCCTAAAGGAGAGAACTCACGTTTTGGTTTTGGAGCCCATGGTTTGTTTTTCATAAAGTTACTCCATTTTCTCAAGGTGTGTTTTGTTGCATTCTCAACAGCCTTAAGCGCTTGTGTTCCAGTAGTCAAGATGAATGCTACTTGTTTTTTCTTTGGTTTGATATTATCTACTACTCCTTCATTGACAACATTTTTGTTGTTATCTTTGTCGTACTTCCAATATTTATTCTTGGAGCTAGATCCATGCAATGTTTCCTTATAGAGTGAAATCTCCCCTTTCTTGATCAACACATCTTCTATTTTCAGAATAACTTCTACCATCTTGTCAAAAGAAGGGTGTGTTTGCATTGAGATAGAGTAATTTAACTCAGGTATTAAAGTGCTGATGAAAATCTCCATTTTCTCTGAGTTTTAGATCGGTCTTGGATATCTAGAGAAAATTATCCTCCATCACTGAAGGAATATAAGGAATGGTTCTCCTATTTTCTATTTCACATTGCATATGTTGAGCATGGTGACTGGGTTGTAAATGTTGTAAGCATCAAATGTTTTATTCCAATTGGCAACTTTGAGAACCATTCCATGGCATGTCCTCCTAGAATCCTTGGAAAAAGGCACATGACGTATGTTTGTTCATGTATGAATTCCATGCATAGGGCACATAATTCTCTAACGTGGTCCTGGGGATCCGATTTTCCATCGTATTTGTCAAATTTCAGTATTTCGGTCCTAGATGAAAATGGAGGCATGCGAAGATTTTTGTCGAAAGGGAAGGGGAAAATCGAATCTAGAGAGTATGGTGAGGACACCTTGTCTTTGTTTTTCATTTCTTGAATTTCACATTGCAGGGCTTGCATTTTTTTAGCCATTAGTGTTATTGGTGTTTCTTCTTCTTTTATAACGATACTCTCTACATTAAAACTAGGAGAAAGTTTCACTCCTTATCTTGCCAGCTCTAGGAAGTGCTCTTCTTTTTCTTTTTCTAGAATAACCTTCATCATTCTCTTGAAGCCTCTGTCATTCATGCAATTAGCGACATCTGTTTCTTTGATCTCATAATCAATAGATGAACTATCATTGTCATTTTTTGTGGTTGCTTAAGTTATCATAGTTTGTGTTGAATCGATAGTCAGTTGTATCTTTGTTGAAGGCCGACATTGTGTTGTGTAGTGGTTCATCAAAGATTGGAGAATCTTCAAATAAATTGTTGATGTAAGACTTTATGTGATACCTGGTTCCAACAAACATGGGCAACTTGATGTGACCGATATAGGAGGTGATGCACAAGTCAAGATTGAATCGGAGCTAGTTTGTTCAACATGATGTTCAGATAAAGAGATGAGGTTAAAATCTGGTTTTGAGAAATATCTATCCCATTTAAGATGTGACGTAAGATGATCAAGAAGATCGAGGTTTGATTTGATGTTTGATTGATGAACTTACTAGGATGTGACCGACAAAATGCATAGCACTACCACAAGGGTACGCTATCAAGAAGTTTTTCTTGAGATCCAAGTTTTCTCAGTTTAATTCTATGTTCGTTGTTGAAAAATGAAAATTGATGAGATTAATAGAGACTAAGATTAGACAAATAGACTTTAGACACAAAAGTGGACAAGGTAGTTATCTTAGTAGAATTCTTGTCCTACGAAGGGTGAATTGACTTCTTTCTCTCTCTCAGGGGTTGGAGGTTCAGGTTGAGCCTCGTTGTAAGTGATGCAAACTTCTAGAAATAGAGAGGGATTGATCTTCCCTCCCTTGTTTAAGCAATAGCTGAATGCCTATTTTTGAGCGAAAGCCCTACTTCTTAGGGGTTATTCATCAAATTCATTAGATTTCCCTTGAAGGTATAACCACATATGTCTCAGGAACACCCTATGCGACAAGAAGAGCTGATGGTTGATGTATACAAACTTTCTCCTCTTATAGATTTCCCTAGGACTAGGACACTTATTTTTCAGTTTAGCCTCTGGATTGAGGCTTCTTCTTCTTAACACTTTGAATTGGACATATAAGATATTGACGCTCGATCAAACACAGATACTAACTATGGCAGACAAGAGGATGTTCAGACAACGAGAACAACAAAGGTCTGCTCTAGGATACTAACTGCTTTTAGGACTTAAGGACAAATTTTTCGTACGATAGAGTATGAGACCAAAATGAGTAATCTTTAGGGTCAGATGATGGAGCCATAGATTTGTATGAGCTGCTGCTTTGATTTGTACGAGGACCTTTCTGATTAGAACAATAATTTGGCAATAGTGATGTTTGTTTGTACAAGTTTAAATTTGACCAGAATGAAAAAATGCTCACTTGTTGTTGGCTTGTATGACCTAGGACTGAACCAGGATGAGTTTTGACAGAGTTTTGATCACTGACTTGGTTTTCAGTTTGTCTTTTAGTTTCAGTTTGACGTTTCTGATTGTCTTGAAGTTTTATTTCAATTTTTTTGAAGGATGAAAAGAACAACAAATAGTAGGTGTAAAATGATAACAAGCACAACACGCTAACCTTATGGAAGTTGGCTGAGAAGGAAAACCTTTGCTCACAAACTAGGTACACACCCAATAGCTAATCAGAAAATGGCCGTAGAGTCTCACGCAATGGATTCTAAATATTGTATTAGTCAACTCCAAATGCTAATGGGGGCACGATATGGCGAGTAGTCTTTGGGGGAAAACCAACTATCCTCTTGCACAAAGATTATCCTCCTTTCGGAGGTGAGTCAGGTAGCTTCTAACCTAAAGTTTGTAGTAAGGGTTTTGTTTATAAGGACTACCTAACTATCACGGAAGCGCGATTTAGATTATAAAACCCAGCAAGATGTTGAAACCATGTAGTCATGCAAGCGTGATTTAGATCGTGAGGCCATACAAGATGCTCAACATGAGATACTCCTCATAAATGAAGCAGTGCCACCGATTATTCCATCTCCTGGGACTTTCACCCCAGAAGCATTTTATTATAGTGAGTTGGATTCTTGTCTTTGGTCGGACTCACTTGGGTCCTTCCCTCTCACCGAGACTTAGAGGCTTCTCGGGAAGCAGACCCTCTAAAGGTATCAATAGATCACAAACTCTAATAGAAAAAAATCTCAAGGACTAGATTTTTGATTGTCTGAATGGACAAGAGCATACTTTCCTACTATATATTTTTCCCAAAAACATGTAAAACAAAGTTATTTCCCTTATAGAAATTGAAGTATTCCTATAAATATTAAGAAGATAGAATGAATGATTGAACTCTTTGCCAAGCGAACCTACAAATATTAAAAGCCCAAAATTAGTTGCCAAAATAACATTAAAAAAAAATCATCAAAAGAAAATTCTAGCATGCAAACTGTAAATTAAACTAATCTAACAAGAATTTCCATTCTTTATGACTATCCTAGTTATGACAATTTTGATAGTACCACACTCTGTCATTCATAACTTTCAAACAAGATAAAATGAGGCAAATCACTTCAACGAAAATGTAGGAAACTTGGTTTGAAACAACATATCCAAAAATTGTTTAGATCCAATGCTTCAATAAAACATTATGCCCTCTGAACAAAGACCATTTTTTACTATCATAGAAGAACAAGTAAAATGATAGTATTGCACTTTGTTCATTCATAACTTTCAAACAAAATTAAATTAGGTAGATCTCTCCAGTTAAAATACAGAAAACTTGTTTCTAAACAACATATCCAAAATTTGTTTAGATCCAATGGTTTGATAAAAAGTTATGCCCTCCGAACAAAGACCATTTTTTACTGTCACCGAAGAACAAGCAAAAAGAAAGATCTTTATTTGCAAATTTAACACATGTTTATTAGTTATAAAGACCAAACATCAAATTTGTTCAAGCAACATTAGAAATCTTGTAGTCGTGTGTTCGAGCCCCACGGTGGGCGCCATAAATGTCTATGTGAAATTTAGGGAACCTACAAGGACACAAACACTTCAATAAACCATTATTTGCATGGGTTAGTTAATCAAAAAGAACAAAATGAAATCCATTGCAAGTCGGCTTATTGCCTCCTATAAAGTGCGAGTGTGGATTTCTCTTAGATTACTAAGCTATCTAGTGACTAGACTACACTCAAACGAAGGATTTTTAAATGCATAAAACTAGGCGAATGCAAGATTGAATGCAAGATTAATTGATTAAGCAAAATGAGATTATCAAGCTAAATGATCAAAGCTCTAAATGAAGCTAAGCTATATTATATGCAAGAAATTGAATCTAGATAAGAGAAATGAATCTAAGCTAATGAACTAGAAATTTAAATGATTCTAAGATTAAATGAAAGCTAAATGAAAACTAAGTTGATTGATGAATTAAATATGAAAAGCTTCTTTAAAATTTCCTCGATAACCTACAACACAATATTAGCATAATAACGATGTAAAATTATCGGATGTTGATTGAAGAATGAGAGCCTAAATTTATAGGAAACTCAAGAGGGAGACCAAAAGTCAAGATTGATCTTTAATGAACGATCGAGATCGATTTGAAGGAAGCAAAATCCAGGTGAAATGATTTGATTGGACAATTTAATTCAATTTTGGAGAGATAAGATTGAGTTCAAATTAACAATTCAGATTCTTTCCATTTTTCTTGAGTTCAGTTGATTTGTTTCCTTTCTTGAATTTTTGTGCTCATAATTTCCAATTTATTTTTCAAATTAATTCCTCTTTCTTGATTTGTTTCCTTTTTTGAATATTTATGGCAATTTTTATTTATTTATTAAATATGCAAAAGATATTTAATTAAATAAATGAGATATTTGATTTTTAAAAGATTTTCTATTCTGAATTTGATCAATTAATTAAGTGAGAATTTAATTAATTGTGATTGCCATGTTGCATTTTTATACCTTAGGAATTAATTAATCAGGCTCTCATGATTGATTTAAATTGATTATGTGATTCAGGAACTTGATGAATTTTACTGAATTTGAGTACATTAGTCGAGATTAGGGGCCCATGGTTTTGGATGACCATTTTTAGGGTATTACAATTTTGTCCTACTAATTCAGTTGTTGTGATATTGTATCTTATCCTGGAGTAGTGAGCTCCAACCCGCAATTCCTTTTGTATCTTGCCCTATAGTAGTGAGCTTCAACCTACAAGTCCCTATATATCTTTCCTTGGTATATTGCATCTCAACCTACAAGTATTTTAGGTGGCAATGATCTTCCTTGGTAGTGAGCCTAAAATAGATTTGTAATCATTTCATGTATTGTGAGTTGACTCTCATCATGGTTTTTCCCTTATTGATTTTTTCATGTAAATCTGGTGTTCTCTTGTGTATTATGTTTCTTTGTATTATTCTTCATTGTTGCTGCTAAACTAGGAGATTAGTTGATTATGTTTGTCTTGAAAAGATAAAGTCTAAGATTGAATGTTTTAAGGTCTAGACTAATTCAACCCCCCCTCTTAGTCCTAAGGAATGTTCAACAAAAATATAATAAGCTATTATGTTTAAGGTAGTCTATCATATGACACCCTCTAGTAAAAATATGAAAAACAACACTCAATTGAATAGTTTTGGCCTTGTTTGATCCTATCGTGATCTTTCTAAATTGAGCTTCAATTGAACCTCCACATTAAACAAGCCTCACCTTTCTTTGTATATTCTCATTATACTCAATGACATACTTAACATTAAGACATTCTTCCATTTTTTTCTATGCTTTTTTCATAAACTTTATTGATATGTTTTTTTATTGTGTCCAATTTCAATTTCTCTATATTATGTTTTCAACTACAAATCTTATGCTTGCATTCTATTGTAGGTTCATATTTTTTTGCATTATCCACTCGTTCAATGAATGGGTACTTTAACACCCAATCCATCTAAAAATTCCTTGTCATATCCCACTTGCACCCCACTTTTTATTTTTCTTTTATTTTCCCCTTTCGCGTACCTATAGAAACATCATCTCCAACATTGTCATCCAAGTCAATTAAGTCATTTTGGCTACCCTAGGTATCCCTTTGAACATAACCTATGACATTTGAATCTAAGTCAATTAACTCACTATGATCTCCTCCTCAGTTATGTCCATCAATATTTGGTGTGATTCTTGATGAACTGTGGCTCCATCTAACTAACAATTAATATTAACAAGGTATGACATTATGGTTCTATATTTTGATGGCCTTCCTTCACCACTTTCAAGAGTCTTGTTGTTTGACATCTCTCATGAAATAGAAGATACAAAAATAATATTTTTGTTTAAGAAGGAATTATATAATATAGATCCATGATTCCTTGGTCCTGAGATGTCTCCTCACTAAATAATCTATAGCAATAAGTTCTAAAAATGACAAAGAGATAAATAATCACATCACACTATAAATAAAATTGTCACTTACCTTTAGGTTTTCACTAATCTTCTAATACAACAAGGCATGCAGTTTCAAATTGTCTATGATCTAAATCAAGATCTTAGCACTGAACAAAATATGTAAAAAATCAAACTTTTTATTGTATTTATATCAATCCATATTTGGCAAATTTTGCGGGATTTTAAAATGGGATATTAAAAATTTGGTGAATTTTATGACAATTTTTAAACGGTTTGGTAAACTTTTGGTGATTATCATGTGCTAATAAAATGATAAATGAAAATGTTGGGTGAATCAAATCTCAACAAAACATAAACATTTTAATTTCCAATGTGATTATGGACTTGCAATTAGCATGGACTTATACCTAGAATGACAAAATGGGCCCTCCTACACAATTATAGTATAATGTCATTGGCGAAATGAGTCCTCCAATGTAGTGAAAATTTAATATTTTTAGTAAAATGGGTCCTCATATATAATGGTTATTTAATGTTATTGTTGTATGTGGGTGAATTAATGCATGCGTTTGATATTTTAGGCCAAAATATTAATTACAACACTAGAATTGTGTAGCTTCTATTGGCAAAAATATGAATTACATATGACTAATCAAATAAAATGATGGAATATTCACATGCATTGGACCGATAGTTCATAAAAATTGGATCATTTTGTCACCCCACATTTAGTAAATAATTTTCCAATTTCAAATTGTCTAATCCAAACTATTCACTTATTGGAAAATAAATTCTACAAAAAAATTGTTGCATTAGGCATACCAATCTAGCAAAAGATAGTTAACAAATAGTATATAACATTGAATTAGATAATATCATTATCTATGTCTAACTAAAAATCACCTATCACATGTACCCAGAGCCTTACATATAGGGGCCAATAGTTGTATAGGGTCCAATTATTGTTATAACACGAATGATTTGATCTTACACATTTATACTATGTGTTGCAAATAAATAGTCCACATGCACATCAAGAAAATAACCAAATGATTATCAAGATGAACCCCCTACTTGAACACATCAGAACCTATAAATATAATAGTGAAAAATATTATTCTTACATGTACAACTATTGGGGTAGCAATATATTCATTGGAGAACTTCATATCAATAAGGTGTCCTATCACAAATATAAAAGGTGACCACAATAAATACCTTGTATTTTCCAAAAAAATGTGAAGGAATATCAACAAGTTTTAGTGTTTAGCTATTGGAAGTTTTGGTCAATTTTTTCAATAATCATTTTTTGGACACTTTTGCAGTACACGTTCTACTTTGACAAGTTGTTGTGATGAGTCACACCTCCAAGCCTTAGTTGTACAGAGATAGTTGTCCATTTTACTTTTCTAAAAAAGCCAAAGTCTTACAATATTCTATGTAATGGCTACATGCTGACAAAGTTAGCCCCATGATTATTGGTCCCTCTCCCTCAAAACTTTTACAAAACAAAAACAAAACATATGTACAAAAAAAAATGATTACAAAATATAAAAGAAAAATACAAACAAACAAATTGTCAAAACACACTTTTTCAATTTTGTGAGATTGCACAACCTCTAATATTCTTGTGCATTATCTATATAAGCACTATGATTCTTCAATATGACTTTTCAATGCAAATATTGATAATATTTTTAGTTGATAACTGATAATATAGAAATGTTCTTTAGTACGAAAATTTTAATATTCAATTTGAAATGTAATTTCATACAAACTTAAGAGTAATTACCAATTTTTAAACTATTAACCTTGAGAGAGAAAAAATGAATCTAAATCAAGAGAATATGACTATGACTGTACCATAGATATGTCAAGAATATAGTATTGCATCCATAATACAATCTAAGATAGATGGAAAATTACATGAAAAGGTCAATCAAGAATATTAAAAGATACAAATAATTGATTGACTGATAAATTCAAAACTAATTAACTTATAAACCAACCAAATCAAAAGAAAAGACAAGTACACTTTTATTTAATATATATATATATAATGTTTTTTTTTGTTTTTTTTCACTCACTATTTTTGATGTCATACACATACTTGAAATTCTTCCCATTGAAAAGAGTAGTTTCACAAGGCATTCATGTCCAAGAGATGCATTTCTTCCATAAAATACATTCATATAATCTGTCACCCATTGGTGGAGGCATTGAGCATGAAGACGCATGCAGATAAAGAAAGGAATATTATCTGTACTCTACCTTGTATAGGAGTACGAAATGCACTTGTAACACTATACACTTTTGTGTTTGTCGGATCTATTTTGCATACAAACAAAAGGCAGCCGACTTTCACCGAGCCTGCTGTATGATTTGCTTCCAGATGACAATCTAAGACATGGAAATTGACAACCATACTCTGGTTTCTACCATTACTCACATGAACTGCAGATATTTTAATGGCTTGTCAGGCTGCCCATTCATTTCCCCACCGACAACGCGTACAAAAACCCCAACACCCTCCACACGATCGCTCATAATTCTGAAGAAGAAAGCAAACCACTTTACAGACATCCAAACCCTTCGTACATACTCTCTTTAGGTTTCCTTCACTTCTCCTTTTCTTTCTCTTTTAGTATAAATAAACTCACTACCCTTTGCATTCTTATCATGTTTTTTTGTGTTGGATTCAGGGATTATGAGTAGATAATCTTTCATGTTGGGTTCAGGGATTATGAGTAGATAATCTGCATCCTGAGGTTCGAGGCTCCACAGATTTAAGTAGTCTATCCATAATCTTTAAAGGTTCAGGGATTATGAGTAGATAATCTGCATCCTCGGCCTCTGTATGCGGATTATCCTCTCCTTCTCCATGTTATATTTTCAATAATCTTATGTGAAATGAAATGCAAGTTCTTATGATATTTAAGAGATTGGTTTGTTTATGAGACTCAACAGTAATATTTTCATATCAGGTAGCTTATGAAATTCAAGAGTATGTAGATTATTCTCTCTTTCTCCATGGTACTTTTCTTAATAATCATGTGTAGAAGGCAATGAAAGTTCTTTTGGTTAGTTTATGAGATCCAAGAGTGATTTTCTCATGTGAAATGAAATGGAAGTTATCAACGAGATCAGGTAGTCTATGAAACTCAAGAGTGATTTCCCTCATTCTGATCGCCATAAAATGATTTTGTTGGTTTTGTTTTCTCAGATTTCTGAATTGAATTTGGTGTTTTTCATTGGCTGGAGTAGTCTATGAAACTCAAGAGTGATTTCCCTCATTCTGATCGCCATAAAATGATTTTGTTGGTTTTGTTTTCTCAGATTTGTGAATTGAATTTGGTGTTTTTCATTGTCTGGAGTAGTCTATGAAACTCAAGAGTGATTTCCCTCATTCTGATCGCCATAAAATGATTTTGTTGGTTTTGTTTTCTCAGATTTCTGAATTGAATTTGGTGTTTTTCATTGTCTGGAGTAGTCTATGAAACTCAAGAGTGATTTCCCTCATTCTGATCGCCATAAAATGATTTTGTTGGTTTTGTTTTCTCAGATTTGTGAATTGAATTTGGTGTTTTTCATTGGCTGGAGTAGTCTATGAAACTCAAGAGTGATTTCCCTCATTCTGATCGCCATAAAATGATTTTGTTGGTTTTGTTTTCTCAGATTTGTGAATTGAATTTGGTGCTTTTCATTGTCTGGAGTAGTCTATGAAACTCAAGAGTGATTTCCCTCATTCTGATCGCCATAAAATGATTTTGTTGGTTTTGTTTTCTCAGATTTCTGAATTGAATTTGGTGTTTTTCATTGTCTGGAGTAGTCTATAAAACTCAAGAGTGATTTCCCTCATTCTGATCGCCAAAAAATGATTTTGTTGGTTTTGTTTTCTCAGATTTCTGAATTGAATTTGGTGTTTTTCATTGTCTGGGAGTACTACGTCATTTTGCTCTCTCAGAAGAATCTAACGGCATGAGCTGAAAAAGAATGTGGGTTTACTTTTTGACAGTTGGTCGATGGAGCTCATTGGTCCATGCAAGGTATGAAACCCTGTACAAGTGTACATTAATGAATTTTAGTGAACTGAACTTTAAACTAGTTCTAAAATAGAAAATAATTTCATCATAATTGTACAGACATGTTGGTCTATTTGTCGTTGCCGTGGTCATTATTTCATTCATCTCCAAGCATGGTACTGAATTATACCTATATATGCCACTGGTATTTTTACTATGTCACTGTTATTTTTACTAAATAGGGTTTGTTTTCTGATGGAAGATTTTATAAATCTATAAAATTCATTTTTATTCGTTGATAGTGAATTATATTTATATATGTAATAACAGATGACACTAGAGAACAAACTCTTCCTATTCCTAGTGAACATGGTAATACGGTTGACAGCGGCCTGGAAGATGTTCAAGAACCTGTAACTGAGCTTCATTATCCTCTCCTTCTCCATGTTATATGTTAAATGAAATGAAAGTTCTTAATGATATTTATGAGAGCTATCCACGAGATCATGTAGCCTATGAAACTCAAGAGTGATTTCCTCATCCTGATCGAGCCATAAAATGATTTTGTTGGTTTTGTTTTCTCAGATTTCTGAATTGAATTTGGTATTTTTCATTGTCTGGAGTATTACGTCATTTTGCTCTCTGAGGAGGATCTAACAGCATAAGCTGAAAGAGAATGTGGGTTTACTTTTTGACAGTTTGTCGATGGAGTTCATTTTGTCCATGCAAGGTATGAAACTTTGTACAAGTGTACATTAATGAATTTTAGTCAGCTGAACTTTAAAGTAAAGTACTTCTAAAATAGAAAATAATTTCATCATAACTGTACAGACATGATGGTTTTTTTTGTCGTTCCTCCAAGCATAGTACTGAATTATATTTATATATGCCACTGGTATTTTTACTAAATAGGGTTTGTTTTCTGATGGAAGATTTTATAAATCTATAAAATTCATTTTTATTCGTTGATACTGAATTATGATTATATATGTAATAACAGATGACACCAGAGATCAAACTCTTCCTATTCCTAGTGGAGATAGTAATACGGTTGGCAGTGGCCTGGAAGATGTTCAAGAGGCTGTAACTGAGCTTCATTATGAATCGTATTACTGATAAGTCCTGTTTCCTGTATTCTTCTACAATCTTGCCTATCTTAATTATAAAGAAAAATATTATATTCATCTGGTTTTCATTATATTCAATCTAATGCCTTCTAATATATTATGTATTTAATCTCTTAAGTTACAAGATAAAATTTAGAAACCTCCAATGTCTAGAGGACTTTTTAATTTGGATTGTTCTAATTTCTAGCTTGTTCTATCCTAGAAAGTTTTTTTGTTTGACTTTTTCATAAAATAATATACACAATCTTACTTTTCTTAACAATTTCTTTAATTATGGAGAATAGTGCTGGTATAATGAAAGTTTCTGCAGTCAATATGAATACTTTGGTTTCCAGGTTGGAGAGAATTCATAATGAGAAGAATGTTGTGGATCTAGAAAATGAAGCTGGGGTATCGAGCTCGAAGATGACTCCTTACACCACTAGGAGAACAAGGCAGAGCACTAAACCGGTTGAAGACTCTCTTTCACAGGACTTGTTGGACCTTAAGGAAGCTGCCAAGGGTATGCTACTGCTTGAGAAGGAGGCCTCCCAGGCTTTAGACATTTTTAAGTAGGTGGTCTATGTTTGTTGTTTTTGTCAGCATCTCGCTGGCCTTTTGTTGGTCTTTCTGTGGCTGTTGGGTTGTCTTGCTCTTGGTTTGCAGCCAATTTTGTTTCTTAGTCATAGGTTCTCTTATGATACTTTAATACTTTATCTTTAAATCTTTGGTGTAAGGGGTTTCGGGTCCCCTCAAAACCTGTTTTCGCTTAATCAAAAACAATGTCTTTAAGATTAATTATAATAATACAAAGAATATACAAATGAGAGAGGAATTTTAAGACTTTAACTTCAATCGTATTTTTAATAAATATATCAGTTGCTTGATTTTTTCTTTATTTTAGCATAAAAAATTAGATTGTTTACAATCTATATGGTACTCTGATTGTGACAATACAAAATCGTAGCAAAATATTATAGAATTCAAAGCTTAAATAAAAGATTTCAAATCTAAAATTCTTTCTTTCCTTCTTTTACTATTCTATATTTTGTTTCACATGAAGGCAATGATGTAGCTTTTTGAGTTTGCTAGCCCATGTAATAGGACCTAGTCCAAATTGGATAAAATAGTCACCGATAGATTTATTTTCAATCAAATACCATTTCCCTAATTTAAATCTATAAATCCAACTAATAAAATTGAAGAATGATAGCTATACTGCCTGACATAATATGTTGTTCCACAAATGTATCACAAAATACTCTTTCCAATCAACCAATTACTTTATGTAGCTACCTACATTAATCTAGATATTAAATTAATTACAAAATGAATGCCTAGTCTATAATGACTTAGGAAAGCCAAGCTACCAAGAATTCTCTCCATAAAGTTACATCTACTCTCTTGCAAGTACATGTTTTAATAAGCTTGACCTAGGACTTAAAGGGAGTGAAGGTTGGCTTGCATTCAAGCATATTAAAATATTATAAAAGATCTGAACTATATTTTAATTGTGGAATAAGCAAACTATCATGTACATTATAAACTTATAAACAACGACATTAGTTTAGTTCATCTAAATCACTCATATGAATTTTTCTTACAAGATTTGATGTTAAATCGTAGATTCACTCAATATTTGGCAATATGCTTTATTTTAGCATGGTCAATTAGATTGTTTACAACTTGTATGATACTTTGATTATGACAATGCAAATTTGTAGTAAAATATTATAGAAGTATAAGCTTAAGTAAAAAAAATTAAATTGAATTTTTTTTTCCTACTATTTTTTCTCTGTATATAGCTTTACATGGAAATGATGATTTAGATGTTTGATTTTGTCACTTCTTGCAATAGGGTCTATTCTAAGTTGTAAAAAATAATCATCAATAGATTTCTTGTCTTCGATATCATTGTCCTAATTTGAATCTATAAATTCAAACAAAGAAATTGAGGACTTATAAGCATAGTGGATGATGTAGTGTGTTGCTCCAGAAATGTATTACAAGATTAGTTGTTTTATTTTTATTAGTATTATCTATATTTTAAGTATCACACACCTCAAACTTATCAATATAGTATCCATTTTTTTTGTAAAATATCCAAAAAGTGGGAAGCATTCATTACTATAGAGTGAGAATAAGTGGTTGTAAGTTCTGAATGTTCATCAAACTTTACCTTTGTACTAAGCAATACCATTTTCACATAACATGTAAGCTTTTGATTCTTTGATACAACCCATAAACAAATACTTATGAATCTTTGGTTCTTATTTTTTTCTATATTTATCAAGCATGTGTGTCCAAGAAATACATCTGTATAATTTAAAATACACAATGTTGAACTTTCTTCCACTCTACGCTCCTTTAGTGTTTTCATTTTTGAGGGATATTTTAGGATTTTATTCTCAATATGAGTAGCACAATAAATGGTCAAAACCCAGAATTTATTATGCACACTTTTAAAATGCAACATGCAATGAGAAATTTCTAAAAGAGTTTTTATTCATCCATTTATCTTCCCCATTTTGTTGAGTGAAATATGAACTATACTTTTCACTTCAATACCATAATTTGACAAAATTATTCAAATAAATAATTTCAATATTCACCTCTATAACCCATCCCTAAGTATTCTTTTTTTTTCTACTCTAGTTTTTAACAAGTATCTTACACTTTTGAATAATTCACTTTTCTTTTCATGATAATAAATCCATTCTCACCTAACGCAATCATCAATAAAAGTGATAAGGTACCTTGTGCCTAAACATGAAGGATAACCCAATTCCCATTAATCATTATAAATGAGTTGTAGTAGATTATTGGTTCTCCATGCTTTGCTTCAATCAAAAGAGTTTACATGGAGTATGCCTGAAATGCATCCTTTCCAAATAGTTAAAAAGGTGAAATATTTGTTAATCTTCTAACCATGACTTGTAATTTTATATAATCTATATGTCCAACTCTAGCGTGTTAAAGTATTGATATATAACTAGTATAAGAAATAAAATTATAATAGTGTACTCATCATCAACAAAGATAAGATATTTAAAGAGACAATCTTTAAGATCACACTCTACCCATATCATTATATTTCTTGGGTTTTTTCTATGTCTAACAATGACTTGATTAGTAGTGACCATAAACTTGTACCTAGCTTGAGAAGTTTTATATATTAAAATAATATTCACTCCCAATCATTAAACCAATAAGATATTTCTTCAATCTAATTTCAATTCTATATTAGAGTTTGAAGTAAAGTATGCCCACCTCTATACCTATTTGTTCTTTCCTTTTGAAGAGATGACTATCTATCTATCTTTCCATTCTCAAACCTTTCTTGTTAATGTATATATCTTTCCTTTTTCATCACCCCTCTTCTTAAAAAAAAAATGTCCACGTGTTTCTTGCCTCTAAAATGCCTACAAATAATGATTTTTTTCCTATGTTCATTTTTGTACTTTTATTGAACTAGAAAAATGGTTAGAGCCATTATTATAACAAAAATTTATCATGGAATTTCTAATTCTTCTTTCCATCAATATATTTAGAAAATTGTTTACCCTTGGTTAAAAATAAATGATTTTTAATGTATCATTCTTTAATAAGTAGAGATTCTTCATCTAAAACTAACATAAAAAATAGTCAACATTTTGTTAGGATTTTGGGGATTAAATAGATAACCATTTTCTTGGTTTTTTAAATATATTATGAGGTTGGGAAATATTTCTTTCAATCATTGTAATAAAATATGCATACATATGTGATACATGTTGGATTTTTGGGGTGATTGCTGCAAATATGTACTTTAATGATATCTAAGAGATGTGTTGTCATCGATGTCAACATATTTCTTTGTCTGCAACTGTGTTGCAGTGGAGTTCAGTTAGTTGGTTTGTTTAGTATATTCATGATCAATGATTGTGGATTAAAGGGTTTGTAGAGGATGTGTTTAGATGTTTCAGTGCAATATTTAGAGGCCCACATAAAGTTTTGAGTGAGTTGTGGTTATCGGTGTTGTAGCTAGTTTTTTTGTTGTTCAGTGATACTAGAGTGTCAGTATTTTGATCTGCATTTCTCTGCATTGTAATATCTTGATATGCGGATTTGGAGGAATGTTTGGGATGTTGATGTGTGTCTTCAATTCAATTTGTTTGTGGTTTGGAGCTCCTCAAGTAGTTTTTCTAGGTTGATAGTCATTGCAGTTAGTGTTCTTGAAGTTTGGTATAATGATGATGTGATTCTAGTAATTTGAGTTGTTGCAGTGGAAATTCATGATGCTTGTGGATTTTTTTGGATCATGTTCCTTTTGTGTTGGTGGTCTGCATTGATCATTGTATGCATAATTGATTACTTTCTCTGATATATTGGTGTTCTTTATTGTTTTGACCAACTAGATGCTTGTAGCGTGTTGCAGATGTTTGATGCATAATTCTTGGAGGTGTTTCATATTTGCGGTGTGTGATATGGGTCCATGTTATGTCTTAGCCGACATTACTTGGTCTGCATATGTTTTTGTAGCGTGTATGGTTATATTTTGTAATTAGGTGATGAGTGTTGAGCCGACCTTGTTGATCTTTTTCAAGGTTGATTTCATGTATAAATAAATTTAATATCTTTTGTAATTGAGAGTGCTATGGTGAGGTGATGTGTGTGGATGAGAATCAAATGTATGAGTGAACAAAGTATTAATATTTCAGAGGTAGAGAAGATTGAAGGAGAAGTTTTTTATGTGCTTAATAGAAACTGTAACTCGGCATTAGGAGATGCTATTCTATCAATTCATGATCTTCCAAATGTAATCCAAATTTGTTTGTAAGACAGTAAGTCTTCCCTGGGTTGTAGCCCTTTGTTTTTTTTAGGAATGAGCTCTAGGCAGTGTGCCTAATAATATTTCATATACTTCTAACAAAGTATCATCATATTGTGGGTAGGTTCCCACCATGGTTTTTCCCTTGACCAGGTTTTCCACATCCAAAATCTTGGTATTATGTGTGTTCTTGATGTGTTTTTGATTTATTCTTTCATGCTTAATAATCAGATCTAAGTTTAAGTTTAATTTGTGCAAGTTTGTGAGACAACTGATTCACCCCCCTCTTAGTTGTCTTCCCTGAATCAGTCATATTTCGTCAATACATACATACATACATATATACATATATATTCAACACCTATTTTTTTATTTAAATATAAATATTAATTACTTATTTTTCAAAATGAGTTGGATCTAACTTCACCATTTTTTAATAGGAACATTGCACACAATCTTCCATGTGCTTTTATTTTAAATTCTAAACCTTCTAAGGGTTTGACCAATGGGTGTGTCAAGAGGGGGGCCAAGGGGGCTCCCCCATCAGGATCATCAAGAGAGGGACACAAGGGTTCTCCTCAATCGAATAATATTATTCCTAGAATTGGCAAAGGTAGTGTGACTTCCTCTTCAAAGGTAGCATTTGATCATATATTTGCTTCTCATATTTCGTCACCCTATGGCCTCAATTATTTTTTCTCAAAGGAAGACCCAATTTTGTATGTGGACAAGCTAGCAGGTGGTAGATCATTGAGGATGAATAGACTAAAGATTTTGGAACCCCTACAAGCTCCATGCACTATGGATGTGCTTGACGTGAATATGTTAGTTGTTATAATAAGTGAAGCGATAGATGATCTCCAACTATCACTAGTTATTAAGTTCCTTACATTTCATCAAAAATATAGATTAGGTTAGAAGATGGGTATATTATATTTTGAAGTTAAAAGAGAGATTGAGTATTAGTGTTATGACTAATGGTATTTTCCTTTGTAGTTTTTTGGTTAATAATGTCTTGATTAAGTTCTTATTGGAGGTCCTTGGAATTTTGATAATGGTTTTAAAAATTTCCTATCTTTCTACAAGCAAAAACTAGGGTTTGATATGTTAGCAAATTTGGGGAATGTTGCACCTACTTGGATTTTCCTCTGGGGTCTACCCTAGAGTTTTGGAATTATGGTATCTTTCAAGGGATTGAAAATTATTTTGGAAACTTGCTTTCAATGGATAAATTCAATTAGCAAAAATCAAGTTGGGTTTTTACTTGGATTTTTGTTAGTGTGGTTGTTAATTCTATTTTACCAACTAGTATTTCCCTAATGTCAAAATTTGGAAGATGGATCTAAAATATTATTCATATGAGAATGCAAATGCATATTACCAAAAGTGTGGTCAGTTTAGGGATATCAATAAAACTTGTAAAAGGAAGCTTCCATGCAGTAATAGAGTTGGGTTTTCTAAGTTGAAAGACCCCCTAACAATTGACACAAAGAAAAATGATAATCCTATTGGTATTATAATAGACAAAGGGAGATTGATGGCATTCCAATTATAATAAGAGATTGTTGGCATTTCAATTAGGATATTGAGAAGGTTGTTGATGATTATGGATATAACTGATAAAGGATGTTTACTGTCTTAATATTATTTTCTCATTAATGTCAAGAAATTGATTTTCTAATTCAGTATGATGTTTCCATATCTTAAGAAGTATGATTTGATGAGTATAAAGATGTCGGTAAAAGACATAGAAAGAATGTGATGAATAAGGGGAGAAATAAGCTATTCAATGGGCAACTATTACCGAGTTAGACAATGATGAGATCATGATGTTTAGATTGTTTTGATATCCTACATATGTTGTTGATTGTAAGGTTAATACTATACTATGTTACTGAGCAAAGAACCTAGTCGGTAAACCCTAAGGAACCTAGTTGGTAAACCCTAACAATATCACTATCGGTTAATGAAGGCAGAATGTCTACCGAGTGAAGTTTAGTATTTATCGAGTTGCAACCGAACTATAACAATATGCATTAAATGAATAAAAGCATTATTTAATGAAGGAAGCTGATGAGCTAGAATTGATTAAATGATTGGTATGTCGTGCATGAAGTTTGTTAAAGAATCTATGGTAAAGGAAAATCGACAGGAAGATCTACAGCGCAGATTGAACCACAATACCCTAGCACAAGTTCCAAGAAATGTATGCAAGTTCCAAGACAGGGTAAAACATTTTCAGATCGAAAGATGCATTGAACTTGGTCAAGTTTGAAGATCTGATGGCTATGATTGATCATGGGAAATGTGATCAAGGAGATTAAGTAGTTGGAAAATTGTTTATAAATAAGGAACTGTTGATAAACAATGTATGCGGGCAAGTGTATGCACAGGGATGCTACATAGAGATTACCGAGCACTGAAGCTTGAAGACCTGTTTGAATAACAGAGTATAGAGCCCAGCAGAGGGACAAGATAAGTCCTATGTCTAGATTGTATTGAGCAAATAAGAATCTGCTTTAGCATTTTAGATGTGAAGTTGCAAATAGATTTCTATTACTGTTATTTTGTAAAGTGACAGAAAATCTCTTAACTGAGTGGACTTAACAATCTTATTTGTAAAACCCTCTAGCAAGGTGACATTCTGATTGAGTGTTTGAAATCCTTTAACAAGGTCACTTCTAACAAGGTGAAGATCCTAACAGATCTGAGGGAAATCCCTTAACCGGGTCACATTTGGCAATGTGTTTGTAATCTTTAACAGGATTTTCTTTTAATCGAGCATACTCTAGAAGAGTATATTTCTTAGTGGGTCCGAAATCCCACAGTGGTTTTTCCCTATTTGGGTTTCCACGTTAAATCTGGTGTTATGAGTGTTATGATGTTTATATGCTTATGAGTTTGCATGTTTAGCAGTTCTGGTTATATTACTGAAGTATATGTTACCGAGGTTGAATCTGTTGTTTTTATGGAAGATTAAGTTTGTATGATTCACCCCTCCCCCTCTCATCTTGTTAGCTTGGCATCTATACTTAACATCAAGTATCAGAACTATCAATTGGTATCAGAGCGTTGGACTCCGAAAGAAAAAGTTTAAAGGTACTTGAGGAAAAGATCCAAAGATGTATAAGAGGGATGCACTGAAGCTGAACAAGTCAAGTTTCTCTACATGACAGAAAAGGATGAAGCTACATTTATCAAGAATTGGAGAATATGCAACATATTACTTGGAAAATGATTACATACCACCGAGTACCAACCCTATGACCTTGGAAGAGATAAAGGCAAAGAAAGAACATATTCAAGCAATGACTGAAATAACATCTGCATTGACCGACTCAGAGTTTAATGATCTAGAAGGCTGCAATGATGCAAAGGCAATGTTGGCTAAGCTCATATCTGTGTATGGAGGTGATGAACATGTTCAAAGAGAAAAAGTGGATAGTCTAAGAGGACAACTTGAATCTATGACGATGAATGAAGGTGAGAACATAACCCAGTTTAGTACAAGACTAAAGGAGATTGTCAATCAAATCAAAGGAGCAGTTGGAACTATTGAAGAAAAGGATATAACAAGTAAGTTGTTAAGATCCCTTCTACCAGCTTATGCAATCAGAGACTCTGCAATCAATGAATTGAGGTCTATACCCAATATGCCAGTTTCTTTAGATGCTACTATTGGTAAGCTACATGCATTTGAGTTAAGTAACTTTGATAATAGTGGGTCATCGGTAAATAAAGTTGAGTCTGCATTTAGTTCTTTACATATTGGTGAATCTAATGATTACAATGATAGAATGAGTAAGTATTTTGAAGGGGATCACAGTGGAGCAAGTGAAAGATTTCATAAAAACATGGAAGAAGTACACAAACTGTATGAGGAAATCAGAAAAAACAAGAAGAGTTTGAAGCACTATTAGCCAGAAGGTTACCGAGAGGCAAAGGTAAGTATAGAGGAAAACTACCTTTGAAATGTTTCAATTGTGATAAGATAGGACATATGGCTTCTAATTGTCCTGACAAAGAATCTACTGAAAAGAGAGATTACCGAGATGACAGATAGAAAGATAATCAATATAGAGGATACCGAGACTTCAAAAGAAGAGATAGGAAGTCATGCCTAATAGCTGATGAGGAATCCAATGATGATAAATCAGATGAAACTGATACAGAGGAAGTAGTTTATGTGGCTATCAAAGATGGATCAGATGAAGAAAGGTATGAAGAAAAAGCCCCACTATCTCACATAAATACTAATGATTCTTGGATCATAGATAGTGGATGCTCACATCACATGACAGGTGATAAACTCAAGTTTGTTATGTTAGAAGATTATGATGGAGGCTATGTAAGATCTAGTAATGATGCACCATGTCCAGTAAAAGGTAAAGGATCTATAACACTTCTTGACAATGCTAAATGTAATGATGTTTATTGGGTTGAAGGTTTGAAATACAATTTGTTGAGTGTAGCACAGCTAAACAATACAGGTTACCGAATAGAATTTCAGAAAGGAATTGTCAAAGTTCATGACAAGCATGGAAAGTTAGCTGCTATTGGGACACAAACAAAAGGTAATACATTTTATCTTGACTCAACTCGGAATAAGTGTCTGTATGCAAAGATAGATGATACTTGGTTATGGCATAAAAGGTTTTGTCATGTAAATTTTGATAATCTGATCAAAATAAGCAAGAAGCACCGAGTAAGAGGTCTATCGAGTCTTGAAAAACCTAAGAATGCTATGTGCTGAGGATGCCAGATGGGTAAGATGACAAAATCAAGCTTTACAAGTAAGTCCTACACTTCTAAGGGAATTTTAGATCTTGTGCACACTAATATTTGTGGTCCTATGAAAGTTCAAAGTTATTATGGTGATAAATATTTCATATTATTTATGGATGATTATTCAAGAATGATGTCAGTTATGTTTTTAAAAGAAAAATCAGAAGCTTTTCAAATGTTTAAATGGTACAAGGAAAGAGTTGAAAATGAAACAGGAAGACAACTGAAATGTCTTAGATCAGATAGAGGAGGAGAGTTCACATCTGATGAGTTCAACTTATTCTGCAATGATCATGGTATAAAAAGACAAATCTCTGCACTGAGAACTCCATAGCAAAATGGGATAGCTGAGAGAAGAAACAGATCTATTATGGATTGTGCCAGAACCCTGATGATTGAAAATAAAGTGCCACAAACATTTTGGAGAGAAGCAATAAGCACAACAATTTACACCCTGAACCGAGTACAACTGAAGAAAGGAACTTTGAAGACACCATATGAAATATGGTATGACAAGAAACCTAATGTAAGTTACCTCAAAATCTTTGGAAGTAGATGCTATGTACACAAAGATGATAGAAATGGAAAGTTTGATCAGAAAAGTGAAGAAGGAACATTTCTTGGTTATTCTTCTAGAAGTAAAACATTTAAATGTCTGATCAAATCATCTAACAAAATAGTAGAAAGTGCAAATGTGAAAATTGATGAATTTACAGAAAGAAATGATGAAGGAAATTCTAAGGAACCAGAAGATTATGATGAATTTGTCTATGTTCAACTGACAAGTCTTACCGAGAGAACTGTTGAAGGAAATGAAGAGAATATTCAGTTATTGAGTGATGAAGAAGATCATATAGAGCCTACCGAGCCTATATTAGCCAAATATGTCAGAAGACATCATGCAAAAAGTTAGATTATAGGAGATAAGGATGATCCAATTATGACAAGGAACAAACTGAGACAGAACACATGTCTGATATCGGAATTTGAACTGAGAGTAGTGAAAGAGGCATTTAATAGTGAAGATTGGATAAATGCTATGACAGAAGAGATTGATCAAATCAAGAAGAATGACACATGGACACCAATCCCAAGACTGAAGGACAAAAATGTAATCGATACAAAGTGGATTTTTAGAAACAAGCTGAATGAAAAAGGTGAGGTCATTCGAAATAAAGCAAGACTAGTTTACAAAGGTTATGCCCAAGAAGAAGGAATTGACTATGGTGAGACTTTTGCACCTGTGGCTAGACTTGAAGGAGTAAGAACATTGTTGGCATATGCTTCTTACAAAAATTTCAAGGTATATCAAATGGATGTCAAATCTGCATTTCTGAATGGTATATTAGAAGAAGTTTTTATTGAATAACTTGAAGGATTTGTTGAAGACAAGAATAAAGATCAGGTATGTAAATTGAACAAAGCTTTATATGGTCTGAAACAAGCACCTAGAGCATGGTATGAAAGATTGCACTCTTATTTAATCAAGATTGGTTTTATAAGAACAAGTGAAAACAACAATATGTACATGAAGAATGATGAAAATGGAATACTGATCTCAGCTATATTTGTTCATGATATTATATTTTGTGGAAATGACTCTTTATGCAAGAACTTTGGAAATGAAATGAGCAAAAAAATTGAGATGTCATTAATCAGTGAGATAAAGTATTTTATAGGTTTACAAATACTGCAAATGAAAAATGAGATTTTCATTACTCAATCCAAGTACATAAAGGAAATCTTGAAGAAATTTGGAATGGAGGATTCAAAACTAGTAAGTACTCCTATGACTACCAACTATAAACTATCAAAGAATGATGAATCTGCATCTGTTGATGAGACACTTTACAGATCCATGAATGGAAAGCTACAATATGTTGTTCACATCAGACCAGACACAGGACATGCAATAGGTATAGTTGCAAGATTTTTTGCAGATCCCAAAGAAACACACATGACAGCAATCAAGAGAATTTTCAAATACTTGAAAGGTATCGAAGATTATGGCTTAGTATATTAGAAAGGAAATGACTTTGATTTAAATGTTTATACTGATGCTGATTGGGTAGGCAACATTGATGATAGAAAAAACAGAAATGGAGGAGCTTTATTTTTAGGAGAAAGACTAGTGAGTTGGCTTAGCAAGAAATAAGGATGTGTTTCACAGTCAACATCAGAAGCTGAATATGTTGCTGCAACATTGAATTGTACCAACAAAGCATGGATCAAACAACTGTTGGAAGGTATAAATGAGAAATTTACCGAGCTAGTAACTATATTCTGTGACATTACTAGTGTCATTAACATTTCAAAGAATCCTATTATGCACACTAAGACAAAGCACATCTCTATCCAATATCATTATCTTAGAGAAGAAGCTCAAGAGAAGAAAGTGGTGTTGGAGTATGTTAGCACAAAGGAACAAATAGCAGATATCTTTACCAAGCCACTACCAAGGGACACTTTTGAGTATCTCAGAAGCAAGTTAGGGGTCCTACCCCTATCTTCTACTCACTGACCGAGTTCGGTGAAAGCATCAATTCGATGACTCTACAGAATATCTTTTAGGAGTTGATGCTGATTTACACACTTTAGGATGTTTTCTAAAGGTGTGCAAGAAACAAATAGAGGGAATAGGAATTGAAGACAAAATCCTTTGACTGAGACTAAGTTGTCACATAACAGCAAGGAATTCACTTCTCAGCAGAAGAAATCATGTTTTAGCTCTTTTACTTTATGGCATTGTTGTCAAAGGGGGAGAAGACTGAAGAAAAAGGGAGAAGACTAATGTATGGGGGAGAGCATTTCAGAATCTTACAGCAATCCGAATCAATTAGGTCAAATCAATTGGTTTTGCCATCAATGCCAAAGGGGGAGATTGTTGGCATTATAATAGACAAAGGGAGATTGTTGGCATTCCAATTATAATAAGAGATTGTTGGCATTTCAATTAGGATATTGAGAAGGTTGTTGATGATTATGGATATAACTGATAAAGGATGTTTACTATCTTAATATTATTTTGTCATTGATGTCAAGAAATTGATTTTCTAATTCATTATGATGTTGCCATATCTTAAGAAGTATGATTTGATGAGTATAAAGATGTCAGTAAAAGACATAGAAAGAATGTGATGAATAAGGGGAGAAATAAGTTATTCAATGGGCAACTATTACTGAGTTAGACAATGATGAGATCATGATGTTTAGATTATTTTGATATCCTACATATGTTAATACTATACTATGTTACCAAGCAAAGAACCTAGTCAGTAAACCCTAAGGAACCTAGTCGGTAAACCCTAAGGATATCGCTATCGGTTAATGAAGGTAGAATGTCTACCGAGTGAAGTTTAGTATTTACCGAGTTGCAATCGAGTTGTAATAGTATGCATTAAATGAATAAAAGCATTATTTAATGAAGGAAGCTGATGAGATGGAATTGATTAAATGATTGGTATGTCGTGCATGAAATTTGTTAAAGAATCTATGGTAAAGGAAAATCGGTACAAAGATCTACAACGCAGATTGAACTGCAATACCCTAGCACAAGTTTCAAGAAATATATGCAAGTTCCAAGACAGGGTAAAACATTTTCAGATCGAAAGATGCATTGAACCTGGTAAAGTTTGAAGATCTGATGGCTATGATTGATCATGGGAAATGTGATCAAGGACATTAAGTGGTTGGCAAATTGTTTATAAATAAGGAACTGTTGATAAACAATGTATGCGGGCAAGTTTATGCATAGGGATGCTACATAGAGATTACCGAGCACTGAAGCTTGAAGACCTGTTTGAATAATAGAGTATAGAGCCCAACAGAGGGACAAGATAAGTCCTATGTCTAGATTGTATTGAGCAAATAAGAATCTGCTTTAGCATTTTAGATGTGAAGTTGCAGATAGATTTCTATTACTGTTATTTTTTAAAGTGACAGAAAATCTCTTAACAGTCTTATTTGTAAAACCCTCTAGCAAGGTGACATTCTGATTGAGTGTTTGAAATCCTTTAACAAGGTCACTTCTAACAAGGTGAAGATCCTAATAGATCTGAGGGAAATCCCTTAACCGGGTCACATCTGGCAATGTGTTTGTAATCTTTAACAAGATTTGCTTTTAACCGAGCATACTCTAGAAGAGTATGTTTCTTAGTTGGTCTGAAATCCCATAGTGGTTTTTCCCTATTTGGGTTTCCATGTTAAATCTAGTATTATGAGTGTTATGATGTTTATATGCTTATGAGTTTGTATGTTTAGCAGTTTTGGTTATATTACTAAAGTATATGTTACTGAGGTTGAATCTGTTGTTTTTATCGAAGATTAAGTTTGTATGATTCACCCCCCCCCTCTCATCTTGTTAGCTTGGCATCTGTACTTAACATTAAGTATCAGAACTATCAAATCCAAATATTCAACCTATAAAATTTGATCATATGTCTCAAAACAAACAAGGTGTTGGGATATGCCCTAAAATTTTTGTCTAATAAGCCTTGAACCCTAAACCTTAATATTGAGCGCTGATTTTCTTTCTCTTTTTGTTTTAATCTGGCGGTGACTTCTAGTAACTGGTTTTCGGTGTCTTAAGTCATGACTTAAGCTTATCAAGTTGTACTCATGACTGACCCCTTTTGTTAGCCACCTGGTCAATTTATTTTCATAGTCTTCCTTTTCTCATGCACCTTTGGCAAAATCTATGGCTCAGGTGATGGCACGGTTATGTAGTTTTTAAAATTTGTTCACTTGTCCTAACTCCGCAATTCCACCTACCTACATGTTATGTGGGGCCTATTGATGGTGATTATGCATGCTTGGACAAAGAAATAGATGACAGATGGAAAATTGAATGACATGATAGAGGAGTTCTCCTAGTGTGCTTTCTTCTTATGAGTGGTATTGAACGATCACCTTATATAAGATCAATAGATAGGTTGCTCATGCAATTGCATGATTGACTAAAGTTGTGCACAAAGGCTAACTCCATTGCGGATGTGGCATGTAAGCCCCACAAGAGATGATGACTGACACTTGGAACAATTAAATCTTGGACACTATGGTGGATGTTCCATGTGATAGGGATGTGGGTCACATTGACCCACCTTCTAAGTGAAGTAAATAGAAATACCTTTGCAGTGCATCCATAGTTGAGATCTTCATGTGATTGTGTGATTGAACAAAGATGTGCGAGAAAACTAATTCAACAATGTCAAGGAGACTTATAAGTGATAGTAAACATAAAATAGAAAAAATTTCTACGTGTCGACTTCTCATTCATCACTGACTGATGGGGATTTTGTTGTTGGGGCCCCAACATTCGAATATGAATTCTATTGGCTATCTCCCACCATCAAACCAGCTTATGTGCCTAAAATAAATGAATTAAATTTCTCATTGTAATCTAGAATTTTTTGGCTATATCAACACCATCTTTTCTCGATTCCACATTTACATTTCTCTAGACATGCTACGAATTCCTTTGAAATTCTCTGCTATCATTATTAGGGTTTATGTGATAGGGTTATAGCATACACTCTTATTGCATTTGTTGTAACATTTTTAATGCATTCTCTATGTAATTCTTAACTATGTATAGCAATTTGAGTGCTTAGGTTGTAATCTGAGAAAATTTTTGAGGTCCTAGCTACTATTTCAATAGGTTTGAGCAAACCCTAACCCTAGAAGTGACTAAATCCTCTAGCTCAGGAAAGAGGAAATTTTCAGAAGAGAATTTGGAAACTCCTCGAGTCATCAAAAATGTAGAAGAGGTCAAAACTAGGGTTCAGGCTAGATGAGTTCATTATTGACTAATTAGCCGGACGTAGAGATGCATTGATCCCACCCCGAGGTTTTAGCATCTAGAGAAGGGGATACAATAAAAACAAAGAAAGAATTCTAGTATCAAATATTTGGAATTGCAATGTTGCCAGGCTTGTGGTTCCGAATGTATATGTCAATGTTGTGTTGGTTGCTACTGTTAGACACAATGCACCACTAAGAGGGGGGGTGAATCAATAGTTCTCAAACTTTTCCCTTTAACTATCCTATGTGAGCTTACCAGTTATTAGATCTAACTCAAAACATACTTACTGGTTAGTGGGGAGACCAACTCAAATGCAAAAACACACAAAGGGACAACACATAACACCATTATGTACAAGGAAAACCCAAGATGCGAAAAATCACATTGAGTAACGCTCCTGGCATCTACTGCTCTAATTTAGCCTCATAGTAAAAACTTTGTTACAATGTTTAGGGAACCAACCCAAGGAGCTACAACCCCTAATTTAGAGCACCAACCCAAGGAGCTACAACCCCTGATTTAGGGGACCAACCCAAGGAGCACCAACCCCTCACTGATTTATGGGCTACAACCCCTACACCGAGCTACAACTCAGTGATCTCAAAGATAACCTCAAATACAAAATTAACAATACTATTACAAGTGAATCTTGTAACCATCTCATATACCTCACTCTGTCGGTGAGACATCTTCTCTACTGCATCAGCTCACACTTCTGCTGCTCTCATCTATTGCTTTGCTTGCCGGTAAACTCTACTGGTTCACCTCTCCTTTGATTTTATCTACTGGATCTCCTCCTCACTGCTCGTCTCTTTACCAGTACTATACTCTATCACTTCTATGTATGCCTTCTTTGCAACTTCCTTCACTTCTACTCTGTCGATATGGACAATACCGGTTCTGCACTGCTACTAGTTGAATACTTCAACCCTGTTCTCCCTCACACTCAGTCTCTTCTCAAATACTCATTGATTACTTGACTAATTTTCTTTCTCATGCAAAAGTAACATACAATCTCTTCCCAGTAGCACTATTTTCTTCTATTGAGCAACACTTACTCTCTCATCCAACAACAACCATCTTTGATTTTGGCTTGCATATTTATAGACTAGTTTTCCTGCCAAAAACCAATTTAAACTTTGGGTGGTTAGGGTTTCCTCACTTACCTCAAGGCAAACCAAATCCAATCAGATATTGTTCGATCTGATCTCCCAGTCAGCCAACTGTACATCTCTATCATTAACGCTCCTTCCAATACACATTTTCCAAATATAGAAAACATGACCCTTTCTCTCGACCTGCATCTGTCAAACCGCCATTAATACCTTTGTTGTTTCCTTCTCGAGGTCTTCTCACAAACTGATTTTCTTTCTTTGATCCAGGCGCCACCGACTCCCTGATTTGTCTTTGTCACTCATTCTTCCTCAAGCCACACTCTTCTATTCCTATCCACAAATTATGGGATCCATATTGAATGCACAATAGTAGACACACCTATGTCTACATGACACTCCATCAACCTC
The DNA here is from genome assembly GCF_030272615.1 of Cryptomeria japonica. NCBI lineage: Eukaryota > Viridiplantae > Streptophyta > Pinopsida > Cupressales > Cupressaceae > Cryptomeria > Cryptomeria japonica. The sequence goes on along the minus strand of NC_081405.1, from coordinate 333,662,609 downwards.
TGCATGGTTGCCACTTCATCTCATCATGGCATCCAAGTCGACCAACTGGCAGCTTGGATTGGTGTGTCGGTTCAGGTATCATTGACCAAACACTCAACTGGATCTTTTCTTCTACCAGTTTACTAACCTCGCCGGTTAAACCCTCAAATTAGTCTGTCATCATCCTTGCACTTTTCTTCTCTTCCAGTGGACTACTGAATTAGGTAGCACCCTTGCTAACTTTCCTTATGCACATCTTCATTAGATGGGGAGTCTTCTGCATCTGCACCTTGTCCATATTACAGGTGGACTTATGTACCAGTAAACACTGTTGATGACACCATGTCATCAACCTTCAACAGACTCCATCTTCAATCAGGCCATTCTTCCTCTATCTGCATTTGCTTAGCCATGCCTTCTCCCTGATCAACTATGGTCATATCTCAACCAGTTTGTCAAAGTGACAAACTTGTCAGGGGTTAGTGCAGGATCAAGGGGGGCCAAAAAGTGGCGATGTGAAAAAAATAGCCTTCCTCACTCGCCTAAAAATGCAAAAATCTGTTTTGACTTTTTGCTTGGCCTGGGTGTCAGTACATTTTGGCCTGGTAATCACCTATGCAAATCGGATATCCGATAAATCGGATATCAGATTTTTATTTGTAATTTTAATATAAAAAATCTATTATATGTTACATATTATATAATATTGTATTATATAATATATTATTATATTATAATATAATATAATATAATATAATATAATAATATATTATATAATACAATATTATATATAATATAATATAATATAATATAATATAATATTATATTATATATTATAATATATATAATATTATAATATATTATATAATATATTATTATATTATATATGTTATTTAAAAATAATTTAAGTATAGAAATCGGATATCCGATTTTATCAGATATCCGATTTTCTGAGACTTTTATATTTCGACAGTGATAGCTCGTGAGTCATTTTTAACTCACGGGCCACGCGATTTCATCAAAATCCGATATCCAGTGTTTTGGCAAAAAATTGCTAAAAAATAGATTGAGAGGTAAGAATTTTATCATTTTCAATTATTTTCATTCATTTTTTGTATTTTTTGTTAATGTTTATTTGATTTTTCATTGAAAATATGGTTTTTTCATATGAAAACTAGGTTTTTTTAAATCAAATACCTAATTGTTTAAATTTGTTAACTAAATTTAATTGTTTACATTCAATTAGGTTAAAAATGGGGGATAACAATGAAAACCCTGACCAACCACAACTGCAACAACCAAACCCTCATTTGCCAAACCCCCCCTCAATTCAGGATTTGATTGCAAAAAATTCGAATGAATTGAGGGAGATTGCAGAAGTATATCATAGGATCCCTTGTCTAAACCCAATGTTTGATCCTCTCACGTCGATCATAAAAAGTATGTAAACCATGACTATGGAACACAATGCTGCCCTTTTGTGGCGAGATTCTATGAGGGAAAAATATGCAGGTGGCTTGTCATATAAGGATATCAAGGATCTCGAGATATCCAAAGCCAAAATCGCCTCATGGTTTGTCAATCCCCGTACTGGTCAACCTGTAGATCCCAAAAAAACAAAACTTTCTATTAAATGGTGCACAAATGATGGAATTGTGAAAAACTTTTGGGATCATTGGTGGATGGTTTTTGACAAACCACCCAACAACAATCTTGATATCCCCTTCTATTTCATAAAAAAATTGTATGCTGAGTTTGTTTTAAAAAAACATGTGAACTACTTTGACATCCAACCTTTCCAGGGTGTAGGTTTAGGTATGCCCCAAAATAGACTTGGTGCAATCAAAGTAGTCCAAGGCCCATATGTCCCCCCTCCTCTTGTTGATCCCCACCTGCAGTGCAGCATCCTGATATCATTTGTGAGGCGGCTTCATAGACCATATCGGCTATTCACTCTTTGAGTAGCCTTTTGGTTTCTTAGGCTGTGTCAGTAGCTCAGCCTACTCTTGATGGTAGCGGTGCATCTGGTACCATTGACATGTCATCCTTGGCTCCACACATATGCATGCCCCATAGTTATGTCATGTGTGGGCACGTATGCTTGGGTCCAATTGGAGAGCCTGTTGATCCTCTTGTGGACAGTGCAGATTATGAGGTGCATGAGATGCATGATGCACTAGATGTTATTACACAGACTGGAGGATACCCTGGGGAGTCCTCACATGCTAGAGGCGAGGAGGCACCGTCATCATACATTGATGATGTAGTGGTAAGATTTGTATTTTCACAGTTCATGATATATTTTAATTAAATATTTATAAATTAGATAATATTAAGTACTAATTTTTATTTACATGGTCTATTAGTTGATGATCAAGGATGAGTTGAGACAGATTCAGGAGGGCACCTTGTTGGCCATTTCATTTGGCCTTGATAGCTTGACGGTACATATATTATTGCACCTAGTCATTTGTATTTTATTGTACATACATGCTCATCATTTATATTGGTATTAATTAGATTATATAGTAACTTGCATGTATATCTTATTTTACTCTTGTAGAGCACAAGCAAGACAAGTGCGGGGCAGTGTGATTTAGGATCTAGTAGTGCAATTGGAGACAAGGGAAAGGTAATTGAATGCAAATATGATTGAATGAATAGTTTAAATAACTTATAGTGATTATACATGTCGAGACATAGATTGATAGTTTCATATACTTGTGTATATATACAGAGAATTCTTGGCTTCACATCCTTGATGACTACACCCAGTATACCTGAAGAAGAAGAAGAAGAGATGCCTCGAGTAGATGTGTGCTTATTTTATTTTTTGATTAGTAGATATAATTTGTTATTATCAGTGACAATTATATGCTAACTTGTATCAATGTCTTGTTTCTGAAAATATGTAGGTTGTGTATCAAAATATTCAAAACATACCTCCTCTACCAAAGACATACATCAAGAGTCCTGCAAAGCTGAAGAGAAAACATGGAGATGAGGTAAACATGAATAGTTCAATTATAGTTCATTTTTATGTTAACTTTTCAAATGTGAATTATATAATATAACTAATATTAATCGTGGTTTGTTTTTCTTGTGCAGGATCCTTCAAAGCCGAGCAGTGCGGCGAAGAGGATCAATTTTGATGATCCATCAACAACTTCAGATGTTATAGATAGTTTTGGGATGCTTACATGTCTAGTTGGCATGTATATTTTGTATATGGACATACATTCATGTATTTAGACATACATTTTGTTTCAGTTGGCGTTTATGCCATATTTGTGTATGGACACACATTTGTAATCATTTGACATTTTTATATATATAGAAGTTGATATTTGATCATGTAAAGTGTTGCTCATCTGTGCATGGTGTTATCATGAAAATCTTTAATCTTCATTCCAATAATTAACAATGGCTAATAAATGCTATTTAATGAACAATACAATTCATTTCATTTCATCATAAGTGTTGGTTTTATAATGAACAATATAATTCATTTAATGAACAATACAATTCATTTAATCAACAATACAATACAATTCATTCAATGAACAATACAATGAATGAACAATATAATTCATTTAATGAATAATACAATACAATTCATTTAATGAACAATACTTGATACAATTCATTATTACCCTATGCATGGTCCTATTTTTCCCCCCACCTCGATTGAACGCTTGGGGTTTTATTAGGGCAACAATTTTTCTATTGGCGAAAAAATCGTCAGTCTCACTCAATCGAATGTTGTCACGTGGCCGATTTCTTGTTATGCTCATCATGATGATGAACCGTCAGCTCTGACATGTCCAGTTAGGCATTATTACCCTATGCATGCTCCTATTTTGCCCCCCCACTCGATCTAACGCTCAGGGTCATACCCTACCGACGTCGTCCCTTGAGTGCCCTAAGTGCTCAAAATTGTCAAACGTTGACGGGCCCTAACTCAGAATCCATGGTACCTGAGAATGATCTGTTTGAACCTACGGGGCCATGAGAGGGGTCCCTAAAAAATCCTATCTTGGTTTTTCAATTTGCCCTACAGTTTTATTAGTACGGTTTTATTAGGGAAGCAATTTTTCTGTAGGCAAAAAAATTGTCAGTCTCACTCAATCGAATGTTGTCACGTGGCCGATTTCTCATTCTGCTCGTCGTGATGATGAACCATCAGCTCCAACATGTCCAATTAGGCATCATTACCCTACACATGCTCCTAATTCCCCCCCCCCCTGCCCACTCGATCTGACGCTCGGGGTCATACCCTACCAGCATCGTCTCTTGAGCGCCCCAAGTGCTCAAAATTGTCAAACTTTGACGGGCCCTAACTCAAAATCTGTGGCACCTGCGAATGATCTATTTAAACCTATGGGGCCATGAGAGGGGTCCCTACAAAAGCCAATCTTGGTTTTTCAAGTTGCCCTACGGTTCTATTAGGGCAGCAATTTTTCTATTGGCAAAAAAATCGTCAGTCTCACTCAGTCAAATGTTGTCGCGTGGCCAATTTCTTGTTCTGCTCGTCACGATGATGAACCATTGGCTCTAACATGTCCAGTTAGGCACTATTACCCTAAGAATGCTCCTATTTTCCCCCCCACTCAATCCGACGCTCAGGGTCATACCCTACTGACGTTGTCCCTTGAGCGCCCTAAGTGCTCAAAATTATCAAACTTTGACAGGCCCTAACTCAAAATCCATGACATCTATGAATGATCTGTTTGAACCTACGGGGCCACGAGAGGGGTCCCTACAAAAGCCTATCTCAGTTTTTCAAGTTGCCCTACAGTTTTATTAGGGCAGCAATTTTTCTATTGGCGAAAAAATCGTCAATCTCACTCAATCGAATGTTGTCGCATGGCCGATTTCTCGTTCTGCTCATCGCGATGACAAACCATTAGCTCTGACATGTCCAGTTAGGCATTATTACCCTATGCATGCTCCTATTTTCCCCCCCACTCGATCCAACGCTCGGGGTCATACCCTACCAGCATCGTCCCTTGAGCGCCCTAAGTGCTCGAAATTGTCAAACTTTGACGGGCCCTAACTCAGAATCCGTGGCACTTGAGAATGATCCGTTTGAACCTATGGGGCCATGAGAGGGGTCCCTACAAAATCCTATCTCGTTTGTTCAAGTTTCCCTATGGTTTTATTAGGGTAGCAATTTTTCTATTGGCGAAAAAATCATCAATCTCACTCAATTGAATGTTGTCGCGTGGCCGGTTTCTCGTTCTACTCATCGCAATGACAAACCGTCAGCTCCGACATGTCCAGTTAGGCATTATTACCCTATGCATGCTCCTATTTTTCCCCCCCACTCGATCCAATGCTCGGGGTCATACCCTACTGGTGTCGTCCCTTGAGCGCCCTAAGTGCTAAAAGTTGTCAAACATTGATGGGCCCTAACTCGGAAGTTGTGGCACCTACAAATGATCCATTTGAACCTATGGGGCCATGAGAGGGGTCCCTACAAAATCCTATCTCATTTTTTCAAGTTGCTCTACAGTTTTATTCGGGCAGCAATTTTTCTGTTGGCAAAAAAATCGTCAGTCTCACTCAATCGAATGTTGTTGCATGGCCGATTTCTTGTTTTGCTCATCGCGATGACAAACCATTGGCTCTGACATGTCCAGTTAGGCATTATTACCCTACTCATGCTCCTATTTTCCCCCCCCACTCGATTCGACGCTCGGGGTCATACCCTACTGGTGTCGTCCCTTGAGCGCCCTAAGTGCTCAAAATTGTCAAACTTTGACGGGCCCTAACTCAGAATCCTTAGTAGTGAATGATTCATTTGAACCTACAGAGCCACAAGAGAGGTCCCTACAAAATCCTATCTCAGTTTTTCAAGTTTCCCTATGGTTTTATTAGGGTAGCAATTTTTTTGTTGGCGAAAAATCATCAGTCTCACTCAATCGAATGTTGTTGCGTGGTTGATTTCTCATTCAGCTCATCGTGATGATGAACCATCAGCTCCAACATGTCTAGTTAGGCATCATTACCCTATGCATGCTCCTATTTTGCCCCCCCCACTTGGTTGAGCGCTTGGGGTCATACCCTACCGATGTCGTCCCTTGAGCACCCTAAGTGCTAAAAGTATAGATAAACAAGCATTACACTGTAGACACATAATGATCATCAATATCTCCATGTATTGTATACACATAATTACCATTACACTTGCATGTGACATCCATGAAAGGATATGCAAACATGATTGTTTTTTCATTATCAATACAACTACACCAATGTACTCATGTACAGATACATTATATATCATCAATATAACTAAAGCAATTTGCTCATGGATATTGTATATCATCATAGCAATGTTACATCAATTCACATCCATATACAAATACAACATCCCACTTCATCTGCATCAGACATCCTCATGGCCTAAGATAAAAGCTTACGTACAACAATGTCTGCATATAAATGAAGACCAAAATAAGTAACCTTTTTATGTGGAATGAATGTGCTACAAGAAAAAAATTATAATACTTAATACAAATTAGTTTGGCAAATTATAAATAGATCATTTCAAACATTTTTAAGATGCACAAGATTGTATAGTTACAAAACTTACTAGTTTCTCTGCAAAGTATACAAGCATAACTTTCAAGAAAGACACATGTTGATTAAAGCCCTTCTCACTGCATTTCTCTGCATGGTTGAAGATGATGGTAGATATGGTCATTTCTAAATAGCAATACATTCACTTGACTTAATGTTTATGCACAAAATTTTATCTCAATAATGCACAAAAGAATATGTACCATCACCAAGAGAGGATCTTGTCAACGGCGAATGATCTAACATGAACCTGTATATCATCAAAAATCATAATGTGATGTACTATTGTATATCATCAATAAAGACCTACATGAGCATAATTTTTTTGCAATGATTATATCATCAAAAATTGTAAAACTCATCAAATGCATGATAATAAGTCGTGTTGCAAAAATACGTCCCTTCCGATTATATCATGTACCCGCTATGTGGATGCAAAAACCGTGTTGCCAAAAAAAATGTTCATCAATAGACCTACATTTTCAAGACATCCTTAATATACACATAAAAAACTTGATCATTAAGGCTTAATGATCATTGTTTGAAATGAAATACATGATAAAAAAATAAGACACCATTAAAGACCTACTACTCAAGTGTGTCTGAAGGGTCATCTCTTTGTTTAAGAGTATCCAGTATTGCTTCATGATCAGCAGTAGTCATTGTCCATAGCTCTTTGGTCTTAGGTTTTGCTTGATGCTTCAACAACTTGACATTTGTAGCTATAATAAGGTGTGAAGACATTATAATGGTTTTGTGTCTCTCATAGTCTTCAAATGCTGGTATTCCATTCTTTCTAATCATGTATGTTCGCAACCAAGTTCCCACAACAACAACTAAACCTGTAGGATATGTGAACCCGTCATCATTTGTCACTAGTTGTGTTAGCTTTTGTTTTTCTTGTACACATCGTGCCAACCAATATTCTGATCTCTCTTCATTCCCTTGTGGTGCAACAACTGTAAAAACATGTCTTGGTTGTACAAGATCTAATAGATGATCATACTCAAGTGAAATTTCCATGTCATCATTTGACAAGGATATTGTTTGAGATAAAGGAGTTAGATAGTGGGGAACCCACGTATCAACCCACTCAATTGACTCGCATTGATCCCAATCACACCGAACACAACTCTGATAAAAACAAGCCAACGTTCATGTCCAAATGGTCCATGTACTTGCATCTGATCTGAGAAAGGAATGCATCTTTGAAGAATCTTTAATTGTTTGACAATCCAATCTATCTCCCATTGTTCCCTCCTCAACCAACCAAAAGAATCTGCTCACTACTAAATCAAGAGTACCTCCATGTGACAATGCTAAACTACACCAATCAACAATAGAATGTGCATCAGAGAAATTTGTACATGAAATCCTCAATTACTTCTTAACTAGAGCTCTCTTCAAACATGCACCTGCTCCATTATGCTCTCCCTTCCCATGCCCTGCCTCAAAAAAACACCAAATATGAGGTATACACTCTCCACATGCATTTCACTCAACCAATAAAACATACAGGCATTCTTGAATTGACCCGTATAGTTATTTGACCCTATTATATGTCGGTCAATTGCAATCTTTCTCATGCAAGAACTCAAACAAAATCTTGAAATAATGTTGCACATACTCGGAGGAGTGTGATCTATCATCACTCATATAAAAATGACACTCCCTGATTATCTTCCTGTCCTCTTCTGTACTATCAGGAGCATGTCTATATTTAATGTGAATAAAAATAGCAATCTGGACTGAATTGTAGTACTGAGACTGTACCTCATTATGTGGTTGCAATGTATAGTTCTCTACAAAAGCAACCACTGATACAATAGTTCCAATTGGGAAAGAGTTCTTACACATCCTCAACTATTGATCCAACCATGAGACCTATGGGTGTGCCTTGCATACTTGTAGAAAATATTTTCCTTAAAATCCAAAATAAAATCAACAATACTCACTTCTCTTGATACTAATTCGCATCTAGAACCTTCACCTCCACTCTTCAAAGTATATTTCACTATCTCGTATCTTTTTTTATCAATATAAATATTTCCAAAATTGTGTTTGCTGCCCTCATGAAAACATGAAACAAACTTTGACAACCCACCGCATTCTGAGCACTTCTCATTCAAACAATCATTTCTATAGAAATAGAAGCCATCATCTCTAGGGCATAAAAATAGATCTTGCAAGTCTCTTGATGATCTCAGAAATAGCATTGCACCACACTCCTACAACATCTCATTAGTATGCATCATAGAACGAATATGACATAAAAGTTCATGGTACATTGAAAACTCCACATGGTACTTGCAACAACAGGTATTGTGAATCTTAAGAGGAACACAATAAAATGGTTTCAAAGATTCAAATGCCCTTTGTGATATTTTCAAAGTTGGATGTAATTCACAAAATTTTTTGTACAACATAGTTTGGCTTGATTCCAAGAAATGTTTGGGATGCGGTGTGCGGTCTCAGTTGCTGATTCTTAATTTCAAAACGTCCTTTACATTGGGTGACACTCTAGAATTAGAGTGCCAAAACTGTTGAATCTATTCCTTCACATTGTCAGTTAACTTTCTATCAACACATGGAAGCCTCCCACCAAATGCCCATGTATCTTGTTGAAGTGGATCGTCAAGTCTTTGTCTTCATGCAAGTGCTCTATCCAAAGTTTTACAGTTTATGTTAAAATCAACACAAGTTTGTCTCATTTGACAAGCCTTCCTCAATTGATGGCTTACTAAGGAGGTTGTAATCACTCTTCGAGCGGCTCTCTTATCTCTTTCTTTGGTATTCTTTCCAATAGAATTGAGAGCATCAAATAGATTTTTGGCAATAAAAGAATTTCTCTCCATCTTCTTATTCATATGTGTAGCGTCCTAAAATTGCGACACTTGCAATTTCGACTGCATTTCGGTCTTCACGATGGCGACGCAACACGCAACCTAAATGGAGACCCCAAAACTTGCTCACGACACTGAAAACTGCATTTTTCATGCACCCTGGCCTGAACCTCCTTTGCACCCCGCTGTCCCGGAGGTGGGACCAGAGCGCCCAGTGCCCTGGTCCCTCAGGACCAGGGCGCCCAGCGCCCTGGTCCCTCAGGACCAAGGCGCCCAGCACCCTGGTCCTCCAGGACCATGGCGCCCAGCGCCCTGGTCCCTGGGTCCTATTTTGGGCCCGGTCTCCTAAGTGATATCGGGTCTTTTTTATTGCAATTTGGAAATATACTTCCCTGGTCGGCCTAAGGTCGGGAAAATCAGTCTATCAGCCCTAAATGACAAGTATATAAACTACATTTTCCTCTCTCATTTGATATGATGGAAAAGGCGTGGAAACTATACTCAAGCATTCAAGCATTCAAGCAATTGATCATTTCAAGTCTCCATTCAAGGCTAAGTGTTGCATTCAAGTCAAGGATTCAACCATTGAAGAGGAGATCACTTACTACATGCTACATACAACATGCTACATACTACAACATACAACATCTAAACCTTCGCACATAAGGATACCAACATCCTTAGAACAAGGTATTAGTACTTGTTTTACATTACAGTCATTTACATTTACAGCTCTTGCTCATTTCTTGGTTAATTCCAAAACCGGGGTTTGACCTAAAGGCAAACCCCTAATCCCTAACCCCCCAATCATCTTCGCTTTTCTGTGTGTAGGTTGCAGGTACGCGGCTGAGATTGAAGATCTGGAATCCTTGTGTAGAGACGAACCGATCCCCCTTCGTTTGACGGATTTTTCGGAGGACCGTGGCGCCGGGCGCCATCGTCCCGACAACTTTTGCTCAAATTTGCAGGACAACACCATATCGACATTTTACTGCTAATTCCAGGTCCGCAGCTTCATCCTATAACCTAAACTCAGTTTATAAGCGAATCTTTATGACTTTCTATGCATCCTTAGCTTAATTTCCTTAATCAACATTCTTTACAAAAGAGGGTAGCTTTGCTTTCCAAACCCTTGAAATTCATCTAGCATCCAATCTTACCTTGTGTGGGATTGGATCTTATGAGTTTCAACCCCTCTTTTGAATGTAAAGTCTTCCCCCTAAGTGAAAACCCATCGAATCCTAGCGAACCTCCCTTCTCTCCCCTCAGAGTTAGAAGAGGGGAGACCAACTAGGGTTCGACAGCGATTTTCCGCTTTACATTTTGGTGAACCCGACGTGAACATCCTTTCTGATTTTTTTATGCTTAGATCTGAAAAATTGATTACATTTCCATGTTTGATCTTTTGCAAAATTTTAGAGGTGATTGCATAAAAACCCTAAATTTTCTTTTTGAACATTGAACTTGCGAAATGTTTAATTGTTAATGCTTGCTTCAGATCTGCTTTTCTATTATAAATTATCAATTCATATCTGTACTTTAATTTTGAAAATTAAGTGGTTAAATATCAAAACCCTAATTTTTGAAACCCTCTTAATTCAACCTTTGTCCGACAATTTGACCGATCAAAACATCTCCAAATCAGCTGTAACTTTGGATTCTGCAATAAAATCACAATATCTTTCATCCCTGAAAATTTGGAAAAAAGTTGCGAGGACCGTGTTGCACTCCGAGCGCCATTGTCCCCGACATTTTTTCCAAAATTTTGGGAGCGAGATATTGCTGTATTTTCCTGCTAAAATCCAGAATTTTGGCTGATTTTGTCAATTATAACACTTTCAAAATTACAGTCAAAGTTGGTCTTGTGATTGCTTGGTTTAAGGCTTCTAATCATTCAAAAATCATTGAAATTGAAATTTTGTGTCAAAATTGTGTTCTTACTGTCCTAAATCTGAAAAGTGTGTTTGCATTCATTCAAAATTTCAGTGCTTTATTCAAATTCTTGCAATTTGTGACTTTTGAAATTAAGTGCTTAATTACAACAACCTTGATTTCCGCTTTCAAAATTGAATTTTGTGTGAAATTGAGTCAATTTTTAAAATTCAAAACTTGCACTGCTTTTGACATTCCCTCTAAAATCATAAAATTCAAAATTTCAGTTTCCCTCTCTTTTTCAAAATTCAAATTTTGCATTTTTCGACAATCTTGATAGGGTTCAATTTTGAGATTGCAACTTTAATTTGGCCTATCTACAGATCGTAAAATCCGTCAATTTTTTCAGATTAGCTCTAAAATCATCATACCTTTCATCCCTGCAAATTTCGAAAAAAGTTGCAAGGACCGTGTTGCACTCCGAGCGCCACGGTCCCGAACATTTTTTCTGAAATTTCGGGAGACTGTTGTGATTGCATTTAACAGCTTGAATCTGGAAGATTGGCTGTTTTTACTGAAAATTGCTACCTCTAAATTCAAAATCTTTTCTCTCTCTCTAGTGCATGAGTTTTACAACAACAAGTCCTACTTACACTATTCCCGTTAGACGAAGCCGTAGAATTAAGTCTTTCCAAGGTTTAACTACCGAGGAGATGGAACCTAATTTGAGTAGCCTTTTTAACGAGGACATGGGTAATTCCTCTAATCCTCCGAATGATGAAGAAGCTCTCCATGAAGTTTCCGTTGAACAACTTTCCAAATTGGATAACCAATTTGACGATTTTCACCAGTGGATGTCTCATGAGTATCCCGATAGTCAAGCTCTTCCTTTAATTGAGGGTCTAAAACGCATGCTTCAAAGTGATAAGAATGGAATTGATGTTTTGCGTGGTATTGTACACATTGTGGATTCGAATGTGATGCCTATGAAGAGTTGTGCTGAATCCTTAGGTTATACACAACCTCCTACACAAGTTAATCATTCTATTCCTTTGACCACTCCTATTGCTAGTATACCTACCTTTACATCAAACATCATGGCTACTTCTATACAAGACATTCCTCCTGTGATTACCAGTCATGGGGGCAATCCTCCTTCTTCAGTTAATCCTCTTCCTTCATTCAATCCAACTTCTTCGTACATTCCTTCAATGAGTGTTCCTATTACATCTTCACAAATGAACATGACGCAAGGGGGCGATTCATTTAACCATTCCATTCCTCCTTGTAGTGTTCCTCCTATCCAATCATCCCCTATGGTTGACTATCATAGGGTCCCACCACCTTATTCTCTACCTGCTTTCAATAACATCACACCTCCATCTCAATCTAACACACCTAATATGAACTCTTCGACTGAAGCGACCATTAACAATCTTGCACAAACTGTCTCTTCTTTACAGCAACAAATTGCCTCTATGAATCAATCTAAGTTTAGTGTGCCCACATTTGATGTTGCGAGCCCACTTTCTCTTGACATTGTTCGAGCTATCCCTCCTAAACATGTTGAAATCCCGCATTTGGAGCTTTATAATGGTAAAGGAGATCCTCTAACACATGTTAAGACTTTTCAAACAATTTGTACTGATTTTGCTTACGACCCAAGGTTGCTTGCGAAACTATTCACTAGAACATTAAGAGACAAAGCCCTACAATGGTATTGCTTGTTGCCTTCTTATTCTATTACTTCTTTCGAACAACTTGCAAATGCTTTCATTCAACAATTTCAAAACAATATAAGTCCTAAAGTTACTTTGATTGATTTAATGCATTGTAAACAAGGTGTTAAAGAAAAAGTGACTGATTTCATTGGTAGATATAAGCATTTGTATGCTCAAATTTCTTTTCCAGTGCCTGATAATGATATTCAAAGAATCTTTATTTCTAATTTGCAAAAAGATATTCGAGACAAACTTCTATTTTCTGAGTTTACTTCTTTCCAACAGTTGTGTGCCACTCTTCACAATTATCAACTGACTGTGAGTCAAATGGAACAATCACATCCTATGGCTCCGAGTGATAAGGGTGATAGTAGTCAACAACCATTTGGGAAGTTTAAACCGAACAGAGATTCCATCAAATTCAATGAAAACATCATCAACAACAATGTGAATGCAGCATCAGGTGTGCCTCCTATTTCTAAATTTTTCAGGAAAGAAAGAAAGTATACTCCTTTGAATGAATCATTGCATGATATTATGAATAAGTTATTGGGACAAAATGTGCTTACTCTTCCTCCTATAAGACAAATTGATCTTGCAAAAATTACTTCCCCTTATTTTGATCACAAAGCTTTTTGTCATTTTCATCGTTAGCCTGGTCATGATACTGAAAAATGTTTTTCTTTAAAGGGTAAAATTCAGGATTTGATTGATAATAATACTATTTCTGTTTCTGGAGTGAATGATAAAGGCAACACATCTGTAGCTCCTCCTAACCAAAATCTTCAGATTTTTACTGATCCATTGCCTTCTCATACCTCTAATGCAATTGAGGCTAATGATTCCTCTCTTTCATCTGATGGTCTTGTGTCTATGACTCCGAATGTGATTAACTTTGTAGAGCAGCAAGAAATCCCTAAAGAACCTTCCATCACATTTAATTCTAGTGAAACCATTAGAGCACCTGATGGTCCTTTATACATAGTTGCAAAAGTTAAGAATATACCTTGCCGTGGAGTGCTTATTGATCCTTCATGCATGGTTAATGTTATTACTGAAGAATTTCTTTTTACTTTGCAATTGAATCAAGTGATATATGACAAAACAGATGTGATTGTGAAACTATTTGATGCATTTTCTTCTCCTGCAATTGGTTCTATTACATTGCCTATTGAGGTCCATAATAAATCTCTTGATGTGAACTTTGCTATTATTCCTTCTTCCGAACAATTTCGTGTGAAACTTGGCTATCCTTGGCTATCTTCCATGAAGGCTATTGCTTCTCCTATTCATAAGTGTTTAAAATTTCCCCATAATGGTGAAATTGTTACTGTCAATCATAGTCTCTTTAAACCAGCTGAAAGAACTTCTAGCGTTCCTATTGATTACTTTTGGCCTAAACAATTCCAATCTCTTCCCCCGCGAAGTGATCATCTTTTCAAATCTTATCAAAAGTGGAAAACAGATATGATCCTATCTTTAAGTGAACCCAGAACACCTAAACTTGACATTCCTATCATTCTTGAGAAGGAAATTCTTCCTTTGAAAGATAAAACTAATGTCTTTCCTCAAGAAGATTCCCAACCCGTCCCCATGGATGTGACTATGTCTATGCCTGATAAATCTTCTAAGAGTAGATCTATACCTCCTCGTCATGATGGACTTGGTCTTCTCCCTAAACCAAAAATTCCTCCTTTATATGGAGCAATTCCTCCTCCTGCCTTTTATAGAGAGAAGAGACCTTCTTCTTCTCCTATTATCCAGCCTAAGAGACCACAACCTAAACACCCAAGTGATAAGGATGAGAACATTCCTCCTCCTCAATCTTCTCCACTTCCTACTAAGATTAGACGTAATCGTTCTGCACGTGAACGCCGATGAAAACGTCGTCTTAGGGCTCAAGCAGCCGCTTTTCCAAATTTACAATCTCCAAAAACACCTTCAACAAGCATTATTCCATTTTCTCCTCAGCCGGATATTGAGCCTAAATCTCCTAAACATAAGATGCATGATGGTCTTGATCTTGTGCGAGTTAAAGATCCTATTTTTATAAATCTTGATGATGATATAGATGAAAATGTTATTCATGATGAAAATGTTACTCCTCTTGCTTCTGACAGTGAATATGAACTTGTTGATGTTGATAACCATTTATCTAATGAATTTTCTAAAGCACTTATCCTAGCTCCTAGACAAGAACAATGTGGCTTGGAACATGAACATAGCCCTTGTTTGGATCTTGTGATAGCTCCATCTGCTGTGTTGGATGTTCCTCCTCTAGCGTGTTCCCTGCCTTCCCGAAACATTGATCAGCAAGATCGGGGGGTAGATGACATGCTAGACTAGTTACATTAGCATAGCAGATTCTCTCCCCCTCCCTTTTGTTACTTCTTCTATATGTTATTCTCATTCTTCTATTTGTCGTCCTTAGTGTTGTCTACTTGAGGACGATGCAAAGCATTGAGATCTCTTTGGTCTCTCTCATGTTGACTCAAAAGACACATGTGTTCCCTTCTTCTAGGTGACCTTCCTTGATTGGGGAATGAAGAACAATTATGCATACATACATATGATATATACATGACTTATCATACAGCATACTGACCCCGAGGAAAGAAAAGTCACCTCGTGCTTTGTGTTTGTGTTCATTATCCTTAGGTTTATCTCATACTTGGGGGCTAAATCTTTGCGATAACGTGCTCCTTTCCTTTCTCATTTCTTATGTGTATCACTACGTTAAAACAATCACCCCCGTTGAGGCGCGTGCGATCGCTTTAACGTAGGGGGGCATACACCCTGACTATCCCTTCACGATACTTGAAAATTTCTTGGAGAACTTAGCTTTGCCTTGAAAATTTTCGGTATTTCTCTTACATGACTCATAGTGAGGGAACCTTACTACCGACAGTCATGGTTCTCCCTCGTGATCTTCCCTTTTACTTTGTCAATCGAAGTCGTAAGATCCTTAGTCCACTGGGGGCTTGGTGTGTCTTGCCTCCTTGACGTGGTGAAAGTCTTTCAATGTTGTTTCCTTGTACTTTACCGGAAGTATGAGCATACATACTCCCGCTAAAGTGGGGGCTAAATGTAGCGTCCTAAAATTGCGACACTTGCAATTTCGACTGCATTTCGGTCTTCATGATGGCGACGCAACACGCAACCTGAATGGAGACCCCAAAACTTGCTCACGACACTGAAAACTGCATTTTTCATGCACCCTGGCCTGAACCTCCTTTGCACCCCGCTGTCCCGGAGGTGGGACCAGAGCGCCCAGCACCCTGGTCCCTCAGGACCAGGGCGCCCAGTGCCCTGGTCCCTCAGGACCAAGGCGCCCAGTGCCCTGGTCCTCCAGGACCATGGCGCCCAGCGCCCTGGTCCCTGGGTCCTATTTTGGGCCCGGTCTCCTAAGTGATATCAGGTCTTTTTGATTGCAATTTGGAAATATACTTCCCTGGTCGGCCTAAGGTCGGGAAAATCAGTCTATCAGCCCTAAATGACAAGTATATAAACTACATTTTCCTCTCTCATTCGATATGATGGAAAAGGCGTGGAAACTATACTCAAGCATTCAAGCATTCAAGCAATTGATCATTTCAAGTCTCCATTCAAGGCTAAGTGTTGCATTCAAGTCAAGGATTCAACCATTGAAGAGGAGATCACTTACTACATGCTACATACAACATGCTACATACTACAACATACAACATCTAAACCTTCGCACATAAGGATACCAACATCCTTAGAACAAGGTATTAGTACTTGTTTTACATTACAGTCATTTACATTTACAACTCTTGCTCATTTCTTGGTTAATTCCAAAACCGGGGTTTGACCTAAAGGCAAACCCCTAATCCCTAACCCCCCAATCATCTTCGCTTTTCTGTGTGTAGGTTGCAGGTACGCGGCTGAGATTGAAGATCTGGAATCCTTGTGCAGAGACGAACCGATCCCCCTTCGTTTGACGGATTTTTCGGAGGACCGTGGCGCCGGGCGCCATCGTCCTGACAACTTTTGCTCAAATTTGCAGGACAGCGCCATATCGACATTTTACTGCTAATTCCAGGTCCGCAGCTTCATCCTATAACCTAAACTCAGTTTATAAGCGAATCTTTATGACTTTCTATGCATCCTTAGCTTAATTTCCTTAATCAACATTCTTTACAAAAGAGGGTAGCTTTGCTTTCCAAACCCTTGAAATTCATCTAGCATCCAATCTTACCTTGTGTGGGATTGGATCTTATGAGTTTCAACCCCTCTTTTGAATGTAAAGTCTTCCCCCTAAGTGAAAACCCATCGAATCCTAGCGAACCTCCCTTCTCTCTCCTCGGAGTTAGAAGAGGGGAGACCAACTAGGGTTCGACAGTGATTTTCTGCTTTACAATACGAATCTTCAATTTGTTTAGCAATGGTCTCATCTTTATCATCTTTATCAATTGAACAAAGAGTTGGCATTCCTCGGTCAATGTCTTATTGCTAAAATTTTGGTTCAAAAGTTGTGTAGCCCACAACCGAATGGTTCTTGTTGACCTCTTGCCTTCAAGATTCACAATAATGTTCTCATTGATTTCAAATAACCATTTTGGGGTTCTTGAAGGTCTTGGATTTGGAATTTGTCTTTCATCCATGAGAGGGTCTTCATTTCTAAAAGAATTAGGTGTTACATATGGTTCACTTGGTTGAGCAATTCCACCTTCAATGTTAAATTTTTCCACATTTTCACCTCCTATGTCAAAATTTTCCACATGTTGAGCATTTTCATTATCACTTTCAACATTTTCAAAATTTTCAATATTTTCACTTTCAAAATCTACATTTTCATTTTCAATAACTTGTGGCACATTTTCAAATTCAATTTCCTCTTCAGTTGGAGTAACATTAGAAATATTTAACATACCTTATCTTCTCCTCCTATGACATTCTCTATCTCTTTCTCTATACACTTCAATTTGGTCATTTGAAAGTTTTCTTTTGCGTTTAGACTTCCAACGACTACTACTCCCCATTTCCCTCCACACATGCTCCTTCATAATTGATAATGTAAGTTTTCACTTTAAGAATCTCCCGAAAGCATAAATTTGTCTCTAGTTGTCTGAAAACCCATGATTCTTGATAGAAAATAGAATATGAAGACTATGGGCCATTGGAATCTACAAAATGGCCCACAAACCCTTTTTTTCCTAGTTTTTTGTACTAAAATCGGATATCAGATAAAACATATTATGTATAGAATCGCCATCTCTCTCTGCAATATTGCCCTTGATCTATCCCATTCGTGTCCTTATCTCATGTCCCAGAAGGCTGCCCCAACCTCGCCCAAAGCTGAGTTTGTTGTTAGCAAGAGTGTTAAGTGTTGGCTCTGGTGTCTGGCCGAGTTACTATCAGATTGGAACATAAAGGGATCACCCACAGATTTTAGTACCAAAATTTGTGGTCCCCAAAAATTTTCCCGTTGTCGCCATTTATTTAGTAAACTGCCACATGGCAGAAATCTGATATTCGATTAAATTGGATATCGGATTTTATTAGTCATATTTTAGAGAGAGAGAGAAAGAAGGAGAGGGAGAGAGGGAGAAAGAGAGAGGGAGAGAAGGAGAGAGAGAGAGAGGAGAGATAGACAGACAGAGGAGAGGGAGGGAGAGAGAGAGAGAGAGAGAGAGAGAGAGAGAGAGAGAGAGAGAGAGAGAAGGAGAGAGAGAGAGAGAGAGAGAGAGAGAGAAGGAGAGGGGGAGAGAGAGAGAGAGAAGGAGAGGGGGATAGAGAGAGAGAGAGGAGGAGAGGGAGGGAGAGAGAGAGAGAGAGAGGAGGAGGAGAGGGAGGGAGAGAGAGAGAAGGAGAGGGAGAGAGAGAGAGAGAGAGAGAGGGAGAAAGATATGGGTCATATGGTGTCTTGGGACACCAAAGGATCCCTTAAGACACCATATCATGTTGTTAGGGGTCATATGGTGTCCCATGAACCCTTATGACCTCTTAGGACACCATATGACCCCTAATGACACCATATTGGGTCGCTTTGGGTCATATTGTGTCCTAAGGGGTCATATTGTGGCCTACGACCCCTTAGGACACCATATGACCCCTAACGACATGATTTGGTGTCTTAAGGGGTCCTATGGTGTCGTTAGGGGTCATATGGTGTCCATAACGGTCTCATAACGGGTCGTATGGTGTCCCAAGACACCATATGACCCCTATGAACAACATAGGACCCCTTAAGACACCAAAGGACCCCTTAAGACATCATAATACCCCTAATGACACCATATTGGGTCACTTTGGATAATATTGTGTCCTAAGGGTTCATATTGTGTCCTAAGGGGTCCTATGTGTCTGAAGACACCATATGACCCCTATGGACACCATATGATCCCTAACGACACCATAGGACCCTTTAAGACACCAAATCATGTCGTTAGGGGTCATATTATGTCCTACAACCCCTTAAGACACCATATGACCCCTAAAATCATGTCGTTAGGGGTCATATGGTGTCCATAGGGGTCATATAATGTCTTGGGACACCATAGGACCCCTTAAGACACCCAATCATGTCATTAGGGGTCATATTGTGTCCTACGACCCCTTAGGACACCATATGACCCCTAATGACATGGTTTGGTATCTTAAGGGGTCCTATGGTGTCGTTAGGGGTCATCTGGTGTCCATAGGGGTCATATGGTGTCTTGGGAACCCCTTAAGACACCAAATTGTGTTGTTAGGGGTCATATTGTGTCCTAAGGGGTCGTAAGACATAATATGACCTCTAATGACATGATTTGGTGTCTTAAGGGGTCCTATGGTGTCGTTAGGGGTCATATGGTGTCTTAGGACACCATAGGACCCCTTAGGACACAATATTACCTCTTAGGACACAATATGACCCAAAGCGACCCAATATGGTGTCATTAGGGGTCATATGGTGTCCTAAGAGGTCATAAGGGTTCATGATGTCTTAATCTCTCTCTCTCTCTCTCTCCCCTAATCTCATAAGGGTTCATGATGTCCTATGATGTCTTAATCTCTCTCTCTTCCCTCTACCTAATCTCTCTCTCTCTCTCCCCTAATCTCTCCCTCCCTCTCCCTCTCCTTCTCCCCTAATGTCTCTCTATCCCTCTCCCCTAATCTCTCTCTATCCCTCTCCCCTAATCTCTCCATCTATCTCTCTCTCCCCTAATATCTCTCTATCTCTCTCTCCCTTCCCCCTCCCCATCTCTCTCCCTCTATCTCTCTCTCTCTCTCCGCTAATCTCTTTATCTCTCTCTACCTTCCCTCCCCTCCTTCCCTCCCTCTCTCTCCATCTCCATCTCTCTCCCTTCCCCCTCTCTCTCTCTTTGTCTTTGTCTCTCTCTCCCCTAATCTCTCTCTATCCCTCTCCCCTACTCTCTCTCTCTCTCTCTCTCTCTCTCTCTCTCCCCTAAGCTCTCTCTATCCCTTCCCCCTCCCTCCCTCTCTCTCTCTCTCTCTCTCCCCCCTCCCTCCCTCTCTCTCTGTCTCCCCCCACTCCCCCTCTCCCCTCTCTCTCTCTCTCTCTCTCTCTCTCTCTCCCTCCCTTCCCCCTACCCATCTCTCCCTTCCCCCTCCACATCTCTCTCTCTCTCTCCCCTAAGCTCTCTCTCTCTCTCTCTCTCTCTCTCCCCCCACTCCCCTCTCTCTCTCTCTCTCTCTCTCTCTCCCTCTCTCTCCCCCTCCCTCCCTCCCTCTCTCTCTCTCCCCCCACTCCCCCCTCTCTCTCTCTCCCCTTCTCTCTCTCTCTCTCTCTCTCTCTCTCTCCCTCTCTCTCTCCTCCTCTCTCTCCCCTAATCTCTTCCTCTCTCTCTCCCTCCCTCTCTCTCTCCCTATCTCTCTCTCCCTCTCTCTCTCCCTCTCTCCCTCTCTCCTAATCTCTCTCTCTCTCCCTCTCTCTCCCTCTCTCTCTCCCTCTCCCCTAATCTCTCTCTCCCTCTCTCTCTCCCTCTCCCCCTCTCTCTCTCTCGCTCTCATCCTCTCTCTCTCTCTCTCTCTCTCCCTCTCCTTCTCTCTCTCTCTCTCTCTCTATTTCCCTCTCCTCTCTCTCTCTCTCTCTCTCTCTCTCTAAAATATGACTAAGAAAATCCGATATCAGATTTTATCAGATATCGGATTTTATTGAATATCAGATTTCTGCCATCACCATTAATGTGGCAGTTCAATAAATAAAAGGCAGCAACAGGATAATTTTTTGGGACCACAAATTTATATGATTTCTGTAGTCAAATTTCCAAATTTAAAATTTTGGCTTGGGAATGCTTTGGTATCTGGCTTGGAAGTGACAAGCCTAGAAAGTCAATTGAAAAAATGTGTTTTTCAATATTCCTTGATTTTCCAGACTTTACATTGGTGGCTGACGACTTTTTTTGTAGCCAAAATTGATAAAACGAAGAGGGTTTTTTAAGGATGTTCCTAGCTTTCCAACAATATAAGGCTTTTCTTATTTTGACTTTAATAAATAATTATTATTTACTTTCTAATTGAATTCTGACAATAGTCTTGATTGATATACTGATTGAAAAACACTCATAACTTTCAAACAGTATAACATTTTTTGAATCCAAAACATGCGTCTCATCCTATGCTTCATCTACTATAGGGAAAAATAAAAATAAATTAAATTTCATAAGGTTTTGACCAAGTTAAGGTGGTCAGACGTGTTGTTCTCAAAATCTGATTCCCCTTCAATGCCCTTAATAATACAATCTAAAATGGGTGCCGAGAAGACATCAAGGATAAAGGGATTTTAGAGATAACATATGACAAGGTTTGGTTAGACCTTCTACACTTCGGGCTCTTCCTTGAACCCAGGTGGGTATACCCTTTGTGAATTAACTTCCCACTCTTAAGCAACAAACCCACAACAAACCAATCTAGAAAACCAGTGAGTTTATTCACCTTGAAAACAACTGAAAACAAAGAATGAAACAATACTCAATTTCAGCATAATTGATCAACAAAGCATGCAATAAACAGCTTCGATTAGTACCAGTGCTTTATCCATGGCCACAGAGTCACTAAAACTCAAATAAAACTCCTGAAACAAAATACCCCTATACTTCCCATCAACTTGGTTTCCATTAATCCTTGCGAATGCCTAACACCAACAAGAATTCAATCACTTCAAACTAAAATATGGTCCTCAAAATTCAAAGTCTCTCCCGAAGTATTTACTGGTAAGAATGATCATGCATATTTAATTTCCCTCCTAAAGAGAAAAGCTAGAACATTCATACTGAGATTGCCTTACAATTTCAATCAAACAGAAAATCCTGGATTATTCAGAATGAAAACAGTAAATAGACTTAAGGACAAGATTGAAGATGACACAGAGCTTTACTCAAAACTGACGGCCTGTATATTGATATTCATTTGAAAAGATTTTACAAAAGTCTGATTCTCCATTAAACTTTGGAAAAGCTCAGATAATTTTTCTGCAGCGTTTTCTTACAAAATTTTTGTGATCCCTTTCTCTCTAGTCCTGGTATCCATTTATAACAATATGGATGCACAAAGCTTCGGACTTCTCGAGGAAAGTTTGTTACAATTTATTTCAAAAATTGAAGAGGTTATGATTTTTTTGCATGAATCAGTTATGCGCTCTTCTCAGATTCCCCAGCAGTCTGTTCAACAGGTTGTTCAGTTGTAACTTCTTCTGGCTCTTCAGGGATGCCCTCCAACTGCTCCGGATCTCGAGTGGAATATTTAACTCCCCACTCACTATATGTCTCCTCTGTCGGCCATACAAAACTAATCACATCATTCTTAACTTTAGTCAACCTTTTCCAATAATTCCTCAGCTTGTTGACTTCTGAGTTAAGAAAATTATAGTGTGATTTAATTCTTTCTATTTCCTGTATGGTTATAACAAAAAATGAGGTATCATCCAGATCAATGATTCCCTTGACCCTTGCTGACAACTTGGCATCCATCTCATTGAGCCATATCTGCTTATCTTTTAGCTGATCTGGATTGGCAAAAATTCCTGGGAGCAACTCACAAACTTGATCAGTGTATTCCTTTTTAAGCAATTTAACCCTTCTTTCCACATTATCCACCTCTGTTGCCAATTGCAATAAACTCTTAGTGATATCAGAAGTGGATTTGATAATAGGGTTAGATCTTGCTTCATCACAGGAAACACACATAAACTCTAAGTCTTGCTCCCTAGGCCTCCATCTGTCAAAAATGGGTGTCAAAATGGC
This sequence comes from Cryptomeria japonica, assembly GCF_030272615.1. NCBI lineage: Eukaryota > Viridiplantae > Streptophyta > Pinopsida > Cupressales > Cupressaceae > Cryptomeria > Cryptomeria japonica. The sequence goes on along the minus strand of NC_081405.1, from coordinate 333,639,401 downwards.
CTTATCTCTTCTTAACTCAGTCCATATCTCCATGACCTTTCCAACACTATTGTGAAGGAGTGAGGCATTTATAGTGTCTGCAAAACTGGAGATTGTGGCTTTTACCTTCTCCTCATACTTCCCCGCATAATAGGCCTGAGTCTGCTTTAGATTCTCCAATTCTTGGGGAGTTATCTCAATCATTTGAGAGCTAGAAGGCGCAGGAGATGGTGGGAGCTCAATGATGGGGCTAGTAGGTGGAGGTCTTGCAGGAGAAGAGGTGATCATTAATGTTGAAGACTCACCTTGTTGGCGTTGTCCTGCCAGCTGGCTCTGCAATTTAGCAATAATGCTATCTCAGCCTCTTATCTCCTCCTTGGCACTACCATAAGCCTTCAAAACTGTTTCCAATTTAAACTGGAGGGCCTCCTTTTCTTTGGCTTCCTTTTCAGCCACTGCAACACTAAATTTGGCAGTCTCTAGCACAGTGCTAGCAGCCTCTACTACCCCTGTACTCTCTACTCTCTTGACCATCAATCCACCAATGTGACTTGTCCCTGAGGTATCTTTACCTTTCTTGTCCTAATTTATTTTAAGGGACCACATGACCAGTGCAGCATTGTCCTTACTGAATGTAACCCCTTCCATGGGTTTAGTCTCTTTTCTCACTGCATCCAGCACCAGAGCATCAGCAATATTCCATTCTGGTAGAATGAGCACTCCAGCTTGTGCTACTAGATCCCTTCCCTGTTCAGGAGTGATGGTTTTGAATTCTTCCATCATCTCTTGTTTTATTTCTTCCTCCACTGAGGCTGGATTTCTATTAGGCTACTCTACCTTTCTTGCTTCACATCTAGCATTATATTTATCTATATGTTGCTTCCAGATAAATTGCATGAATGCTTCAGATGTGACAAAGCTATCATCAGCTAGAAAGGCACTAGTGGCCTTCTTTATCTCAGGATCCCACTCCTGGCCTTTGAGTTTAGTTGAAGTGATGTCCATCTGTGCTTCAGTGGGTTCTTCTGGCATCCCTTCTTCCACTTCATCATATGTATATACAATCTCCCCCAAGCTACCCAACTGAGAGAGGTATTCAGTAGCTGCTTGCTCATCTCCTATGTGGAAAGGGGATTGGGATGGGGAATACAGGGGTGTATCTGATTGCACTTCCTTTCCCACCCTCTACTTCTTTGGGCTGTCCTAGATGTCAATGACATCTTGTACCTTCCTCTTTCCTTTGGATGAAGAGGGCTCCCTTGTTGTAGACACCAACACACTGTAACCTGCTTTCTTATGCAGGGTGTAATCACCAGGAGGGATTGCTTTAATGGGAGCTGATTTTCCCAAAATCATTCTTGCTTTCCCAGGGTTATTCTTGATTACAACTTCCCTCTTCTCCTTTATTGTTTGCATTACATCCTCAAAGCAAATAATCAAAAATTTTATTTTCTCTTCCAATGGGAAGAAGCTAGACAATGGGTCATAGCTAGCATCAAATTGATGCACAAAATCCAGGGCCTTCCTGTAAGCCACCCACTTTTCCTTCCTCAACTCCTGTTCATCTAAATCAAATTCATTCCTGATGAGGTCTTCAGGAAAGTGGAATTGATGAGGCCTACCTCTGCATGCTACTTTCTTCCGGAACACACCATTGTAAAAGTCCTCTGGATCAGCACATCTAGACACTGCAGTGGACAAATGGTAGGGTTTGAGGAAATCCTCGAAACATTTCCAGCCTCCCTTGGTGATTACAAATTGGTGGGCTACTATAGCCGTAGGGAAAATAGTCCCTTTACCTCTGCCTTTTAACTCTGCCTCTTGCAGGTTACCAATTTGTCTGAGAATCTCAGCTATTCCCACTTTGAGGGGGACTTGGTATGGTAACAAAAATGGGGTGCCTCTGAAACCAAAGACTCTGAAAACTGTGGAGACTGGGTATAAGTACATATCACCCCAGTTATGAACTATCTTGATATTTTCTGCGAATTCTTTTGGTCTTAAGAACTCCAGAAGAACCTTGGGGACTCTTGGGTTGTCAGAGCAAAGGAGAGTCCTTATTTTGGATGCAAAATATTTATCAAATTTCAGAAAACTAGCATCCTCTCTGTCCCATGACAACACAGTACTCCATAGTTGTACCGGCATCTTCTCTCCCTCCTTTTCTTTTACCAGGTCCATTCCACTGGCGAAGTAATCACCACCTTTGAAGAGAAAGAGGTGCATCAAGAGTGAATACTACCCGAATGGCCTATCTACCTTTCCATTCTTTATCCCTATCAATCCTCCATGGATAGCATCGGCAATATAAGAAGCATAATCAAATGTAATAGCAAGGGAAGGATTCAAAATTTGAACAATCATTAGCAAGTAATGGTTTGGCATATTTGATTCAGCATCCTCTCCTAGAACTTGGCAAAGTGCCCAATACATCCCTTTTTCCCTCAAGGTAAACATACTTAATGAAAAAGGCTCTTGTGTATTGGGCCCTACAACTGCTAACCCTCCTACTTTGAAAAAAATTTCTTTGAGAGGCCCATTCCTAAGATGACTCCTTTGTGCCCTGTACACCTGAGCTAACTGTGTGAAGTTTATAGGTTCCAAGAAATTGGTGAACTCACTGAGCCCAAACGCTTTTCTCAACTCTTCTGCATTAATCTCCACAAGGGTTTTTCCATTTACATCCCGGATACACGTTGTAACTAAATCATAATTCAATGCCATTTGGGTTAACAAATCTGTATCCATGAACACCCCTGGGACCACCAACTTCCCAACATCTAATTCCCAAATGCTATTTTGAGGAGCAGGAGAATTCCTCATCCCAAATCCGATTCTAAATAACCCCAACCCAGACAATCCAACCTGTGGGTCTCTTAACCAATTACCCTTGTCATACAATCCTTCTCCAATCTTCAGACGGGGAGCCTTGGGTACTAACTCCTTGGCCTTAGATGCCTGATTGGTTGATAGCGTTAACTGTTCTAAAAAGTCATCACACACACTTCTTTCTAAATAATCAACTTTACCAGAAAATTCCCTTTTAGGAGCCATTTGAAATACAACCAGAGGAATATCACTTCTTAAAACACTTCTGTAATACGAGAATAATTTCACTTATTACAACACAAGTATGGTTGCAAAATAAGAAAGAACTTGATGCTTGCTTGAAGAAATTCGCTCTGCAACTGATTCACCTTCTCTGTATTTGCAAAAGATAACTCTGTGTTACTCTTCTGCAAAATCCTTTTAAAAGATCTCTATACTTGGTTGTTAGGAAATCAAATGCTTGTACTCTGGGCCTTAACTGTAACATTGATTCCGCATGCTTCGGCCGTCCCTTCAAAATCGAATTCATACGAGAATTCATATCTTAACTCCAACGGGTCGCAGCCTTCCTGCAAGTGTCTCACTGTGAATTGCATTTTGACGGCTTTGTCTTTAGTCTGGGTCCCATCCTTCTATTGGCTACATAATACCACGCGGCATCTGATCATTGGTTTAGAAAATCCCTTTACATTCTGTTTTGATACTGGCCGAATGTATCCCTTTATACTGTGGCGGGCCCATGTTTTTCCCCTTTTGCCATGTCATCATCATGACACGTGGACGGCCCTCGTTAACTCTCGCTATTTCGCAACCTTAAAAGGTGAGCACCTCACCCTTGCGAAATAGCGCGGGCCGTTGGATTATCTTTCAAGTTAATCACCTTTTAATCCTTCGAACAGGTCCTCAGTAATGGTGGGCCCACTGAGTCGTCACTGACACCTGGCATCCAGTCATTTACTGTGCTGATTTGTCATTCTATCATTTTCCAGAAGAAGAACCATGGGGGCCCCACCTTCGTCTCAACAAATCTATCTCCTACGTCATCATCGAGACACGTGGACGGCTAATATTAACCCCTTGAGAAGGCTCTCAGAGGTGGTGGGCCCACGGACACGCCATGGACACCTGGCGCCTTGTCACCTTCGGAGCCGACCTGTCAATTTGTCATTCGTCAAGAAGAAACCGTAAGGACCCACAGTTTCCTTTTAGACCGCGTGTCATCAAGACACGTGGACGGTCCTGGTTAACTTTCGCTATTTCGCAGCCTTAAAAGGTGAGCATCTTACCCTTGCGAAATAGCGCGAGCCGTTAGATCTTATCTCAACTTGCTCGGCATTTAAACCCTGTTAGAAGCTCTCAGAGGTGGTGGGCCCACAGACACGCCATGGACACCTGGCGCCTTGTCACCTTCGGAGCTGACCTGTCAATTTGTCATTTGCTCGAACGAGCCACGGGGTCTCAGTAAATTATAAAAGCTGTCCTTGCCAGGTCATTTCCACCTGTGAGCCGACTCATCTTTGGGCCCACTGACACGTCATGGACACCTAACGCCTTGTCCTGCTGACTGTGGCGGCCTGTGCCACGTGTTACCTTATAATACGCCAGAAGAAAGCCACGGGGCTCTAGCTATCTCTGACAGCTATGCCTTCCACTTACCCCGTCGTGACACATGGACGGCTGATATTCATTCTTGCTATTTCGTAGCCTTAAAGGGTGAGCACTTAACCCTCGTGAAATAGCGCTGACCGTCGGATCCTTTCTCAAGTTGATCGGCATTTACCGGGCCCGACACTTTAGAATGAAATAATACAAGGCGAAAAATTTTCAAATAATCAACATGACCGCCTAGGTAAATAGCAAGGGGAGACACTTCTTACGACCCCACGACCCATGACTTAAGTGGAATAAAGTAATGAAGGAATAGAAACCAGGGGATTTAATACAAAAGATAAAGTTTAAAACTTGGAAAACCCTTAAACCCTCTAGGTTTAGAACAAAGCTGAAACACCTTAGACCATACCCTATTCAAAAATTCAAAATACCATAGCCAATTATGGGTAAAGAACCCAATTTTAAAACAGTGATAATAGCGGCTGTGACTGGGGATGGTTGATTATGAGATCAACACAAAAAAACTCAGAAATTCTGGAGAAACAGACCAAAACATAGACCAAAACCAGGAAAACAGGAAAGAAAACAAAATATATACAAACAAAGGACCTACCGTGCATGGACATTAAGAGAAATAATGCTTCAGGAATTGTCCATGCACTGGAAATTCCTGCATCTCATCATTCATATTCTTCCGAAAATATGAATCCTTACCATTCAGGTCACAAATTACAAAAGGGCCAATCCAGAGTGATTCAAATTTCTTGTGCTTTCCTTTATCCTGCCCTTTTGCATTCCACTGAAGAACCATGTCATCAATTTGAAACTTCCTGAACGATGTCCTTTTATCAAAAAGATATTTTGACTGTAACTGGAGCTTCTGATTTTTCTGATGAGCAGAAGTTCTAAGCTCTTCCACTTCTACAATTTGGATCATTTTGTTCTCCATTGGTTCAGATATTTCCATGTCCTCTTCCTGCAAAAACTTGTACACCGGAAGAAGGTTATTTACTGGTAATCTAGCTTGGGTACCATAAACCAACTCAAAAGGTGACATTCCAATGGATTTTTTAACTGTTATTCTATCCGCCCACAGAGCTAATTTCAACTTTTGATCCCAAGACCTCTTGTTTTCTTCTAAGATCTTCTTGATGATATTCAGCAAGCTTTTGTTGCTAGATTCTGCTTGTCCATTCCCTTGAGGGTGATAAGGTGATGAGTATGACATAAGTATACCATGACTATTGCAAAAGCCTACAAATTCTTCTGATCTGAAACACATAGCATTATCCATTACCAATTTTGCAGGTGTTCCAAATCTAGTCACAATATTATCCATCAGGAAATCAATGACAATTTTACTAGTAGCTCTTCTTGTGGGAATAGCTTCTATCCATTTGGTAAAATAATCTGTAGCCACTATAATCCACCCATGGCCCCTTCCTAACTTCTCAGCAATTTCTCCAATAAAATCAATGCCCCATTGGACAAAAGGAGCTTCTACAGAGACTGGATTTAATGGTAAGGCTCCTTCATACTTGAGCTTAGAAGAAAATCTCTGACATGAATCACATCTCCGAACATATGCATGAGTATCTTTAAACAAAGTAGGCCAATAATATCCAGCCTGTATTATCTTACTGGCAGTAGTCTTAGTAGAGTAATGTCCTCCACATACTCCATCATGTATTTCATTCAACATCTGTTTAGCTTGAAATTCATCCAAACACAGTAGTAACTCCCCATCTCTTTTTCTCCAAAAGAGATCACCCTGAATGAGGACATACTTTTGGGACTTGAGCTTCAAAGTTCTCTTCTGGTTGTGTGTCATTTCTTCTGGCAGCATATTACCTTTTAATACTTGGATTATCTCTGTGTACCATGGTTGCCTCTCAATACTAGTAACCAAAATATCTTCAACCTCAACATTGTGTACTTCTACATTCATGAGATTTGACTCAGTCATGAGCTTGGCCAAACCTAACCCTCTCACCAATTTAGTGATCTTTATCTCCAAATTGAACTCTTGAATTCTATTGATCCACCTACATCTCTTCCCAGTAACCTCAGATTGAGACAAAATATCTTTAACTGCAGCATGTGGAACATAGGCAGTGACATTTGCATTCACCAAATATGGCCTAAAGGCTTTAACAGCTTTAACCAAGGCATAAGCTTGTTTCTCCATAGTTTCATATTTTAGTTCTGCCGCTTGCAAAGATTTGCTATAGAAAGCTATGGGATGTTCATATCCCTCATTATCCTTTTGCAATAACACTGCAGCCACTGTGTGATATGAAGCAAAAGAAAACAGAGAAAAAGGCTTACCATAATCCGGGGACTTCAACACTGGTGCTTCCTGGATCGCTTTCTTAATCTCATTAAAAGCTTTTGAGGCTTCCTGATCCCAATGAAACTTTGCGTCCTTCTTGAGCAATTTGACAATAGGCTTCACTATCTCAGCAAAGTTTGCAATGAATCTCCTGACAAAATTCACTTTGCCTAAAAAGGACTGAATTCCTTTCACATTTTTTGGTTCAGACACCCTGGTGATTGATTCAATTCTCTCAGGGTCTATTCTTATCCCTTCCTTGGAGACTATGTGTCCCAATAACTTTCCTTCAGTGACCCCAAAATGACATTTCTTGGGATTCAGTGATACACCAAATTCCAAGGCTTTATCAAACACCTTCTCTAAATGTCCACAGTGATCATCAGCTTTCTTTGAGAAACAAGTTAAATCATCTTGGTAAACCACCATAATAATATTAATGAATTCCTTAAAAGCCACATCCATAGCTCTTTGAAATGTAGCCCCTGCATTTTTCAATCCAAATGGCATTCTCACATATACATAAGTTTCCCATGGGGTAGTAAAAGCTGTTTTAAACTGTTCTGACTCCTTTACCAACACTTGATTATATCCCGAGAAACCATCCATCATGGATAAAAGATCACATCCTGTCACTCTTTGTAACATTGCTTCCATATTTGGGGATGAATAATTATCTTTTAAAGAGGCGACATTAAGATTTCTAAAATCAACACACAATCTGATGTCTCCATTTTTCTTTCTTACTGGGACCAAATTAGAGACCCATGAAGAATGTCTGATTGGTTTGATAATCCCCCCTTCTCTCAATTTAGTCAACTCTTGTTGCATTTTTGTTTCTAACAAGGGGTTAATAGGTCTCTGTTTCTGTCTAAAAGGCTTAGCATCTGGAAGTAAGGGAACTTCATGCTGAAAAAGATCTTGTCTATACGCCTTTAGGTCTTCATAAGACCAAGCAAAAACATGTCTATACCTTTTCAGTAAACTGATTAGGTTAGTCCTAACATGAGGAGGTAGCTTCTTTCCAATATATACCAGCTTGGGGGATGATTCTGTCTCCAAGTTGACCTCCTCTAATTCTTCTAACTTGGTGGTAGATTGCTAGTGTAAATGACTGTCATTATAACTAAACATACTTTCTAACTCCACCAACCCTTTAGGTATCTCATTTGTTTCCAACTGGACAATATCATTTCCGAACACTGTCTCTCTGTCATCCACCACTTCCACCAATGCATTACAATCAATTTTTTGTCTATCATAATCATCAACACATTGGATGAACCTAAGAATATCTTCATCATCAGCAAAAACTTGCCAATTATATACATTATCAGGAATAGCAGGCCTAGCTTTTATTTCCACAGTGGAGGTACCAGTTAGTGTTGCATCATCATTTTTTAAAGCAACATTAGCTAGGAAATCTGCCATAATATTTTTTGCTCGCTCTATCCAATTGATAGAAAAGGCATCAAAATATTCAATAATATCCCAAACAGCATGCTTATATTGCTTCAATTTATCATTCTTAGATGCATATTTAGATCTTACCTGAGAAACAACCAACTCTGAATCACCCATCACTTTTAATAATCGGATTCGATGCCTTTTTGCAACCTCAAGTCCTAATAACAGGGCTTCATACTCTGCAGTATTATTTGTGCATTGGAATGCCAATAAGAAGGAATATTTAAAGGTTATACCTGATGGGGCTACAAAAAGAACCCCTGCTCCAGACCCTTCTTTGGAACAAGCTCCATCAAAATACATTTGCCACAATCCATGCTGCTGTGCTTGTAGTTCAACTACAATTGGGTCAGTGTTCTTCAACTGGGGTGATACTGGTTGAATTCTGAAGTTATCTAAATCCACATCAATCATACAATTAAGCATACTAGGGTCCACATTTTCAATTACCTTAGGAGCTCACGGCTCCCTATATAATTTAACCTGATTGCCACCAATAGGAATAGTAGCATAAGACAAATCCAATTGAACATTTCCCCCCACTGTTGCTGCCCACTGCCTAGAAAGTAACATGCCATAGTGGGGTTTAGTATCTGTGACAATAACATCCATTTTGTAAGTAGCTTCAGGAAAAGCAGCTATTTTTACTTCTACATCTTTCATTGTACCTATCACAGGTACTTCTCTATTGTCCATGGCATAACATTTCCCATACACAGTAGTTACTGACAGTCCTAATTCTTTCATGACACCATAGGGCATTACATTAGCAGCTGCTCCTGAATCTATCATGCAGTTTTTAATTAACCGGTTATTGACTAGCAAAGTAACATAAAAGGGATCCACTTGAGAAGGCTCCTGAGTGATAGTGGTTCCAACATATACCTCTGGAGTTTGGAATTCTTGATCCTTCCCAGTTTTATCTGACCCAGTGGGTAGTACTGAGTCACCATCAGATATACTAGAGAACAGAGACAAAGCTGCATCCTTGTGTTCTTTAATCTTTAATAACTCCACTAATGGGACAGTGACCTTCATTTGAGTTAAAGCTTGGGCCATATTAAATGTGGAATAATTACCCTTTTCAGTATTAGCCTTGACCTTTTCTACTTTGAGTTGATTGGCCCTTTTTACTATTTCCGCCTTTTGTACATCACCAACAATTTTGGCATCTGTGGTTCTAGGTGAGTCTTTAACTTGTTCCTCTTTTACTTGACTATCTTTAACAGGAGCAGTAGCACTGTTTGATGCTTCTTTCTTAGTGACTTCTTTTACAAACATGGAACCTGGCTCACCTCGATCAGTATCTCTCTTGGTACTTCTCAGGTTGTAATTATGTCTTGCTTTGGCAATTGCAGCCTTAGTGAGGTTTTTGACTTCCTCTTCACTAGGCCTCCTAAGATGAACTTCTTCATCTTCAATTGTTACCACATTCAATGTAGGATGCCAACCTAAGGCTAACTGTCCTTGCACTAACCTTTCATTATCTAAGATATCACTGCATTCACTTTGCATAGATTCCTCATCACTTTCTATGATAGTTTCGAACATATTAATATCAGGCTCTATTTCTGGTCTCATGGATTCTTCCAGAGCTTGAGCCACTGCACACTGATGAGGAGAATGTGGTCCATCACAAGCAATACACTAGGGAGTATTTTCTATATTATTAACAGTTTTCCCTTTCAAAGGATCTGGTGTATCTTGGCTTTGGGCAATCTTAGGCTTCTCAACTTGGGGCTTACCATCCTTCCAATTTGTATTGTATGGCATATCATGTAACCTAGGAGGTCTATCTTGCCAATTGTAATGAGGTTTATCATTTTTGTTAACCTTAGCAGTCAAATCTTTCATAGCAGTAACCAGTTTTTCTATTTTATCCTCTTCCTTGGCAACTTTGTTAGGTTGCTGTTTAGTTTCATGCCATAATCTTCTATCTGTCCTCCTTCCTAATTTTCCAGATGCCTTTCTATTACTTTCAACATTTATGGCAATTCTAAAGGCATCCCTCAGGTTATGAGGATTTTTATCTCTGAGAATGTAAGCCATCTTAGAATCAAATGCATTATAATAGGTGTTAAGGCACATATTGTCATCTAGCCTCATTACCTGATACAATCTATGCATAGCCTTTTGGAACCTAGCATTAAAATCAATGACTATTTCATTTTCAGATTTTCTAATGTTATTGAACTCATTTAGCATGAAACTCACATTAGTCTTATCCCCATACTGTTCTTGAAAGCAATTTTTGAACTCTTCCCATGAACCTATACTAGCCACTGGAAGACCTCTGTACCAATCTCTTGCATCATCAACCAGGGATTGAACAAACAACTTCATAATAACATCTTCATCAGTTATCTCATAATCATTTATCAAATCCCCAAAAGATTTGAGATGTTCCTCAGCACTGACTGCAATGTTCCCGGCAAATTTATGGAGTTTGTCTCTTAACTCAGTGGGAACATGATTTGGATATCCTGGGATCCCATCAAAAAACAATTGCCTATATTGTTCTAGATTAATCGGCCTTCTCTGAAAAGGGGAAACAGTACTATTATTCCCCATGATCATTTTAGCTTTTGGGATTGGGGATTGAGATGTTTGGGTGTACTGTTTATTTGAAGGTAGTTGGCTTGCTGAAGCAATGTTAGTGTGTACTGCTGGTTGGATATTAACTTGAGGAAGAGAGATATGTTGGGGATTGGGCTTGCTAAGATCTTCCGATGGGAATATAATAGGGGGAGCTTTTAGGTAGTTAATCTTTCTTTTAACCTCCTGATTTGCAGCTTCTAACTCAGCCTTTTCCAACTCCATCTGGAGATCTTCCTTTTCCTTCCTCATCCTTTCCATCTCTTTCTCATGTGCTAGGATCCTATGAGAAATCCCATCTGCAGTTTTAGACTCTACTTCATCATCTACCCATATCTGTTTCCCTTTGTCTAAATTAACTTTAGGAAGCTGGGAGTCATTAAAAACTTCCTTACTTGGCTGGGCTACTGACTTAGAGACTGGTCTCATCTTAGGGATTAAGATCTCCCTAATCACTGGGCCTTCCTCATCACCCTTTTCTTTTTCCTTGGCAAGCACTTCAAGATCAGCTATCTGTCTCAGAAGCCTATCTCTCTCCATTATTTTGGCTTTAACTTCCTTTTCCTTATCTACCTCCTTTTGGGCCCTCAAGGATATTAAATGATGAACTCTTTTATTTAATTCTTCAATCTCTTGAGACATTTTATCCTCATTAGGATAGTTTTCTTCAGAATCTGATGCATTAATTTGATCTATATCAATCAAACTAATGTTCCCATCTATTGTCCTAGGAACAGAGTGCCTAATTGCATTTGAGCTAGTTCTATCTTTTGTAGAAACACTAACATGTGATAAATCTCGACTTAAAGTAGGCACATCATCAATATTCCCAAACAATCCTGAATGAAAACCTAAAATATCATGCTCTGAATCTCTTGAAGATGAATTTGACTTTGCATAAACAGGTCGGTCAGGCATCTTACCAGTATTGTTGTTTTTCTGCACCCATGCAGCATTTGATGGTTCATGCATCACAGATCTTTTCTGTCCTCTTCGTGATTGCTCTGGCAGACCTTCTTGCAAGGTTTCACGCGGATGCTTCTTCATAAATGACCTTGTGTGCTTATTTCCTTGCATCTTGCTTGTCTTTATTTTGGAAAGTTGGTATTCTCACAAGGACTGGTGCAATAGTAACAGAGTCGCCACCCACAAAACTATGGGAAAGATAAAGAACAAGCAGTTTTACTCACAAATACAATGATATTCTTCATAAGTCTTGGCACAGATTTTGTGTCTATGTCTTTGTGATAACTGTCCCCAGCAGAGTCACCACTTTTGTTGTTCTCAAAATCTGATTCCCCTTCAATGCCCTTAATAATACAATCTAAAATGGGTGCCGAGAAGACATCAAGGATAAAGGGATTTTAGAGATAACATATGACAAGGTTTGGTTAGACCTTCTACACTTCGGGCTCTTCCTTGAACCCAGGTGGGTACACCCTTTGTGAATTAACTTCACACTCTTAAGCAACAAACCCATAGTAAACCAATCCAGAAAACCAGTGAGTTTATTCACCTTGAAAACAACTGAAAACAAAGAATGAAACAATACTCAATTTCAGCATAATTGATCAACAAAGCATGCAATAAACAGCTTCGATTAGTACCAGTGCTTTATCCATGGCCACAGAGTCACTAAAACTCAAATAAAACTCCTGAAACAAAATACCCCTATACTTCCCATCAACTTGGTTTCCATTAATCCTTGCGAATGCCTAACACCAACAAGAATTCAATCACTTCAAACTAAACTATGGTCCTCAAAATTCAAAGTCTCTCCCGAAGTATTTACTGGTAAGAATGATCATGCATATTTAATTTCCCTCCTAAAGAGAAAAGCTAGAACATTCATACTGAGATTGCCTTACAATTTCAATCAAACAGAAAATCCTGGATTATTCAGAATGAAAACAGTAAATAGACTTAAGGACAAGATTGAAGATGACACAGAGCTTTGCTCAAAACTGACGGCCTGTATATTGATATTCATTTGAAAAGATTTTACAAAAGTCTGATTCTCCATTAAACTTTGGAAAAGCTCAGATAATTTTTCTGCAGCGTTTTCTTACAAAATTTTTGTGATCCCTTTCTCTCTAGTCCTGGTATCCATTTATAACAATATGGATGCACAAAGCTTCGGACTTCTCGAGGAAAGTTTGTTACAATTTATTTCAAAAATTGAAGAGGTTATGATTTTTTTGCATGAATCAGTTATGCGCTCTTCTCAGATTCCCCAGCAGTCTGTTCAACGGGTTGTTCAGTTGTAACTTCTTCTGGCTCTTCAGGGACGCCCTCCAACTGCTCCGGATCTCGAGTGGAATATTTAACTCCCCACTCACTATATGTCTCCTCTGTCGGCCATACAAAACTAATCACATCATTCTTAACTTTAGTCAACCTTTTCCAATAATTCCTCAGCTTGTTGACTTCTGAGTTAAGAAAATTATAGTGTGATTTAATTCTTTCTATTTCCTGTATGGTTATAACAAAAAATGAGGTATCATCCAGATCAATGATTCCCTTGACCCTTCCTGACAACTTGGCATCCATCTCATTGAGCCATATCTGCTTATCTTTCAGCTGATCTGGATTGGCAAAAATTCCTGGGAGCAACTCACAAACTTGATCAGTGTATTCCTTTTTAAGCAATTTAACCCTTCTTTCCACATTATCCACCTCTGTTGCCAATTGCAATAAACTCTTAGTGATATCAGAAGTGGATTTGATAATAGGGTTAGATCTTGCTTCATCACAGGAAACACACATAAACTCTAAGTCTTGCTCCCTAGGCCTCCATCTGTCAAAAATGGGTGTCAAAATGGCCTTATCTCTTCTTAACTCAGTCCATATCTCCATGACCTTTCCAACACTATTGTGAAGGAGTGAGGCATTTATAGTGTCTGCAAAACTGGAGATTGTGGCTTTTACCTTCTCCCCATACTTCCCCGCATAATAGGCCTGAGTCTGCTTTAGATTCTCCAATTCTTGGGGAGTTATCTCAATCATTTGAGAGCTAGAAGGTGCAGGAGATGGTGGGAGCTCAATGATGGGGCTAGTAGGTGGAGGTCTTGTAGGAGAAGAGGTGATCATTAATGTTGAAGACTCACCTTGTTGGCATTGTCCTGCCAGCTGGCTCTGCAATTTAGCAATAATGCTATCTCTGCCTCTTATCTCCTCCTTGGCACTATCATAAGCCTTCAAAACTATTTCCAATTTAAACTGGAGGGCCTCCTTTTCTTTGGCTTCCTTTTTAGCCACTGCAACACTAAATTTGGCAGTCTCTAGCACAGTGCTAGCAGCCTCTACTACCCCTGTACTCTCTACTCTCTTGACCATCAATCCACCAATGTGACTTGTCCCTGAGGTATCTTTACCTTTCTTGTCCTCATTTCTTTTAAGGGACCACATGACCAGTGCAGCATTGTCCTTACTGAATGTAACCCCTTCCATGGGTTTAGTCTCTTTTCTCACTGCATCCAGCACCAGAGCATCAGCAATATTCCATTCTGGTAGAATGAGCACTCCAGCTTGTGCTACTAGATCCCTTCCCTGTTCAGGAGTGATGGTTTTGAATTCTTCCATCATCTCTTGTTTTATTTCTTCCTCCACTGAGGCTGGATTTCTATTAGGCTGCTCTGCCTTTCTTGCTTCACATCTAGCATTATATTTATCTATATGTTGCTTCCAGATAAATTGCATGAATGCTTCAGATGTGACAAAGCTATCATCAGCTAGAAAGGCACTAGTGGCCTTCTTTATCTCAGGATCCCACTCCTGGCCTTTGAGTTCAGTTGAAGTGATGTCCATCTGTGCTTCAGTGGGTTCTTCTGGCATCCCTTCTTCCACTTCATCATATGTATATACAATCTCCCCCAAGCTACCCAACTGAGAGAGGTATTCAGTAGCTGCTTGCTCATCTCCTATGTGGAGAGGGGATTGGGATGGGGAATACAGGGGTGTATCTGATTGCACTTCCTTTCCCACCCTCTACTTCTTTGGGCTGTCCTGGATGTCAATGACATCTTGTACCTTCCTCTTTCCTTTGGATGAAGAGGGCTCCCCTGTTGTAGACACCAACACACTGTAACCTGCTTTCTTATGCAGGGTGTAATCACCAGGAGGGATTGCTTTAATGGGAGCTGATTTTCCCAAAATCATTTTTGCTTTCCCAGGGTTATTCTTGATTACAACTTCCCTCTTCTCCTTTATTGTTTGCATTACATCCTCAAAGCAAATAATCAAAAATTTTATTTTCTCTTCCAATGGGAAGAAGCTAGACAATGGGTCATAGCTAGCATCAAATTGATGCACAAAATCTAGGGCCTTCCTGTAAGCCACCCACTTTTCCTTCCTCAACTCCTGTTCATCTAAATCAAATTCATTCCTGATGAGGTCTTCAGGAAAGTGGAATTGATGAGGCCTACCTCTGCATGCTACTTTCTTCCGGAACACACCATTGTAAAAGTCCTCTGGATCAGCACATCTAGACACTGCAGTGGACAAATGGTAGGGTTTAAGGAAATCCTCGAAACATTTCCAGCCTCCCTTGGTGATTACAAATTGGTGGGCTACTGTAGCCGCAGGGAAAATAGTCCCTTTACCTCTGCCTGTTAACTCTGTCTCTTGCAGGTTACCAATTTGTCTGAGAATCTCAGCTATTCCCACTTTGAGGGGGACTTGGTATGGTAACAAAAATGGGGTGCCTCTGAAACCAAAGACTCTGAAAACTATGGAGACTGGGTATAAGTACATATCACCCCAGTTATGAACTATCTTGATATTTTCTGTGAATTCTTTTGGTCTTAAGAACTCCAGAAGAACCTTGGGGACTCTTGGGTTGTCAGAGCAAAGGAGAGTCCTTATTTTGGATGCAAAATATTTATCAAATTTCAGAAAACTAGCATCCTCTCTGTCCCATGACAACACAGTACTCCATAGTTGTACCGACATCTTCTCTCCCTCCTTTTCTTTTACTAGGTCCATTCCACTGGCGAAGTAATCACCACCTTTGAAGAGAAAGAGGTGCATCAAGAGTGAATACCACCTGAATGGCCTATCTACCTTTCCATTCTTTATCCCTATCAATCCTCCATGGATAGCATCGGCAATATAAGAAGCATAATCAAATGTAATAGCAAGGGAAGGATTCAAAATTTGAACAATCATTAGCAAGTAATGGTTTGGCATATTTGATTCAGCATCCTCTCCTAGAACTTGGCAAAGTGCCCAATACATCCCTTTTGCCCTCAAGGTAAACATACTTAATGAAAAAGGCTCTTGTGTATTGGGCCCTACAACTGCTAACCCTCCTACTTTCAGAAAAAGTTCTTTGAGAGGCCCATTCCTAAGATGACTCCTTTGTGCCCTGTACACCTGAGCTAACTGTGTGAAGTTTATAGGTTCCAAGAAATTGGTGAACTCACTGAGCCCAAACGCTTTTCTCAACTCTTCTGCATTAATCTCCACGAGGGTTTTTCCATTTACATCCCGGATACTCCTTGTAACTGAATCATAATTCAATGCCATTTGGGTTAACAAATCTGTATCCATGAACACCCCTGGGACCACCAACTTCCCAACATCTAATTCCCAAATGCTATTTTGAGGAGCAGGAGAATTCCTCATCCCAAATCCGATTCTAAATAACCCCAACCCAGACAATCCAACCTGTGGGTCTCTTAACCAATTACCCTTGTCATACAATCCTTCTCCAATGTTCAGACGGGGAGCCTTGGGTACTAACTCCTTGGCCTTAGATGTCTGATTGGTTGACAACATTAACTGTTCTAAATAGTCATCACACACACTTCTTTCTAAATAATCAACTTTACCAGAAAATTCCCTTTTAGGAGCCATTTGAAATACAACCAGAGGAATATCACTTCTTAAAACACTTCTGTAATACGAGAATAATTTCACTTATTACAACACAAGTATGGTTGCAAAATAAGAAAGAACCTGATGCTTGCTTGAAGAAATTCGCTCTGCAACTGATTCACCTTCTCTGTATTTGCAAAAGATAACTCTACGTTACTCTTCTGCAAAATCCTTTTAAAAGATCTCTATACTTGATTGTTAGGAAATCAAATGCTTGTACTTTGGGCCTTAACTATAACATTGATTCCGCATGCTTTGGTCGTCCCTTCAAAATCGAATTCATACGAGAATTCATATCTTAACTCCAACAGGTCGCAGCCTTCCTGCAAGTGTCTCACTGTGAATTGCATTTTGACGGCTTTGTCTTTAGTTTGGGTCCCATCTTTCTATTGGCTACATAATACCACGCGGCATCTGATCATTGGTTTAGAAAATCCCTTTACATTCGGTTTTGATACTGGCCGAATGTATCCCTTTATACTATGGCGGGCCCATGTTTTTCCCCTTTTGCCATGTCATCATCATGACACGTGGATGGCCCTCGTTAACTCTCGCTATTTCACAGCCTTAAAAGGTGAGCACCTCACCCTTGCGAAATAGCACGGGCCGTTGGATTATCTTTCAAGTTAATCACCTTTTAATCCTTCGAACAGGTCCTCAGGAATGGTGGGCCCGCTGAGTCGTCACTAACACCTGGCATCCAGTCATTTACCGTGCTGATTTGTCATTCTGTCATTTGCCAGAAGAAGAACCATGGGGGCCCCACCTTCGTCTCAACAAATCTATCTCCTACGTCATCATCGAGACACGTGGATGGCTAATATTAACCCCTTGAGAAGGCTCTCAGAGGTGGTGGGCCCACGGACACGCCATGGACACCTGGCGCCTTGTCACCTTCGGAGCCGACCTGTCAATTTGTCATTCGTCAAGAAGAAACCGTAAGGACCCACAGTTTCCTTTTAGACCGCATGTCATCAAGACACGTGGACGGTCCTGGTTAACTTTCGCTATTTCGCAGCCTTAAAAGGTGAGCATCTTACCCTTGCGAAATAGCGTGAGCCGTTAGATATTATCTCAACTTGCTCAGCATTTAAACCCTGTTTGAAGCTCTCAGAGGTGGTGGGCCCACGGACACGCCATGGACACCTGGCGCCTTGTCACCTTCAGAGCTGACCTGTCAATTTGTCATTTGCTCGAACGAGCCACGGGGTCTCAGTAAATTATAAAAGCTGTCCTTGCCAGGTCATTTCCACCTGTGAGCCGACTCATCTTTGGGCCCACTGACACGTCATGGACACCTAACGCCTTGTCCTGCTGACTGTGGCGGCCTATGCCATGTGTTACCTTATAATACGCCAGAAGAAAGCCACGGGGCTCCAGCTATCTCTGACAGCTATGCCTTCCACTTACCCCGTCGTGACACATGGACGGCTGATATTCATTCTCGCTATTTCGCAGCCTTAAAGGGTGAGCACTTAACCCTCGCGAAATAGCGCTGACCGTCGGATCCTTTCTCAAGTTGATCGGCATTTACCGGGCCCGACACTTTAGAATGAAATAATACAAGGCGAAAATTTTTCAAATAATCAACATGACCGCCTAGGTAAATAGCAAGGGGGGACACTTCTTACGACCCCGTGACCCATGACTTAAGTGGAATAAAGTAACGAAGGAATAGAAACCAGGGGATTTAATACAAAAGATAAAGTTTAAAACTTGGAAAACCCTTAAACCCTCTAGGTTTAGAACAAAGCTGAAACACCTTAGACCATACCCTATTCAAAAATTCAAAATACCATAGCCAATTATGGGGAAAGAACCCAATTTTAAAACAGTGATAACAAGACGTAGGAGTTTCTGAATTTCTGAAAAGCTGTAGTAAAAAATTCATAAATAATTATTTACTTTATAAAAAATTAAAAAAAATATGTGTCACATCCAAACATGAGTCTAATACGTATATTATAAATATTATAAAAAATATTATGATTTGATTGTGATTAGGGTGGTCAGACATACGTCTACTTCTCATTTTTTTCCTGAATTTTAGTACAACTACATTGAAATTTGAAATTGTCATCAAATAGGATTTTTTTTTTCCAAAAAACAACTAGTAGCTTAGAAACTACATTCAATTTTCTATATATTCTATTCTTACATTTTTTAAAAATAATGTTCACAACTTATTCAAATTTTCATGTCAAGTTGCATAACTCTGATTTTCTAAAATTTCATTGCCACTTAAGGGCTTGTTTTGGCACACCATGATCCTGCACATACCCTCACTCTTCAACTGTACTAGCATCTCAACATGCCTTCTTAGATAGTCCATTGCATATCCCTGATTTCATGCACTCTAGGCATTCCTTTGTTTCACCAATAGATCCCGTGTGAGCCTTCGAACACCTACCTTGGCCTCATCTTCCTTATCTCACATGACTATGATGCATAGCATGCATAATAGAAAATAAGTTCCACTTACCGATGGAGTGACACTTTATCTTTTGCATCTCGTAATGCACTCATGTGACTTCCCTATTTGTGCAACACATCTTCAAATAGGCACATGTGATCCAAAATGGGAAAATTCACTATCATTCATTGCTTCTCATGATGAATGCATCTTCATCCGATGGGAGTCCTTTTGTTCTGTAACCTCACAGTATACTGATGACTTGTTCATCCTTCTCCTCCTATGTTGATGAGATTTAGGTAGCATTCCACCTCTTCATCACAAACAATAGCTGAAGCACCTTGCCCATCCTGCTTGTACACTGGTCATGAGATTTGTCGGCTGACAACCACCACTCACTTGGTTGATCTAACTTCTCCATCTCAACACATCACTTACTAGTGAAACACTATATCGGTAACCTATACATCTCATCCACACAAGTCAGACACTAACTTGTGTACGGGTAACACCAGTGGTCATCCATCTGAATGACATTGCCTTCCTTATCTTACAGGTGTCCTACTTCCTTACCTTACCGGTGTCCTGCAACACAAGGTGATATCAAAGATATCTCATCCTATACTCCTCCATGACAGTATTGCACATACATCTCTTATACCAGTAGTCATCCCATACCGGTTGACATCAATGACAATCCAATGCCAACAATCTCCCCCTTTGGCATTGATGTCAACACATGTAGTATTCTGTATACTATATAATCCTTCTCCCTCTTTGTATAATCCATGGATTCTCACATATGTAGTATGTTGTAGACTATAGGATCCTTCTCCCCCTTTGACAACAATGGCAAAGGGCACAGTCAGTATATCATTCCTCCTAGTATTTATTGGGCACTGACATAATTCCTTTTCCTCTTTTTCTTTACCGGATGTTTCTCCTCCTTTGATACTGGTTGTTACAAATTATTACATCTTCTCAAGTCACAACACTTGAGATGGAAGACTCAACCATCAACTAACACCAATTGAGCATGAAATTTAATACCATTTGTTAAAATACTCAATTGCAAAGGGATGTACTATGATTGTACTATCAATACCATTTGTTAAAATACCCGTTTGATCCCAAATTTCTTGAGAATCAAATATGATTGTACTATCAATACAACCAGCCAAATGACAAGTAGGTACCCATAACAATGAAACTCTCTTGGGTATTCCTATTGTACCTTCCATCTTCTATAATTTGGGCAATCAGTGCACTTATGCTTTCAAGTTCAAGCATGTCGACCTTGCATCATAACCACTTGAAATCCCCCTGA
This sequence comes from Cryptomeria japonica, assembly GCF_030272615.1. Lineage (NCBI taxonomy): Eukaryota > Viridiplantae > Streptophyta > Pinopsida > Cupressales > Cupressaceae > Cryptomeria > Cryptomeria japonica. The sequence goes on along the minus strand of NC_081405.1, from coordinate 333,618,971 downwards.
GTCACACATCTTAGGTTCTCAACTCTGGTGAGATCTAATACCGGGGGCTCGAATCATCTCCATGTACTGGTTGAGTTGTACAAGTGTGATCATCTGATGATCTTTAGCTTCATCTTATCCACCACAGCCTATGACATGATCCTGAAACCACACATTGCCATACAATGACATCATCATTCCATAAATTAGACATTGGTTAGCCCAAAGACATGCATGCATGCATGATCAACTACTGGGCCAACATATGTCATTCAGGTCTTTTCCAATACCACCTGAGACATAAACTCCACATTCCATGCCTTCGGGGCTATTATAATAATCTCCAACCTCATTGTCTTACATAACCTATAGATACTTGTTAGCATTCATACCAGCAACATTCTCCACACATTGGTTTCAAGTATCGGTTCACTATCACTACCAGAGCACCTCCCTGTCACTCCTGACCTTTGTGTCACATTGTATCTGATTTCAATTGATACCTCATCATATATTGACACAAAAATAGTGATCCAAAATTTCTTGGTAGGGGTGTAGTCAGGGAAGCCTCTACACACACTTAGCTTCTTATTTTCTTTCCTCATACTGGCAGCAACATGTCCTTCCATGTGTCCCTGTTCATTGAGGGGGTGAATGATAAATTCAATGTACCCCTCCCCTTGAGGTCCTGCATCTCCTTTAAGCCTTAGGAGATATCACCTATGCATTGAATGCACAGGGTTGGTCCATACTCTTCTTCCTCCATACCTACTTGGTCTCATTCTTCTTCCCATTTTTCAGTCTTGGGAGCAGGTATTTCCTTCTTCTGATGATGAGTCCTTCCTTTTCTAGATTCGGCATTACACATAGAAGCAGTGCTATAGTAGCACACAACATTCATCTCAACTTCATGATTGGGGAATCTCTTAACATACCGGTTTGACCATCTTCTCTTGGTCATTTTGCTATGTCTAGCAACTGAAACTGGTGGACCTCTGGCTCCTGCAAGGACATTTCTCCTTTAGTTCCAAGCAAGTCTCTAATTTACATATGCTCTACATCCACCTTTTTGTAGAGAAATGTTTCTATACTAGCCTCCATGTGACTGCAGGTTCCTCTTCCTGCATTCAAACTCCCTATGGCTAGTTCCATTGTAGTTATAACATGCAACATTTACATTATTAGGAACAACAAATGGATCCTTTCTAGCATAACTAGGAGAGGGGACATGCATGTATCTACTCCTAGATACATTTTTATCATATGCATGATGTCTTTGATATCTTAGATTATTCCTTCTAGATCTCCTTCTACATACCTCTTCCCTATGGCCATAATTATTACATGCAAAGCAATAACCGGTAAAGGATGGCATATGACATATAAATTTATTCTGCCATGCATGGGGAGATCTTACTGGTTTGGCATCTCCATTTCTCCTTCTCTAAGAATGGATCCTAGGTTGTCCATTCTATGCATCTCCTCCATTTAGTCTCTTCTTTTGCCACACTTGCTTTGCCCTGTGGGTGGTAGCATTTCTTTGTCCTCTATCGGTAGGAGGTCCTCTTTGTTGTCTTCTCATTTTCCTACTTCTGGTGAAGTTGTCTTCTCCCATCTTCCCTTTACCTTTAGGATCTACATTGTTCCTCCTTCTTGCAGCACTAGTCTTTATTCTTAACTGCAAGTCTTCACCGGTTGTATCTAGATCAACCTTCATCTGGGGAACATTTATGACTATGAAGGTCTATCCCTTGTTTTCTCCATTCGAGGAGACAAACTGAATGTCATTGTGGGGGACATTCTTGCTAGTGGAGCATTCACTGGCACCACTTCCTAAACCTTCAGTGTCCTTGGCATGCTTTTGTTTCTTCAACATCTTGTCCAAGGCAGCATTGTTGCCATCAAACTAAATTCTTACCTTGAGCTCATCCTGACATTTCTCAAGGTCATTTGGAGAACCTCCATTTCTCCAAGCAGCTGTTGATATTCTTCATTTTTAACTTCTATCCTAGATGTTATATCTTCACACCGACACTCCTTGATGTCTTCCTTGTGGGACTTCAACTCTGAGATGCTTTTCTCATATTCTTCAAGGCACTTTATCAACTGCTTCTGCTCCACCACTGCAACATTATTGAATAACTTGTATTGATTTCTTACTCTACTGAGATCTTCAAGAGCATTTCCAAGTTCTCCTTCAAGATCTATTTTTGTTTCCTCTTCTTCTTCTCCTTCACTATCACTACCAAACACATCCTGCCGGTGGGATCTATTTGCCCTATCACTTTCAGATTTGTGCTCCTCATCTTCATATTCTTGAGCCATGAAGAGGTCGGTACCTTCATCATCATTGCTACAGCTACTAGCATATTTTCCTTCATCATCTGTAGATACATGAGATGCATTTCTTATCATATCATCACAAGCCGGTTCTGCAGTAGTGGGCTCATTTCCGTAGAGCTTCTTCAATCTCTCCCATACACTTTTTTCTGATTTACATATGTCCACCTATGAGGAGAAATTATCTGTTAACCCATAGAGAATAGCCTTCATAGTTGTTTCATTGCACTGGTTTCTTCTTTCTGTATCTCAATCGGTGGGAGAACTTGTTGGCATTTTAACAGGCAATAAGAGATTGTTGGCATTTTAATAAAGATATTGAGAAGGTTGTTGATGATTGTGGATATAACTAATTAAGGATGTTTACTGTCTTAATATTATTATTTTGTCATTGATGTCAAGAAATTGATTTTCTAATTCAGTATGATGTTGCCATATCTTAAGAAATATGATTTGGTGAGTATAAAGATGTCGGTAAAAGACACAGAAAGAATGTGATGAATAAGGGGAGGAATAAGTTATTCAATGGGCAACTATTATCGAGTTAGACAATGATGAGATCATGATGTTTAGATTGTTTTGATATCCTACATATGTTGTTGATTGTAAGGTTAAATACTATACTATATTACTGAGAAAAGAACCTAGTCGGTAAACCCTAAGGTTATTGCTATCGGTTAATGAAGGCAGAATGTCTACCGAGTGAAGTTTAGTATTTATCGAGTTGTAACCAAGCTATAACAAAACGCATTAAATGATTAAAAGCATTATTTAGTGAAGGAATTTGATGAGTTGGAATTAATTAAATGATTGGTATGCCATGTATGAAGTTTGTTAAGAATCTATGGCAAAGGAAAATCGACAGAAAGATCTACAGCACAGATTGAACCGCAATACCTTAGCACAAGTTACAAGAAATGTATGCAAGTTCCAAGGCAAGGTAAAACATTTTCAGATCGAAGGATACATTGAACCTGGTCAATTTTGAAGGTCTGATGGCTATGATTGATCATGGGATATGTGATCAAGGAGATTAAGTGATTAGCAAATTGTTTATAAATAAGGAACTGTTGATAAACAATGAATGTAGGCAAGTGTAAGCACAGGGATGCTATATAGTGATTACCGAGCACATAAGCTTGAAGACCTATTTGAATAACAGAGTATAGAGCCCAATAGAGGGACAAGATTAGTCCTATGACTAGAATGTATTGAGCAAATAAGAATCTGCTTTAGCATTTTAGATGTGAAGTTGCAGATAGATTTTTATTACTGTTATTTTGTGAAGTGATAGAAAATCTCTTAACCGAGTGGACTTAATAGTCTTATTTGTAAAACCCTCTAGCAAGGTGACATTCTGATTAAGTGTTTGAAACCCTTTAACAAGGTCACCTCTAAAAAGGTGAAGATCCTAACAGATCTGAGGGAAATCCCTTAACCGGGTCACATCTAGCAATGTGTTTGTAATCTTTAATAGGATTTGTTTTTAACCGAGCATACTCTAGAAGAGTATATTTCTTAGTGGGTCTGTAATCCCACAGTGGTTTTTCCCTATTTGGGTTTCCATGTTAAATCTGGTGTTATGAGTGTTATGATGTTTATATGCTTATGAGTTTGCATGTTTAGCAATTTTGGTTATATTGCTGAAACATATGTTACCGAGGTTGAATCTATTGTATTTATGGAAGATTAAGTTTGTATGATTCACCCCCCTTCTCATCTTGTTAGTTGGGAATCTGTACTTAACATTAAGTATGAAAACTATCAATTGGTATTAGAGTTTTAGACTCCGAAAGAAAAAGTTTAAAGGTACTTGAGGAAAAGATCCAAAATGTATAAGAGGGATGCACCGAAGCTAAATAAGTCAAGTTTCTCTACATGGCAGAAAAGGATGAAGCTACACCTATCAGGAGTTGGAGAATATGTTGTATATTATCTGGAGAATGATTTCATTACACCTAGCACCTATCCATTGACAATAGAAGAGATAAAGGCAAAGCAAGAACATATTCAAGCAATGATTGAAATAATATATGCATTGACTGACTCAGAGTTTAATGATCAAGAAGGCTGCAATGTGGGACAAGATCATATATGTGTATGGCGGTGATGAACATGTTCAAAGAGAAAAAGTGGATAGTCTAAGAGGACAACTTGAATCTATGAGAATGAATGAAGGTGAGAACATAACCCAGTATAGTACAAGATTAAAGGAGAGTGTCAATCAAATCGAAGGAGCAGGAGGAACCAATGAAAAAAAGGATGTTACAAGTAAGTTAATGAGAACCCTTCTACCTGCTCATGCAATCCGAGTCTCTGCAATCAATGAATTGAGGTTTGTACCCCATATGCAAGTTTCTTTGAATGCTACTATTAGCAAGCTACATGCATTTGAATTAAGTAATTTTGATAACAATGGGTCTTCGGTAAATAAAGTTGAATCTGCATTCAATTCTTTTCATCTTGGTGAATCTAATGATTACAATGATAGAATGAGTAAGTATTATGAAGGAGATCACAGTAGAACAAGTGAAAGATTTTGTAAGAACATGGAAGAAGTACACAAACTGTATGAGGAAATCAGAAAGCAAGAAGAGTTTTAAGCACTATTAGCCAGAAGGCTACCGAGAGGCAAAGGAAAGTATAAAGGAAAACTACCTTTGAAATGTTTCAATTGTGATAAGATAGGACATATGGCTTCTAACTATCCTGACAAAGATTCTATTAAAAAGAGATATTACTGAGACGATAGATAGAAAAATAATCAATACAGAGGATACCGAGACTTCAGAAGAAGAGATAGAAAGTCATACCTAATAGCCAATGAGGAATCAAATGATGATAAATCAGATGAAACTGATACAGAGGAAGTAGTCTATGTGGCTATCAAAGATGGATCAAATGAAGAAAGGTATGAAGAAAAAGTCCTAATATCTCACATAAATACTAATGATTCTTGGATCATAGATAGTGGATGCTCACATCACATGACAGGTGATAAACACAAGTTTGTTATATTAGAAGATTATGATGGAGGTTATGTAAGATTTGGTAATGATGCACCATGTCCGGTAAAAGGTAAAGGCTCCATAACACTTCTTGACAATGCTAAATGTAATGATGTTTATTGGGTTGAAGGTTTGAAATATAATTTGTTGAGTGTAGTATAGCTAAACAACACAGGTTACCGAATAGAATTTCACAAAGAAATTGTCAAAGTTCATGACAAGCATGGAATGTTAGCTACTACCAGGACACAAACAAAAGGTAATACATTTCACCTTGACTCAACTCAGAATAATTGTCTTTATGCAAAGATAGATGATACCTGGTTATGGCATAAAAGGTTTTGTCATGTAAATTTTGATAATCTGATCAAAATAAGCAAGAAGAACCGAGTAAGAGGTCTACCGAGTTTGGAAAAACCTGAGAATGCTATGTGCCGAGGATGCCAGATGGGTAAGATGACAAGATCAAGCTTTACAAGTAAGTCCTACACTTCTAAGGGAATTTTAGATCTTGTGCACACTGATCTTTGTGGTCCTATGAAAGTTCAAAGTTATTATGGTGATAAATATTTCATATTATTTGTGGATGAATATTCAAGGATGATGTCAGTTATGTTTTTAAAAAAAAATTAGAAGCTTTTTAAATGTTTAAATGGTACAAGGCAAGAGTTGAAAATGAAATAGGAAGACAACTAAAATGTCTTAGATCAGATAGAGGAGGAGAGTTTACTTTTGATGAGTTCAACTTATACTACAATGATCATGGTATAAAAAGACAAGTCTCTGCACCAAGAACTCCACAACAAAATGGGATGCTGAGAGAAGAAACAGATCTATTGTGGATTGTGCTAAAACCCTGATGATTGAAAAGAAAGTGCCACAAACATTTTGGAGAGAAGCATTAAGAACAATAGTTTACACCCTGAACCGAGTACAACTGAAGAAAGGAACTTTGAAGACACCATATGAAATCCGGTAGGACAAGAAACCTAATGTAAGTTACTTCAAAATCTTTGGAAGTAGATGCTCTGTACACAAAGATGATAGAAATGGAAAGTTTGATCAGAAAAATGAAGAAGGAACATTTCTTGGTTATTCTTCTAGAAGTAAAGCATTTAAATGTCTGATCAAATCATCTAACAAAATAGTAGAAAGTGTCAATGTGAAAATTGATGAATTTGCAGAATGAAATGATGAAGGAAACTCCAAAGAACTAGAAGATTATGAAGAATTTGTCTATGTTCAACCGACCAGTCCTACCAAGAGAGTTACTAAAGAAAATGAAGATAATGTCCAGTTACCAAGTGATGAAGAAGATCATATAGAGCCTACCGAGCCTGTATTAGCCAAGTATGTCAGAAGGAATCATGCATCAAGTCAAATTATAGGAGATAAAGATGATCCAGTGATGACAAGGAACAAAATGAGACAGAACACATGTCTGATATCTGAATTTGAACCAAGAATAGTGAAAGAGGCATTTAACAGTGAAGATTGGATAAATTCTATGACAGAAGAGATTCATCAAATCAAGAAGAATGACACATGGACACTGGTCCCAAGATCGAAGGACAAAAATATAATCGGTACAAAGTGGATTTTCAGAAACAAGCTAAATGAAAAAGGTGAGGTCATTCGAAATAAAGCAAGACTAGTCTGCAAAGGTTATGCTCAAGAAGAGGGAATTGATTATGGTGAGACTTTTGCACCTGTGGCAAGACTTGAAGGAATAATAACATTGTTGGCATATGCTACTATCAAAAATTTCAAAGTATATTAAATGGATATCAAATCTGCATTTTTGAATGGTATATTAGAAGAAGAAGTTTTTATTGGACAACCTGAAGAATTTATTGAAGACAAGAATAAAGATCGGGTATGTAAATTGAACAAAGCTTTATATGGTCTGAAACAAACACCTAGAGCATGGTATGAAAGATTGCACTCTTATCTAATCAATATTGGTTTTATAAGGACAAGTGAAAACAACAATATGTACATGAAGAATGATGAAAATGGAATACTGATCTCATCCATATTTGTTGATGATATTATCTTTTGTGGAAATGACTCTTTATGCAAAAACTTTGGAAATTAAATGAGCAAAGAATTTGAGATGTCATTAATCAGTGAGATAAAGTATTTTATAGGTTTACAAATACTGCAAATGAAAAATGAGATTTTCATTACTCAATCCAAGTACATAAAGGAAATCTTGAAGAAATTTGGAATGGAGGATTCAAAACCAGTAAGTACTCCTATGACTACCAACTATAAACTATCAAAGAATGAAGAATCTGCATCTGTTGATGAGACACTTTACCGATCCATGATTGGAAAGCTACAATATGTTGTTCATAGCAGACTAGACATAGCACATGTAGTAGGTATAGTTGCAAGATTTTTTGCAGATCCCAAGGAAACACACATGACAGCAATCAAGAGAATTTTCAGATACTTGAAAAGCATTGAAGATTATGGCTTAGTATACAACAAGAGAAATGGCTTTGATTTAAAAGTTTATACTGATGCTGATTGGGCAGGCAACATTGATGATAGAAAAAGAACAAGTGGAGGAGCTTTCTTTTTAAGAGAAAGACTAGTGAGTTGGCTTAGCAAGAAACAAGGATGTGTTTCACAGTCAATAATAGAAGTTGAATATGTTGCTGCAGCATTAAATTGCACCAATATAGCATGGATCAAACAACTGCTGGAAGGTATAAATGAGAAATTTACTGCGCTAGTAACTATATTCTGTGACAATACTAGTGCCATTAACATTTCAAAAAATCCTGTTATGCACTCTAAGACAAAGCACATCTCTATTAAATATCATTATCTTAGAGAAGAAGTTCAAGAGAAGAAAGTGGTGTTGGAGTATGTTAGCACAAAGGAACAAATAGCAGATATCTTCACCAAGCCACTGCCAAGGGACACTTTTGAGTATCTCAGAAGCAAGTTAGGGGTCCTACCCCTATCTTCTACTCATTGACCAAGTTCGGTGAAAGAATCAATTCGATGAATCTACAAAATATTATGTGTGGATTGATGTTTATTTACACACTTTAGGATGTTTTTCTAAAGGTGTGCAGGAAAAAAAATATAGGGAACATGAATTGAAGACATAATGCTTTGACTAAGACTGAGGTGACACATAACAATAGGGAATTCACTTCTCAGCGAAAGAAATCATGTTTTAGCTCTTTTACTTTTTGGCATTTGTCATGCCCAAAATTTAGGGAAAAAACGGAACAATTTTTTTTTAAAAGATACTAATTTAATTAACAAGCTCACTCTTGCGACAAGCGTTAAAGAAAATTTCATTATTAAATTTCGGCTATTTCCGAAACGAATTAAGCTTCGATAATTTATTATATTTTAATTGCGGAAAATCTACTGGTTTGAATTCTACCTCCAAGAGATACTTAGTCAATAGTTTTATTTAATTAAACATACTAAAGGGAAAAGGAGAGATATTTTAATTTATCTCCCGATATGACTTTATAGTCCTTTCAATTTTTTTTAAAAATTTTCTCTTTATATTTTATCCCAAATTAAAATCAGGATTTTTTAAATATATACATATATTCATATTTGAATATGCATATATTTATATATTAAAATTTAATTACTATACAAATGCTCCAAAAATTCATAAATTTACATATATATATATATATTCCCCTATATATATATGGAAATATATATATATATATATATTATACTTAAATGGCAGATATTTTAATTCTAAATTTAATTACCATTATAATTTCCTAATTAAAAACCATATTGTTGCCCAACCCTAATTAGGGTTCTAATTTCTTTTATAAATATCTTCCAAACTAAATAATATATTTATTTATTTTTTTTGTATTTAAATTGCCCTAGCCCCTTTCGGGCTACGGTTTAACCCAATTTTTCTTTTTAATAGGCAAGTTTCATGCTGGGCCGAAGGCCTTACAAGCGGCCATGAATCTCAAGTTGCAGGTCACGGGGGTTTCGAGTGGCGGGCTGGCCGCGGCACCACTGTGTGCCCACACAGTGGGCGCCGCTGGCAGCACCACTGTGTGGCCACACAGTGGCGGCCGCGGCCGTCCACTGTGTGCCCACACAATGGGAGCCGCAAGCGGCTCCACTGTGTGTGCACACAGTGGGCGCCGCGCGGTCGTCCACTGTGCGTACGCACAGTGGAGTCCACGGGGACCCCAACTTAATTTTAATTTTTTTTTTTAAAATTTTAAATTTTTTTTTAAAAAAAATAAAACATTTAAATATATAAATATATATTTATATATATATATATATATAAATGTTGGTAATTACAAAATTGAATAATTAAAGGCAAGAAGATAAACCTAAATTCAATATAACATTTACATATATATATTTTTAAAAAAAAAAAAAGAATTTTACTTGCTAAAACATAAACTAATATAGTAAAGGGAAAGAATATGAAGTTAATTCAGATCTAAAAGTATATATATTTACTTATATAAAATCATTGAGCTTTTTAAACAATGCTAACCCAAAATACAATTTTAATTACTTTTAAAAGTTACAAAATACTTTCCTAAAATAAAAGGAAATCTTCCATTGATTCTTCTCCTCTAATCTAATATTTCATAAATCTACTTTTTTAAAAAAAAAAATACATAGAAATCTTTCAACAACAATAATCTTTTATTTGCCATAAGTGAAATATAATTAAAGTCTAAATGGAAAACAAATCTTTTATTTCTTTCCATAATACAAGAAGCTTTTTACATGCAACACAATTTAACCTTTCTTTTTTTTTAAAACCAGAAGTAGAAATAACAAGCTTTTCTTTCTTTAAATCATCTCTAAGATCTACTACCAAATTTACAGAATGTTTTCTCTGAACAGTCACAACAATAAGTCTTCAAGTCTACTATTACAAATTTACAACTTGCTTCTCCTTTCTCTTGAATGAGGCATTTATTTACAACAACTTTAAAACAACATCTGCAACTGAATTCAATTATCTTCAAATACAATCTTCTGAATATCTTTCATGAATCCTATCCTCTTTCCTCTGAATTTTCTGCATAATAGAAAAACACAAAACTGACCACGGAGTGCTCACCTCCCAGCCTAGGCTAACTGGTAGCCACCCCCGAGCTCGGAGAACCAATTCCTAGATGGGTAACAAACAGGCAAACACATAGAAAGCAATGCATACAGATATTCCAGACACATTCCCAACCTGGCTTTCACAGCACCATACTCTGGTGGTGAATATTTTCAAAGGGTGGTAGTGGACTAAATACCCTGAGGAGAATCTGCAAGTATGTAATAACAAGAAGCCACCTCATGGCACAAATAAAATATCAAGAACCTCAACCCCATAATCCTTATGCCCCCCAAAGGCATTCTAGCCTTATAACCCTCCTTATGACCCCCATTGCACAAACAGGCCATGCAGCAAGGGTCACACAAAGATCCCTTGTGATCGCTCTCAAAAGAGAGTCTCTCACTCGAGGGCTGTCACTGCTACCACCCTCAAGATCCTCTTCTCTCCCAAGAGAAAGAGATCTTGAGAAAACTCCCAAAACACATTCATTCATAAAACAAAACCAAAAGATTTTCAAACATCCATTTTCAAGAATACAGATTTTCTCATTCAACAACTTTCAGAAATAAACAAAAAAAAGACATTAAAAGTAAAAATTGAAACCAACCTTAATCTGCCCAAAGGTTATAATGATATCTGAAGAAGAGCTGTCCAATCCACAATTCTTTATTTTCCTTAATCAATTTCTTTATCCCATAACATTATTTTTTTCTTCCAAATTTTCTTCTGTCTCCAAAAATGGAGAGTGGGTGATTACCCAGCTATTCCCAAAAATCTTCCTTAAGAAGCTCACTCACTGAGTTCTCACAGGATTCTAAAAAAAAAAAAAAAAAGAAGAAAGAAAGCAAAAATGCAAAAAGACTCTCCTTCCCAAAAGGAAAAATCTTGATTTGATTTTTTTTACTTCAATTTTCAATTTTCGCTCAACTCAAAAAAACCAATTTTTAAAGCGTTAAAAAGATCATAATAAAGTAGAAACTTGCCTAAAATTACCCCTAACCCCTAGGTATACCTTATGGGCTTCAGGAAACCCTAATAAACTACCCCTAGGTGTTCATTTAACCCATTTTAAACCCCCCTGAAGTTTATTTTCGGGTCAAACATAAGTTGACCACTCCAATATTATATTCTCAAAATATCTTTTTGACAACACATTATTTTATTTAAAATTAATTATAATTAACACTTTCCCATCAAGAGACAAAATAAAATATTTAAATTTAAATCCACACGTGTCAAGTGACACTAATAAAATACTTTTACAAAAATAAACATGAAATTGTCTCTTGAGGTTTTTACACAATAGATTTAAATAACACATAACACACATGCAGCATATACTGATATGAATAAAATACAACACAAACGGGGTGTTGTCTCTCCAAATAGACAAACCCTGGCTTAACGAACATACATAAGTCTAGGTTTGATTCTCCGTAATTTTCCATGGTCACATGGTAAATTTCCTGCGCATCTCAATTTACACATTAGTACTTCCAAATATCCAAATATAATATAATTCCATAATATAACAATGCACATCATCACTTGCATACAATTTCCATCCGCACAGACTGAATACATCTTTTATCAAGCAAATTTCACATAAGCAATTTCATCCCAATTCACATAAACTAAACATACATCATAGTTCTATATTCAGAGTTAAGTCCTGTAAATTCAATAACAACATCTATCATTGCAATTATCATCCTATCTAATAATCATGTAGTGTTCTATCCCATAAAGCATGTAAGTAAATCATCAAATCATAGCAATGTTATCCAATATCCTGAAATCATATAAGTTCTAAGTCTCAAAATGCATCAAAACAAAGTATCCATAATAGTCTAAAATATAAAATCCACTGAATGTCAAACTGAGTCGAGGTGAGGCCTCTTATCCTCCCCCTCTAGGCATGAACTTCCTCCTGGAGTTCATCAAAGAGGTGAGGGTACTCTGATCTCATACGTGCTGCGTCCTCCCATGAAGCCGTAACCTCATCATAACAATCCCACTGGACCCTAACCTGGTCCAGCTCTCGACCTCGAAGGGCCAATGTCCGGCGTGCCAAAATGCGAATGGGCTCCAAAGCTAGCTGCCCGTCCAACTCCACCTGCAAGGCATCCCAATCTAAAAGGTGAGACTCATCATAGATATATTTTCTCAAAACTGAAACATGAAACACATCGTGGATGCGTGACAGGCTAGGTGGCAAAGCTAAACGGTAGGCAACTGGGCCTATCCTCTCCAGAATCTCAAAAGGTCCTACAAAGCGAGGTGCGAGCTTAGAACCCTTTCCGTAACGGATCGGATTCTTATGCGGTCGCACTCTCAAGAAAACTCTGTTTCCAACCAAGTAACTACGATTGATCCTCTTTGCATTGGCATACTTCTTCTGTCTATCCTGAGCCTCTCTGAGACGCTGCCTAATCAAATCCACCTGCTGTTCCATATCTCGAACTAACTCAGGACCAATAGCAACTCTATCCTCTATGCGATCCCAGCTCAAGGGCGTCCTGCAAGGCCTGCCGTATAATGCCTGGTAGGGTGGCATCCCTAAAGAAGTGTGATGCCCATTGTTATAGGAAAACTCCACTAAGGGAAGATACTCCTCCCATCGGGTCTGATGATCCATGACGTACATACGAAGCATATCCTCTAACACCTGATTGACTCTCTCTGTCTGACCATCTGTCTCCGGGTGATAGGCTGTATTGAAATTGAGCTTAGTGCCCATAGCTGCCTGTAATGACTTCCAAAAGGTAGAAGTGAAAAGAGAATCCCTGTCAGAAATAATCTTGCGGGGTACGCCATGTAGTCTAACAATGTCTCACAAGAACACCTGTGCTACTGCAGGAGCCGTGAATGTAGTACGAACTGGTGAAAAGTGAGCTACCTTGGTCAGCTTGTCAACTGTCACCAAGATAGCATCATGGCGACGAGAAGACATAGGGAGACCAATGATGAAATCCATGGATATAGTATCCCACTTCCACTCTGGTATAGCATGAGACTGAAGCAACCCACCTGGATGGCGGTGCTCTGCCTTTACCCTCTGACACTCGAGACACCGAGCTACTATCTCAGAAATGAGCTGCCGCATTCCCGGCCAATGATACAACTGCCTCAAGTCTGCATGCAACTTCTTAACCCCGGGATGCGCAGCATAAGGAGCTCTATGAGCTTCTGAGACAATGAACTCTCGCAACCCTCCGGAGGAAGGTACATAAATGCGCCCTCTATGGCGTAATAGTCCATCGGACTCCAAAGAATAATCCACATATCTCCCTTCTAGAGTAACCTGAGAACGTAACACCTGACAAACCTCTGCATACCATCCATCCTCTGACAAGTGCCGAAGTATACGGTCCCTCAAGTCTGTGCCCATGGATATGGTGTAAACCTCATGACGTCTCCTACTCAAGGCATCTGCAACTACATTTTCCTTTCCCTTGATGTAGTGAACGTCAAAATCATATTCGCACAAAAACTCCATCCATCTCCTCTAACGTGCATTAAGGTTCGGCTGAGTGAAGATGTACTGAAGACTCTGATGATCTGAATGCAACTCAAAGTGATGTCCTAAAAGGAAGTGTCTCCACCTCACAAGTGCATGCACTACTGCTGCGAGCTCAAGGTCGTGAGTGGGATAATTAAGTTCATGAGTCTTAAGTTTCCTAGACTCGAAAGCTATGGCCCTACCACCTTGCATAAGAACTGCCCCTAAACCCTCTAAGGAAGCATCGGTACAAACTATGAAATCAACTGAAGGATCTGGTACAACAAGGATAAGAGTGCTAGTAAGTGCCTTTTTGAGTTCCTGAAAGGCCTTCTCGCACTTCTCTGTCCACTCAAATTTCTTCCCTTTATGCTGAAGAGAGGTAATAGGGTGTGCGACTCTGGAGAAACCTTCGACAAAACGTCGGTAATATCCTGCTAAACCCATGAAACTCCTGACCTCTATCACACTGGTATGTGCTGGCCAATCCATAATAGCCCTAATCTTTGATGGGTCAACTGAGATCCCATCACCGGAAATAACGTGTCCAAGGTACTTGACCTCAGATCGAAAGAAAGCACACTTCGATAGGCTGCCAAAAAACTGGTTATCTCGCAAACACTGCAATACCTATTTCAGGTGCTCCTCATGCTCCTTCTCATTCCGAGAATATATCAATATATCATTGAGGAACACAATAACAAAACGGTCCAGAAAGGTACGGAACACCCCATTCATGAGACTCATAAAAACTGCTGGGGCATTCGTAAGTCCAAAGGGGACTACGGTAAACTCATAGTGACCATATCTAGTGCGAAATGCGGTCTTGTGGATATCACTTTCCACTATTCTCAACTGATGGTATCCTGACTTCAGATCTATTTTGGAAAAGACTTTGGCACCCTGAAGCTAGTCAAATAAATCATCAATTCTAGGCAAAGGATATCGGTTCTTGATGGTTACTTTATTTAGCTGCCGATAAATTATACACAATCGGAGAGATCCATCCTTCTTCTTAACGAAGATAACTGGTGCACCCCACGGGGATACGCTAGGACGGATATGACCCTTCTCAAGAAGTTCCTCAAGCTGAATTTTAAGTTCATTAAGCTCATTTGTGGTCATTCTATAAGGTGCTCTGGAAACTGGCTCGGCTCCTGGTACTAGGTCTATATGAAAATCAATCTCTCTGCGGGGAGGCATTCCTGGTAACTCTGAAGGAAATACATCTGAATATCCCTGAAGGATAGGATGGTCATCGAGCGATGTTTCTTTTTCCTCCTCTTCTCCTCTATCACTGATAGTGATAGCAAAAAGCTGACATCCCTTCCGCATGCTCCGCTTGAGCTGCATTGCGGAGATCATACGAAGAGACACGGGCCTCTGAATCCCAGTGATAACTATGGGCGAACCATGATCATCCTCACACTCGATCTTTTTCGGGCGGCAATCCATCTTGGCTCTGTGGGCATAAAGCCAATCCATGCCAAGTACAATTCCATAAGATCCAAGTGGAGTCACTCTAAGGTCTACTACAGTGGTGGTCTTGCCAATCTGCAACTGACATGCCCTAACCTCTGATTCCACTGACACTCTAGCCCTTGAAGCTAATTCCACTTCCCAACTGACACCCTGCCTAGTTGCCACTAGCCCGCAACGCTCCACAACCAACGAAGATATAAAGGAGTCAGTAGCTCCTGAATCAAACAAAATAGATACATTGTTACCTCTGATTATACCTGAAGATTCGATAACCGTGGCCTGATGATCGGCCTGGCGGTTGTCAACCGCTGCGAATACTCTATGGGACCTGCCCATATCACCAACTGTCGGCTCTGAAGCGGCCATCCGCTGACTCCCTGCTACCTGTCCCTGAGGGCAATCCCTCGCCAAGTGCCCCATGGCTCCACAAGTAAAGCAAGCACCCCATGCCTGGAACTGGGTACCCTGAGGCCTAGAAAATCCCTGACCTTCTGTCCTACTGGATCCGCTGTACCCACCCCTGGAAGACTGCTGAGTCCCCGCCGGCTGTGTGTACTGCCCCTGTGCTCTCTGATCACGTTTCTGTCCCTGAGTCTGCCACTGCTTGGGCTTGGAGCCCTGCTGATACTGTGGAGGCTTCTGTTTCTGGTTCTGTGGTGTCTGTTGTGGAGGAGGGGGTTTGGAGAACCCCTGAGAATTTCGGTTGTTCCCCTTCCAATGTGGTTTCTGGAATCCATAAGTCTGAGGTGCGGGACTTCGGTTCTGATACCGATCCCTATTGTCCTGTGGTCTAACCTGAATTTCCTCGGCAATCAGTGCCTTCTCTATAGCAACCCGAAGGCTCTCTGGAGCGGACATCCTAACAGGCCCGGCTATCCCGACGTTCAATCCCCTGATGAAGCGGTTTACAAAAAGTTTCTCATCCTTAAGATAATCTACATATGGCAACAACTCAAAGAATTTACTCTCATACTGGGTTACTGACAAACCTTTTTGTTGGAGATCATGAAATTCGTCTATATGATGCTGCCTGAAGTGCTCTGAAAGGTACCTCTCACGGAACCTCTCGGTGAATATCTCCCAAGTGAGTGTATCAGGTACTAATCCGCATTTGTACTCTTCCTGTCTCCACCAGGTGGAGGCTGTCCCTCTCAGAAGATGAACTGCAACACGTGCTTTCAAGTTGCTCTCATAAGAACGCAACGCAAAGCACCTCTCAAGACTCAGAAGCCATGCCTCGGCCTCTACTCCATCTGTAGAACCTCCGAAGGATGGTGGTTGGAGGCGCATGACCTCTCTGATGAGATCCCCTGGATCTCGACGACCTCTCTCAAAATAAACTGGTTCCATCGCAGGAGGTGGTCCTGGCATATGCACTGACTCTGGCTCATTACCACCCTGGCTCTCTACAGGAATCGGAGCCGGGCTCCTGCTTCGTTCTCTATCAACAGATCTATGACTCCCAGAGTCATGATTCCTAACCGGAGGGTTCTCTGCGGGAATCCTTTCCTGAACAATGCCAATAAGATTCTGAATGGCTGCTAGAAGGTCACGGTTAGGTTCATTTGGCTGTTCGGGAGGTGCTC
This sequence comes from Cryptomeria japonica, assembly GCF_030272615.1. Classification (NCBI taxonomy): domain Eukaryota; kingdom Viridiplantae; phylum Streptophyta; class Pinopsida; order Cupressales; family Cupressaceae; genus Cryptomeria; species Cryptomeria japonica. Next base: position 333,601,982 of record NC_081405.1, on the reverse strand, counting down.
CTGGATTCTCCTCTGGAACCGATGCCTCCCTCTCTTCCTCATCGCGAGCTAGGCGCTCACGTCTAGGACCCCGTCCGCGCTTGCGAGCTTGTCGCGTCAACGGAGGCATCCTAAGAGGAAATAAAACCAAAAACAATTAATTTATTTCTTTTAGAATTAAATTTATTTAAATTCAGAACTCCATTAACAAAAATAATTTAAAATATTCTAAGGCAAAACGTAAGTGAGTAAGGCTCCTAGTGTGGAAACCTTGCTCTGATACCAAAATGTCATGCCCAAAATTTAGGGCAAAAACGGAACAATTTTTTATTAAAAGATACTAATTTAATTAGCTCACTCTTGCGACAAGCGTTAAAGAAAATTTCATTATTAAATTTCGGCTATTTCCGAAACGAATTAAGCTTCGATAATTTATTATATTTTAATTGCGGAAAATCTACTGGTTTGAATTCTACCTCCAAGAGATACTTAGTCAATAGTTTTATTTAATTAAACATACTAAAGGGAAAAGGAGAGATATTTTAATTTATCTCCCGATATGACTTTATAGTCCTTTCAATTTTTTTTAAAAATTTTCTCTTTATATTTTATCCCAAATTAAAATCAGGATTTTTTAAATATATACATATATTCATATTTGAATATGCATATATTTATATATTAAAATTTAATTACTATACAAATGCTCCAAAAATTCATAAATTTACATATATATATATATATATTCCCCTATATATATATGGAAATATATATATATATATTATACTTAAATGGCAGATATTTTAATTCTAAATTTAATTACCATTATAATTTCCTAATTAAAAACCATATTGTTGCCCAACCCTAATTAGGGTTCTAATTTCTTTTATAAATATCTTCCAAACTAAATAATATATTTATTTATTTTTTTTGTATTTAAATTGCCCTAGCCCCTTTCGGGCTAGGGTTTAACCCAATTTTTCTTTTTAACAGGCAAGTTTCATGCTGGGCCGAAGGCCTTACAAGCGGCCATGAATCTCAAGTTGCAGGTCACGGGGGTTTCGAGTGGCGGGCTGGCCCCGCGCACCACTGTGTGAGCGCACAGTGGCGCCGCGGCACCACTGTGTGCCCACACAGTGGGCGCCGCTGGCGGTACCACTGTGTGGCCACACAGTGGCGGCCGCGGCCGTCCACTGTGTGCCCACACAGTGGGAGCCACAAGCGGCTCCACTGTGTGTGCACACAGTGGGTGCCGCGCGGTTGTCCACTGTGCGTACGCACAGTGGAGTCCGCGGGGACCCCAACTTAATTTTAATTTTTTTTTTTAAATTTTAAATTTTTTTTAAAAAAAAATAAAACATTTAAATATATAAATATATATTTATATATATATATATAAATGTTGGTAATTACAAAATTGAATAATTAAAGGCAAGAAGATAAACCTAAATTCAATATAACATTTACATATATATATTTTTTTTTTAAAAAAAGGAATTTTACTTTCTAAAACATAAACTAATATAGTAAAGGGAAAGAATATGAAGTTAATTCAGATCTAAAAGTATATATATTTACTTATATAAAATCATTGAGCTTTTTAAACAATGCTAACCCAAAATACAATTTTAATTACTTTTAAAGGTTACAAAATACTTTCCTAAAATAAAAGGAAATCTTCCATTGATTCTTCTCCTCTAATCTAATATTTCATAAATCTACTTTTTTTTTAAAAAAAATACATAGAAATCTTTCAACAACAATAATCTTTTATTTTCCATAAGTGAAATATAATTAAAGTCTAAATGGAAAACAAATCTTTTATTTCTTTCCATAATACAAGAAGCTTTTTACATGCAACACAATTTAACCTTTCTTTTTTTTTAAAACCAGAAGTAGAAATAACAAGCTTTTCTTTCTTTAAATCATCTCTAAGATCTACTACCAAATTTACAGAATGTTTTCTCTGAACAGTCACAACAATAAGTCTTCAAGTCTACTATTACAAATTTACAACTTGCTTCTCCTTTCTCTTGAATGAGGCATTTATTTACAACAACTTTAAAACAACATCTGCAACTGAATTCAATTATCTTCAAATACAATCTTCTGAATATCTTTCATGAATCCTATCCTCTTTCCTCTGAATTTCCTGCATAATAGAAAAACACAAAACTGACCACGGAGTGCTCACCTCCCAGCCTAGGCTAACTGGTAGCCACCCCCGAGCTCGAAGAACCAATTCCTAGACGGGTAACAAACAGGCAAACACATAGAAAGCAATGCATACAGATATTCCAGACACATTCCCAACCTGGCTTTCACAGCACCACACTCTGGTGGTGAATATTTTCAAAGGGTGGTAGTGGACCAAATACCCTGAGGAGAATCTGCAAGTATGTAATAACAAGAAGCCACCTCATGGCACAAATAAAATATCAAGAACCTCAACCCCATAATCCTTATGCCCCCCAAAGGCATTCTAGCCTTATAACCCTCCTTATGACCCCCATTGCACAAACAGGCCATGCAGCAAGGGTCACACAAAGACCCCTTGTGATCGCTCTCAAAAGAGAGTCTCTCACTCGAGGGCTGTCACTGCTACCACCCTCAAGATCCTCTTCTCTCCCAAGAGAAAGAGATCTTGAGAAAACTCCCAAAACACATTCATTCATAAAACAAAACCAAAAGATATTCAAACATCCATTTTCAAGAATACAGATTTTCTCATTCAACAACTTTTAGAAATAAACAAGAAAAAGACATTAAAAGTAAAAATTGAAACCAACCTTAATCTGCCCAAAGGTTATAATGATATCTGAAGAAGAGCTGCCCAATCCACAATTCTTTATTTTCCTTAATCAATTTCTTTATCCCATAACATTATTTTTTTCTTCCAAATTTTCTTCTGTCTCCAAAAATGGAGAGTGGGTGATTACCCAGCTATTCCCAAAAATCTTCCTTAAGAAGCTCACTCACTGAGTTCTCACAGGATTCTCAAAAAAAAACAAAAAGAAGAAAGAAAGCAAAAATGCAAAAAGACTCTCCTTCCCAAAAGGAAAAATCTTGATTTGATTTTTTTTACTTCAATTTTCAATTTTCGCTCAACTCAAAAAAACCAATTTTTAAAGCGTTAAAAAGATCATAATAAAGTAGAAACTTGCCTAAAATTACCCCTAACCCCTAGGTATACCTTATGGGCTTCAGGAAACCCTAATAAACTACCCCTAGGTGTTCATTTAACCCATTTTAAACCCCCCTGAAGTTTATTTTCGGGTCAAACATAAGTTGACCACTCCAATATTATATTCTCAAAATATCTTTTTGACAACACATTATTTTATTTAAAATTAATTATAATTAACACTTTCCCATCAAGAGACAAAATAAAATATTTAAATTTAAATCCACACATGTGTCAAGTGACACTAATAAAATACTTTTACAAAAATAAACATGAAATTGTCTCTTGAGGTTTTTACACAATAGATTTAAATAACACATAACACACATGCAGCATATACTGATACGAATAAAATACAACACAAACGGGGTGTTGTCTCTCCAAATAGACAAACCCTGGCTTAACGAACATACATAAGTCTAGGTTTGATTCTCCGTAATTTTCCATGGTCACATGGTAAATTTCCTGCGCATCTCAATTTACACATTAGTACTTCCAAATATCCAAATATAATATAATTCCATAATATAACAATGCACATCATCACTTGCATACAATTTCCATCCGCACAGATTGAATACATCTTTTATCAAGCAAATTTCACATAAGCAATTTCATCCCAATTCACATAAACTAAACATACATCATAGTTCTATATTCAGAGTTAAGTCCTGCAAATTCAATAACAACATCTATCATTGCAATTATCATCCTATCTAATAATCATGTAGTGTTCTATCCCATAAAGCATGTAAGTAAATCATCAAATCATAGCAATGTTATCCAATATCCTGAAATCATATAAGTTCTAAGTCTCAAAATGCATCAAAACAAAGTATCCATAATAGTCTAAAATATAAAATCCACTGAATGTCAAACTGAGTCGAGGTGAGGCCTCACAACATTGTTGTCAAAGGGGGAGAAGACTATCGTATGGGGGAGAAGTCTGGTGACAAGGGGAGAGCATTTTAGAATCTCACAGCAATCCAAATCAATTAGGTCAAATCAATTGGTTTTTCCATCAATGCCAAAGGGGGAGATTGTTGGCATTATAACAAACAATAAGAGATTGCATTTCAATAAGGATATTGAGAAGGTTGTTGATGATTATGGATATAATTGATTAAGGATGTTTACTATCTTAATATTATTATTTTGTTATTGATGTCAAGAAATTGATTTCTAATTCAGTATGATGTTGCCATATCTTAAGAAGTATGATTTGGTGAGTATAAAGATGTCTGTAAAAGACACAGAAAGAATGTGATGAATAAGGTGAGAAATAAGTTATTCAATGGGCAACTATTACCAAGTTAGAAAATGATGAGATCATGATGTTTAGATTGTTTTGATATCCTACATATGTTTTTTATTGTAAGGTTCAATACTATACTATATTACTGAGCAAAGAACCTAGTCGGTAAACCCTAAGGTTATCGCTATCAGTTAATGAAGTTGGAATGTCTATCGAGTGAAGTTGATAACTTAATGATGAGCGAATAGTGCCAAACTAGTACTGAGAGGGGGGGGTGAATCAGTACAGACAAAAATACAGTCCAAAATCGGTTTGACAACAGACACTTCAAATGACTGGTAGACAGTGATATCGGTTTGAAATAGAGTACAACTGGTAAAGCTAAGAATGTCTGAGACAAGCATTAATCGGTTACTCACTTAGCTTTTCACTCAACTCAAGACTACACTACAATTTCACCCTTATGCATAAACAGGTAATCTATCATCAGATCAGAATAACAGCTAGTTCAACTTGTTTTATTGATAGGCATAAAACACAGAACCATCATATGCTTGACAGACAATAGCAAAGCATCACAAGATAAAAGCATCACACATGACACACATATTTTTCACATGGAAACCCAACTAGGAAAAACCACGGTGGGATGAATACCCACAAGCTGTTTTTGAACTCTTTAGAAGTCCGCTCTGTTAGGAGCCTTGTCTAGTTAGAGACATTACAAAAGGTTCTGCTAAGAACCGATCATGTTAGAGATCACCCGGTTAAGGGATGGCTACAATACCTGGTTAAGGGTTAAACCCTGTTAAAGGTTACCTTGTTAGAGGATTTCAAGAACTCAATAGCTAAAGGATTCTGAACTCAATAGCTTTGAATTACCCTATTAAAGGATTTTCAGCAAGCCGGTTAAGGCTACCCTGTTAAGGGATTTTCCAACTGTTGAGGTGGTTAGAGATCAACAGGTATTACAATGATCTGGTAAAAGTACTCAATGCCAATGCAGATCCGCTTAAGCTCCTCTTCACCTTCTGCACTTACACTCTGCAGGTATCACTTCTCTCCTTTTGGTCTGGTAAGAATCACGTATCCCTTCTCTTGGATACACACACACAACTTTTGCCAACAACCTCAGAAAGAGACACAACATCGACCTTATAGAAAAACAAATAGGTCAGTAGCATAAACCCTAAACCCTAAACCTGTTTGGTTAAGGAATTCGAACGGTTCAATCCTGACCGTTGAGCACTCTGCATTAAATGCAACAGATCTTGATCCAAACTCAAGACATTCTCCATCATCCATTTCCACCGATTTTATGGCGGCTGATAACCCATCACATGTTATCACCATTTTACAGACTTCACACATTCCTAAGGTAGATAGGAACAATCTCCCTCATGCACATAGGCTTATATGGAAACATGATTTGTTCTTCTTTACAATACTAACTCATCATAGAATGTCACCAATTGAGCCACATAGGCTTGAAGCACATCAATCGGAAACCCTGAAGTTGAGACTACCAACCGGTAGTCATACAATACTTCCATATGCTGGTTCCCATAACTATATGTCGGTTCGTCATGAACAAGCACACCGCTTCACATTGGCACAAATGTTGATTCATAGTGTTATACTGGTTCTCACATAGGCCGGTTCACACCTCTTTAACATATTGACATCAATGACAACATACAATGTCATTATGTCCATATACCAGTTCACGTAATGCCAACAATCTCCCCCTTTGGTATTGATGGCAATATACAAAGATATCTCCCTGCTTCACAACTTCTCTCCCAATGTCTGCAGATATCTTCTCCGCTTCACATCGTCTCCCCCTTTGACAATAATGCTAATGTGGAGGCACAAGTTTCCCTGTTCCATTATGCTGCTCCCCCTAAGGAGTAGCATCCTTCACACATCAACCCTGAAGAAAGATTTGACTATGCAATACATGACTGATGTGGAGCATATACCTTTAGTTCACCTCCGGAAGGGGTAGTACCCCTAATTCACCTCTTAAGTATATGAATGTAGTTTTTTGGAGAGGCTTGGTGAATATGTCTGTTAACTACTATTTATTTGAAACATGCTCCAGTGCAACCTCTTTGTTCTGAACCTTTTCCCTCAAGAAATGATACTTAAGCTCAAAGTGCTTGGTTCTAGAATGTAAAACCAGATTCTTGTAGATATTAATTGCACTAGTATTGTCACAAAATATACTTATTGGTTCAGATACAGGAACTTTGAAGCCATTCAATACATGTTTCATCCAAATTGTCTAAGTACAGTTCATGAAAGCTGCAACATACTCTGCTTCCACTATAGACTGAGAGATACAACTCTGCTTTTTACTCATCCATGAGACCAATCTACCACCAAGGAATAATGCACCACCGATTATGCTCTTCCAGTCATCTACATTACTAGCCCAATCACACTTTCAGGTTAAAATCATTATTGTATGGATACCATAACCCATAGTCAATAGTTCCTTTCAGATACCTAAGAATCTGCTTGACTGCAACCAAGTGGGATTCTCTTGGACTTTTCTGGAACCTTGCAGTAATGTCAACTACATGTGCAATATCTGGTCTGCTATGCACTACATAATGTAACTTACCAATCATTGATCGGTATTCTTTCTCATCAACCAATGTAAAGTCATCCTCTTTCGATAGTTTACAACTGGTCACCATCGGTGTACCAATCAGTTTGCTATCTTCCATGCCAAAAGTCTTCAACACTTCTTTGACATATTTGGACTGAGTGATAAAGATTCCATCCTTCATCTGCTAGATCTACAGTCCAATGAAGAACTTAATCTCCCCTATGAGTGACATTTCAAACTCTTTCTTCATCTCATCTGCAAATTCATGACTCATATTGTCATCTCCACCAAAGATAATGTCATCAACAAATACTTCACAGATCAGGATCTGATCTCCTTTAGACTTCAAGTAGATATTGCTATCTTCACTTCTTCTTTCAAATCCAATCTTCACAAGATGGGAATGTAGAAATTCATACCATGCCCTAGGTGCCTGCTTTAGTCCATATAGGGCTTTATGTAGCCTACATACCAAGTCACTATCTTCAGATAGGGCAAACCCATCTGGTTGCTCAATATACACCTCCTCTTCAAGTAAACCATTTAGGAATACAGATTTTACATCCATTTGATATACTTTGAAACCTTAAAAGATGCATATGCAAGAAGCATACGGACCCCTTCCAATCTGGCTACAGGAGCAAAGGTTTCTCCATAGTCTTCTCCTTCTTCTTGAAGATATCCTTTGCATACCAATCTAGCTTTGTTTCTAATCACTGTGCCATCCTCATTTAGCTTAGTTCTAAAGACCCATTTGGTACCAATGACATTTTTATGCTCCGGTTTGGGTACCAAAGACCATGTACCATTTTTCTCTATCTGGTCAAGTTTCTCTTCCATTGCCTTGATCTAGTCTTCATCTTTATTTGCCTCTTTAAATGATATAGGCTCAAATTCAAAGATCATACATGAGTTTTCTCTGACCTTTCTTCTTGTAAGGATTCCTGCATCCTTATCTCCTATGATCTGATTAGGATCATGATTCAGCTTGACATACCGAGGAATGGTCTTGATGGATTCCTCTTGCTTTTCTTCTTCATCCTCATCTCCATCAGTATCAACATCTACATTTGCCGGTTTAGGAACACTGTTACTGGTACTCGGTTGACTGATAACCAATTCCCAGAAGGTTGCAACCGGTGCGTTTACTGCTTGCTCACTACCAGTTTCCTTAGTTTTCTCAGAGGTTTCATCAACTCTTACATTGATGCTTTCCATAATTCTCTGAGTCCTATTATTGAAACACTTGAGAGCTTTGCTCTTGGTGGAATATCCAAGGAATATTCCCTCATCACATTTCGCATCAAATTTGCTTTGGTGTTCACTCCTCTTGATGTAACATTTGCTACCAAACACTCTAAAGTAGCTAACCACAAGTGTCTTACTGGTCCAATACTCATAAGGAGTTTTATCCTTACCTTTCTTGATGAGTACCCGGTTCATTGTGTAGACTGCAGTGCTCACCGCTTCTCTCCAAAAGGTGTGAGCTACCTTTCCTTGATTCAACATGGTTCTAGCTACTTCAACCATAGTCTGGTTATTCCTCTCTGCTAGGCCATTCTGCTATGGAGTCCAGGGGGTAGACAATTGTCTCTTGATGCCATGTTCTTCATAGTACTTATTGAATTCACCGGAAGTGAATTACCCTCCTTGATCAGTTCTCAGGCACTTGATCCTTTTACCGCTTTCCTTCTCCACTAAAGCTTTGAAAGATTTGAACTTTACAAAGGCTTCAGACTTGTCTTTCAAGAATGTGACCCACATCATTCTTGAGCAGTCATCAGTGAGAATCATGAAGTACCTATCACCCTACACACTTCTAGTTTTCATAGGACCACACAAATCAGTATGCACAAGATCAAGAAAGTTGTTAGCAGTGAAAGATTTACCTTTAAAGGTTGAGGAAGACATTTTCCCTAATTGACACTCTCTACACAAGGTATTATCCAATTTTCTTAGCACTGGCAACCCTCTAACTGCCTTGATCTTACTAGCTTTCACAATATTATCAAAGTTTACATGGCAGAGTCTCCTATGCCATATCTAGCTATCATCAAATTTTGCCATAAGGCATGTACTTACATTTGCATTCAGATGAAATAGGTTACCTTTTGTCTGCATGCTGGTGGCCACCAATTCACCATTCTTTCCTTTGATTCTACAAATTCCATTCTTGAATTTTAGAGTGAGGCCACTTTCATTCCGCTGGGAAACACTCAGAAGGTTGTGTCTGAGACCATCAACCCAATACACATTGTCAGCACTACTCTTTCCATTCAGAGAGATGGACCCTCTACCTTTGACCATGCATGGTGCATCATTGCCAAAGCGAACCACACCACCATCATACTCCTCCAAGGATAGAAACTTACTCCAGTCACCAGTCATATGGTGAGAACAGTCACTGTCAATGATCCACTCATTGGAATTATCAAACCGAGAGACAAGAGCCTTCTTGTCTGACACCTCTTCTTTGACAACAACAAACACAATATCTTCATTTTCTTCATCCTCTAATTCTTCATCTGTGACACCTTCATCAACTGCCACAAAATAGTTTCTCTGGTTTCCTCCTTTGAATTTCTTGAAACTTTCTGGGTTGTCGTTGTTGTCACCATTAGGATAGTTTATAGCAATATGTCCTATCTAGTTACAAGAAAAAAAATTCAAAGGTAGCTTACCTTTGTATTTGCCGGTTCTTTTTGGAAGTTTCCTGGAAAGGAGAGCTTCAAATGCCATCAGAATCTCCTCATCATCCATTTCTCTACTCTGTCTTGGTTCACCACTAGTGCTAGCTTCTTTTCCTTTTCTGGATGGTACATCAGAAGCTTTAAAAGCTGATTCAGTCTTTTGAACACTACCATCAAAACTATTTAGCTCATAGGCTGTCAACTTTTCTATGATGGAGTCTAAGGATACCTTAGTCTTGTCTATTGATCTCAGCTCTTGAATAGAAGCAACCCTTATTACATAGACTGGCAATAGGGATCTCAGGACTTTGCTTACCACAGTGGCATCTTCTATTTTATCACATGCACTCTTGATATCTCCAACAACGGTTTTGATCCTTATTCCATAATGTTGAATGGTCTCACCTTCAACCATCTGCATATCTTCAAACTTTCCTCTAAGGCTTTCTTAGCCTATTTTACATGCTCATCACCGCCATAGATATTTTCAAGAGTATCCCATACCTCTTTGGGATTTACCTTATCTTGAACATTAATAAATTCAACATCAGATAAACTACTAATTAGGGCTTCCATGACTTGCCCATTCTCCTACATCTCTCTCTTTTGGTCATCGATAAGGGTACTGGTAGGAGCAACATAGAGAGTCTCAACATAGCTCCAGTGTTGAGCACCCATGCTTCTAATGAATATCTTCATTCTGTCTTTCCATATACTAAAATTTTCTCTATTAAACTTTGGACCTTCCCTCTTCATCATTAGACTGGGATCTTTACCTCAAGCAGTTAAGCTTATAGCACAGAGGACCTAGAGGACGCTCTGATACCAATTGATAACTTAATGATGAGAGAATAGTGCCAAACCGGTACTAAGAGGGGGGAGTGAATCAATACAGATAAAAACACAATCCAAAATTGGTTTGACAGTATACACTTCAAATGACTAGCAGATAGTGACACTGGTTTGAAACAAAGTGCAACTGGTAAAGCTAAGAATGTCTGAGACAAGCATTAACCAGTTACTCACTTAGCTTTTCACTCAACTTGAGACTTCACTACCATTTCACCCTTATGCATAAACAAGTAATCTATCATCAGATCATTAAAACAGCTAGTTCAACATGTTTTATTGATAGGCATAAAACACAGAACCATCATATGCTTGATAGACAATAGAAAAGCATCACAAGATAAAAGCATCACACATGACACACATATTTTTCACATGGAAGCCCAACTAGGAAAAACCACAGTGGGGATCAATACCCACAAGCTATTTTTGAACTCTTTAGAAGTCCACTCTGTTAGGAGCCTTGTCCAATTAGAGACATTACAAAAGGTTCTACTAGGAACTGATCATGTTAGAGATCACCCAGTTAAGGGATGGCTACAATACCCAGTTAAGGGTTAAACCTTGTTAAAGGTTACCTTGTTAGAGGATTTCAAGAACTCAATAGCTAAAGGATTCCAAACTCTATAACTTTGAATTACCCTGTTAAAGGATTTTCAACAAGCCGATTAAGGCTATTCTGTTAAGGGATTTTCCAACTATTGAGGTGGTTAGAGATCAATAGGTATTACAATGATCTGGTAACAACACTTAATGCCAATGCAGATCCGCTTAAGCTCCTCTTCACCTTCTGCACTTACACTCTGTAGGTATCACTTCTCTACTTTTGGTCTGGCAAGAATCACGTATCCCTTCTCTTGGATACACACACACACAACTTTTGCCAACAACCTCAGAAAGAGACACAACATCGACCTTATAGGAAAACAGATAGGTCAGTAGCATAAACCCTAAACCCTAAACCTGTTTGGTTAAGGAATTCAAACGGTTCAATCCTGACCATTGAGCACTCTGTATTAAATGCAACAGATCTTGATCCAAACTCAAGACATTCTCCATCATCCATTTCCACAGATTTTTTGGTGGCTGATAACCCATCACATGTTATCACCATTTTACAGACTTCGCACATTCTCCAGGTAGATAGGAACAATCTCCCTCCTGCAAGATCCTTCACGCACATAGGCTTACATGGCAACACAATCTGTTCTTCTTTACAATGCTAACTCATCACACAATGTCACCTGTTGAGCCACACAAGCTTGAAGCACATCAACTGGAAACCCTAAAGTTGAGACTACCAACCGGTAGTCATACAATACTTCCATATGCTAGTTCCCATAACTATATGCCGGTTCATCATGAACAAGCACACCACTTCACTTTGGCACAAATGTCGGTTCACAGTGTTATACCGGTTCTCACATATGCCAGTTCACACCTCTTCAACTTATTGACATCAATGACAACATACAATGTCATTATGTCCACATACCGGTTCACATAATGCCAACAAAAGTTTAGTATTTACCGAGTTGCAACCAAGTTGTAACATAATGCATTAAATAATTAAAAGTGTTATTTAATGAAGGAAGCTGATGAGCTGGAATTAATTAGATGATTGGTATGTCATGTATGAAGTTTGTTAAGAATCTATGGCAAAGGAAAATCGGCAGAAAGATCTACAGCGCAGATTGAACCACAATACCTTAGCACAAGTTCCAAGAAATGTATGCAAGTTCCAAGGCGAGGTAAAACATTTTCAGATCAAAGGATACATTGAACCTGGTCAAGTTTGAAGATCTGATGGCTATGATTGATCATGGGATATGTGATCAAGGAGATTAAGCGGTTAGCAAATTGTTTATAAATAAGGAACTATTGATAAACAATGTATGTGGGCAAGTGTAAGCACAGGGATGCTACATAGTGATTACCGAGCACAAAAGATTGAAGACCTATTTGAATAATAGAGTATAGAGCCCAGCAGAGGGACAAGATAAGTCCTATGACTAGAATGTATTGAGAAAATAAGAATCCACTTTAGCATTTTAGATGTGAAGTTGCAGATAGATTTTTATTACTGTTATTTTGTGAAGTGACAGAAAATCTCTTAATCGAGTGGACTTAACAGTCTTATTTGTAAAACCCTCTAGCAAGGTGACATTCTAATTGAGTGTTTGAAACCCTTTAACAAGGTCACCTCTAACAAGGTGAAGATCCTAACAAATCTGAGGGAAATCTCTTAACCGGGTCACATCTAGCAATGTGTTTGTAATCTTTAACAGGATTTTCTTTACCGAGCATACTCTAGAAGAGTATATTTTTTAGTGGGTCCAAAATCCCACAGTGGTTTTTCCCTATTTGGGTTTCCATGTTAAATCTAGTGTTATGAGTGTTATGATGTTTATATGCTTATGAGTTTGCATGTTTAGCAGTTTTGGTTATATTGCTGAAATATATGTTACCGAGGTTGAATCTATTATTTTTATGGAAGATTAAGTTTGTATGATTCACCCCCCCCTCTCATCTTGTTAGCTTGGCATCTGTACTTAACATAATTATCAGAACTATCATAACTGACTTTACTAGGGCAACCATTTACAACAGACATCCAAAGATCATACCCTAGAGAGGATAAGTGAATTTCCATTCTACAACTCCAAATGGAATAGTTAGACCCATTAAACACTGGAGTAGGGATTGACACTAAAGAAACTAATGTGTCCTTAAGTCAGAATCTACCCAAGTGAGAGAAAGCTTGATAAACAGGGTACCTATGCTCTGATACCAATTGTTAGATACAATGCACCAATGAGAGGGGGGTGAATTAGTGATCCTTAAAATTTTCCCTTTAACTATCTTATGTGAGCTTATCGATTATTAGATCTAACTCAAAAAAAACTTACTGGTTAGTGGGGAGACCAAGTCAAATGCAAACATGCACAAAGGGACAACACATAACACTAGTATGTACAAGGAAAACCCAATATGGAAAAAACCTCAGTGAACAACACTGCTAGAGTCTACTGCTCCAATCCAGCCTCACAACAAAAACTCTATTATAATGTTTAAGGCACCAAACCAAGGAGCTACAACCCCTAATTTAGAGTACCAACCTAAGGATCTACAACCCCTAATTTAGGGCACCAACCCAAGGAGCTACAACCCTTGATTTAGGGCACCAACCCAAGGAGCACCAACCCCTCATTGATTTATGGGCTACAACGCAAAGGAGATACAACCCCTACACCAAGCTACAACTCAGTGATCTCAAATATAACCTCAAATACAAAATTAATAATACTGTTACAAGTCAATCTTGTAACCATCTCATATACCTCACTCTGTCAGTGAGACACCTTCTCTACTGCATCGGCTCACACTTCTGTTTCTCTCATCTACTTCTTTGCTTTCCAGTAAACTCTATTGGTTCACCTCTCCTCTATTCTTATCTACTAGATCTCCTCCTCACTGCTCTTCTCTTTACTGGTACTATACTTTGTCATTTCTATGTCTTCCTTCTCTCCAACTTCCTTCACTTCTGCTATGTCGGTATGGAATACCAGTTCTGCACTGCTACCAGTTGAACACTTCAACCTGGTTCTCCCTCACCCTCAATCTTTTCTTAGATACTATTTAAGTAGTTGATTGATTTTCTCTCTCATGTAGAAGTAAAATACAATCTCTTCCCAGAAGCACTATCTTCTTCTATTGAGCAACACTTACTCTCTCATCCAGCGACAACCATCTCTGATTTTGGCTTGCATATTTATAAACTATTTTTCCCACCAAAAACCAATTCAAGCTTTGGATGGTTAGGATTTCCTCACTTACCTCGATGCAATCCAAATCTAATCAGTTATTATTTGATCTGATCTCCTAATTAGCCAACTGTACATCTCTGCCATTAAGGTGCCTTCCAATACACGTTTTCCAAATATAGAAAATACGACCCTTTCTCTTGACCTTCTTGAGGTCTTATCACAAATTGATTTTATTGATTTGATCTAGATGCCACCAACTCCTTGATTTGTCTTTGTCACTCATTCTTCCTCAAGCCACACTCTTCTGATCTGATCCACAAATTACAGGATCTGTATTGAATGCACAATAGTAGAGACACCTATGTCTACATGACACTCCATCAACCTCTACATGCTTGCTACTTCATCTCCTCGTGGCATCCAAGTAGATCAACTACCAGCTTGGATCAATGTGTCAGTTCAGGTATCATCGACCAAACACTCAAGTGGTTGTTTTCTTCTACCGGTTTAATAACCCCACTGGTTAAACACTCGAGCCGGTCTATCATCAGCCTTGCACTCTGCTTCTCTTCCAGTGGACTACTCAATCAGGTAGCACCCTTGCTAACCTACCTTATATAAATCTTCATTAGATGGGGAGTCTTCTACATCTACACCTTGTCCATATTATAGGTGGACTTACATACCAATAAACACTCTTGATGACACCATGTCATCAACCTTCAATAGACTCCATCTTCAATCAGGCCATTCTTGCTCTATCTAAATCTGCTTAGCCATGCCTTCTCCCTGATCAACTGTGATCATATCTCAACTGATTTTTCAAAGTGACAAACTCATCACTCTTCATTTGTACCAGCATCTCAACATGCCTTCTTAGATAGTCCAGTGCATATCCCTGATTTCATGCACTCTAGGCATTTTTTTTTTCACGGGTAGATCTAGTGTGAGCCTTCAAACACCTGCCTTTGCCTCATCTTCCTTATCTCACATGACTATGATGCACACCATGCAAAATAGGAGATAAGTTCCACTTACCGATGGAGTGACACCTTGTCTTTTGCATCCTGCAATGCACTCATGTGACTTCCATGTTTGTGCATCACATCTTCAAATAGGCACATGTGATTTGGTGTGGGCATATTCACTATCAGTCATTGCTTGTCATGATGAATGCATCTTCATCTGATGGGAGCTCCATTGTTTTGCAACCTCACACTATACTAATGACCTACTCATTATTCTCCTCCTATGTTGATGAGATTTAGGTAGCATTCCACCTCTTCATCACAAACAACAACTTAAGCACCTTGCCCATCTTTCTTGTACACTAGTCATGAGCTTTTCTGGTTGACAACCACCACTCACTTGGTTGATTTGACTTCTCCATGTCAACACATCACTTACTAGTTGACATCCTTTGCTTAGTAGTGAAACACTATATCGATAACCTATCTATCTCCTCCACACAAGTCAGGCACTAACTTGTGTACAGGTAACACTAGTGGTCATCCATCTGAATGACATTCTCTTCCTTACCTTACTACTATCCTACATCCTTACCTTACCATACCAGTGTCCTGCAACACAAGGTGATATCAAAGATATGTCATCCTGTACTCCTCCATGACAATGTTGCACATACATCTTTTATACCAATAGTCATCCCATGCCAGTTGACATCAATGACAACCCAATGCCAACAACTACCATTGCTGCAAATTACAAACCAAACACAAGAGAAATTGTGGCTAGTGAGGGTGGCAGCCTCACCCAAATCACAAGGGATGCCATTAATGAGTTCTTCATGCTCAACCCCAATACGAATTGGGTCATCAACCCACAAAAGTTGGATGCAGAGTGCCAAAAGAATGAGAAAATATATAGAAGGAATTCAACGTCATTCAAACCTGCATGGATAAAGGAGGATGATAGAAAACTAACTCTATAGCAAGTTGCCCCCTATAGTGCTGATTTGTTTGCTGGCTATTTTATAGAGATTGTTGGCATCATGGTGATCATGATGAAGTTTGAGGTACTTAGAGGTTTTCATTGATGGAAAATATTGGCTCTAATATAATCACAACTGATCAGAAATGAATTATAGTGGATTGGTGAGGAACAGGGGACTAAAGACTTCCATCGGTAAGCAGAGACCAATTTACATGAAGTAACCAATAGTTTAGCTGAGTGAAGCAGGTTTACCGATATAAAGCAAGTAACTGGTAGAAGATTATAATGGTGATTGATAAGCATGTGAAGTGTAAAGGATAAGCACGCATAGTCATCAACATGTTTGGCTTGCTAAAATGTGGATCTAACAAATTTAGAAAGAGATAATTGAAGTCGAAGTTATTGCTAGAGAATGAGCGAGATTTGTGGCATGAATGGAGAGTCCCATCGATATAATCAACAAGATTTGAGGAATGAATGGATTGGCGTATAGAATGATTTTTGAGTTCAACTTTTGGAGGGAAAGTTCATGCCAAGATTGAATATAGCTATATACATGTTTTTCATCTTGATTTGTAAGTATCGGTGGGAGGTGTGTATGAATTGAGAATGAAGATAAGAGTAAGGTGAAGAAAGAGCGAAGTGCAGAAGGGTTCGTGATGAATCGGTGAAGTCATCACCAAGAAGAGATTGAAGAAGATATAAAGAGGATCTATTTGATAGAAAAGTGTCATCATCAGATCAATGATTTGGTTTTTTTAAGGGAAAACAGGTTTTGAAGGGCCCCTGAAACCCTTTACATCAGAATATAAAATAGATATAGCATTGAAATCCAAACACTCTCTAATCATTGTAATAGATTGAATCCCTTAATAGGGTGAATCTTAACCGATTTTGTTTGTAAAATCCCCTAAAAGGATCACTCCATGATAGAAGTGTACAATCCTTTTGCAAGGTGAATCCTAATAGATTCTAAGGTATTCTTAACAAGATACCAATCATCTTTAATGTGGTGATTTTCTCAGAAGCAACAGGGTTGTAAGCTCTTAACCGGGCACTCTTTTTACTGCAGTAAAAGAGATTGTGGGTTATCCCCACCATGGTTTTCTCTCTCTAACCGAGGGTTTCCATGTATAATTGATGGTGTTATGTGATTTTTATTTGATGCATGCAAGTATCTTTCCTTCAATGTTCTTGCCTTCATGATTAATGAAATGTTTTAAGTCAATTTAAAAAGGGTAGTTGCAGACCAGTCAGTTTGGGATATAATTGTTTATAAATTGTTTTACTAATTCACCCCCCTCTCAGTCACTGGTTAATACCAATAGGCACATACTATTTCCTATGACAAGTATGTGTTGCAGATGCAAAGGATATGATTCCCAAGTGGATGTTAGTGATGTGTATGGATATCCAAAGAAAGATATCAATATACCTTTTGATTTTGCTTCCTTGGTGACTAAAGGTCTTCACAATGCCCCTTGTGGTTTCAAAGCTGGAAAATCATAAAATTTTAGGTACTACTATTTGTTGATGCATATATTCTTGTATAAAGGCCTCAAGGTTTTGCATCCAAACCTATAAATCACAATTACAGCTAGAGTAGATAAACTCTCAGTCCTTGAATGGACTTATATTTGGTACTTACATATGAATGAGTCTAGCTACTTGACCTTTGAAAATCTTTTCATTAGGAATCCATTAAGTATTCTTCAAAAGGAGGTTAGATGGGGTTTAAGCTAAAGAGCCAAAGAAGTTTTGAGACCAAAGGATCTTAGGCCTGAATTGGACATTCCTTATAATTAGGGATCATGGTTTTACTTCAAGGATTGTACAATTATTAGGTATTTTGTATCCCTATCACTCCTAGATATTTACCAATCATTGTTCGAGATATGGTTGCCCTATTGGAGTTAATGCATCAATTAGTTGAAGCTGATAAGTCTTTGGTTGGGGGATATCATAAGAAAGGATTAATGATCCTGTCACAAGTTGTGAATGGGATGTATCATTTATTGAATATAAAGGCATATGAGATCCTTGACCCTATGTTGAATAGATACAAACTCCTCTGAGCTAGGTATAGATTTTATGACTCTAAGTGGCTTGTCCTAAAGATTGGGAAGGCGAAGACACCATCACAAGAATGGGATAATGAAGAGGATCTCACAAGAAATATAAAAGACTACAATGATGTTTTTAAAATAAAGGAAAGGTGGCATAAGATTTAGTATGAGGAGCATAGAAGGAAAAGGGAGGACAATACTTACTCTCCTACATGGAAAATGTTATTAATCCTATAGGCAAGGATGAAGGCTATCTTTACCATTTATCTAGATGTTGATAGCATCCCTCTACCTCATGAGAGGCCTCAATTGGATGTTGTGCCACCAGTCTAGGATGTAGAGGAGGAAAGACTAGAGTCTCCTCAGGATACTAGTTCCACCATTGGTCATGCCTTCCCTCCACCTAGCCTTGATGATTCCTCTTCAACCTCTACTATTGTTCTTATGTCATCTAACCCTTCCCCTTCATAGAAATTGCTTGCAAAAGTTTCTATAAAATAGGCCTATGGTTACATCATCCTTAGGTTGCTCCCTTTCTCAAATACCAGAGAGTCCAAGAGTTGTAACTCCCTTACATTATCCCCAAGGAGAGATATTCCATTTTAGTCCTATGAAGGTTTTGAATTTTAAGGAGATGAGCCTCTACCCCCTCATAGGTTTAACACAATATTAGGAGTTACAATCCAAAATAATCCTAAGGAATGGACCCTTGATGCATACAAACTTAGTGGTGACCTTAGTGAAGATGTAAGGCTAAATGCCTATGAACAATTTATGAGTGATGATGATTTTATAAATACTAGAGAGTTTAGGCATTTTTTGATAAGGAATTTGATAAATGAAATGGAACTTGAAATATGGGTATTTATTTTGATAGTATAGGATATTATGAAAGATTTAAAATGAAGGATGAGGTATTAAGGATTGCAAATGAGCAATTATAAACTATGACCCTCGAGGTGGGGAGAGAGATTATGAAAAGAAGCAGATTCTTCCTTTTGGGGGGTTGGAATTTTTCCTCTACTATTATTTTGATGACCTTAGAAGGAGATATGACATTGATTTAGATGCAATGGATCTAATATATAGAGAGAAGGTGCTTTCTGGAGTGATTTTTGATCATCACCTTGATCAGCTGGTTATTTGGTGCCTTCACCGAGTTACAAAGAAACTTAGAATAAGTCATCAGATGGACCAATTATTTCAAAGTTTGCTGGTTAAAAGAGTAGTTGATACTTCTATCACAAAGGAATCATGCCTAAATTAAATGTGGCAAAGCTTTCCCACAAAGTATCCATAAAGGTAGAAGAGGAGGTCCTTATCCTAAGAGAAAAAGTGACAACACTGTAGGAACAATATATGTAGGACCTACATACAAAACTCCTAGCATGATTGAGTATTATTCAGATGAAGTAATAGGATTGGGATGCAATTTGGCCCAAGATAGGCTAGACATAACAAGGTTGTACAATGAGATTGATGTATTAAGGGTAGATACCTGACAAATGGAAATGAGAGTAAGGGTAGAGATGGCCAAATCATTGCTTGATTCAAAGATATGTGAGATTTTGGATCATGTAGAGACAGACTAGGATAAACATAGAGAGCTATTGATATTTTCTCAAGAACACTTTAAGTGGCAATGGTTCATAACTTGCTCATTATCTCATATGGGCAAGATAATTGCAGTATTAGAAGTTTCATTGATTAGGCCCCTCCAAGATTAGTTATATGACATAATTATGAGATTCAAAGAAAAATTTGAGGTGGTCAAGCAGACCTTCGCTATCCATTAGGTGTATACGCAAAGGATAGGAGATGAGCTCATAAGCTTTCAATATCCAGTTACAAGTCATATGTTGACTTTTTTTTATAGTGAAAGGAGTAGAGTGGAAGGTAGAAAGGTCCTTAGGTTTAAATAAGAGTCGAAAGAAGGTATTAGAATAATACTAGACTAGATATCTTCTGATATCATTGCAAATAATGCACTACTTCTTAAAAAGTTGGGATTTTACATGGATACATTATCAAGATTTGATAGTGGGATGATAAAAATGGAGATGGTCAAGACAAAAATAGAAAAAGAGTACCAGAAAAATCTCAAAGGATTTCAAGAATTCAAGCAACATGGATTTTATGATCTTTAATCCTTTCACTCTTTTTTTTCTAAGTTTTTCAAACTTTGAAATTTTTGATTTCCAAGTTTGCAATTTCCCACCCTTTTTTAAATTTTGTTGCTCTCTTTTCCCTTTTCTCTAATGTAATGAGCTTTAAATGGTGTATTTCTAGGATGAATCACTAATCTGGAATATCTTCCTAAAGATATCGATCCTTATCCTTCTTATTAATGCATATCTTTGAGAAGGATTTGTAATATTCTCTTTGTCAATGTGTATCTAATAGGTTTGTAGGGTTATCACACTCTTCAACCTGATAAGGGAGCTTGAGAAAAGAAAAGGATTTTTATAGATCATCTCCAATAGCTACAACCTATGGATCAATCTAGAGGAATGTTTGTATTTGTTAGGGAACTCAAAAAGTTGTTTATCTTTTTTATAGCAAGTGGTTACCTAAACTTTGTTATTGTAAAAGGCCCAAAGCTTGTTGCATCCTCAATTTATCTATAAGAGGATAATAAAGGCCTTATTTCTTCTTCTTCATCTTCTTCTTCTTCTTCTTTGACATAGAGAAAATACTATTAGTTCTGATAGAGAAGCTTGTATACTCATTCACCAAGGGTGATTATATGCAACAAAGTTCATAGTTTTTTGCAATACAGTGTTGTAATTCAGTTTCCCGTCCTACTTGTAGTAATTTTGCAAAGGATATGTGCAATTACTTTGAAATACAAACATCATTAAATTGAACTAAATTATTTCCAAGTTGTTTCTTTTTACTTCTCACCCAAAATCTTATATGAATCAATAAAATTAAGGATTTTTGATTCATCTGTCTTCTCTATGCTGTTGAGTTTGAGTAAATTTGAGCTTCTTCTAAAGTAGAAGATTAAATTTGCTAATTTTATTCAAAGGGGTTCTATGTAGAGAACAAGTATTGAGTTACAATTGTGAAATTTATTTCATGTTGTGATTAATATCAGATATTAGTCATATTAGGAAGAAGATAGTGCAAATTTTGTACATTTCATATTGTAATAATGGTTCATCTAGGCCAATGGATAATGCACTGATCATAGTATTGTGTTGTTAACTATGGTAAAGGGAAAATTTTATCTATAATTCAATTAAGAACTTCTCATTTCATGAATTTTATTTTGAAGAAATTAGGATAAGAATTAGTTCTCATATTGATCAAAATTTGTATAAGGGTGAAAGCCACATCCTAGAAGCTTTAAAGTTTACTAAAACATTTAATAGGCTGAGAACATATCTTTTGCAACTTCAAATCAATCAAAATTATTAGAGATGTTATCAAAAGGGATACCCATTTAGGACCTACAAAGCCTGAAGTGTAGAGAGAGTGACCGACTCCTTATCCTTAGTCATTACTCTATCAATCACTAGTACATTCAGGGCTGATTTCTGATGGCCTATCATTGGTATTTCGACAATTTTTCATCGGACTGTTGACAAATGAAGTCTTGAAAAACTCATTGATGGACATTTCGATGATGCCATCTAACGTCGGAATTCCAATGACATCCTAGACTCTTCCAATGGTGACCATGACTACTCCTCCGGCCAAAATTGTCGTCGGATGGACGTCGGAATTTTGATGCTCACCACAAATATGCATCAACTACGACTATGATGACCGTCCGACAAGAAAGTATCGTCGGACAACAACATCCTCATTGTCTATTTCTTCAATTGGTGTCACAATTCTGACGCCTGCCATAAATTTTGTATCGACAAGGATGATGTTGATTCGACAGTTCGACCGTTGGTGCAAAGTTGTGTTGCCATTGGAATTCTACGACTACGATGACCATCCAACAAGAAAGTATCATCAAACATACAACATCCTCATCAGATGTTTCTTCAATTGGCATCGCAATTCCGACACTCGCCATAAAATTTGCACCAACGAGGATGTTGTTGATCCAAAGGTTTGGCCGTCAGTGCAAAGTTGTGTTGTCGTCAGAATTCCAAAGGATATTTATTTTAAAGAAAAAGAAAAAAGAATATGCATCCCAATTACAATGGTGCTTGTTGGTTTGCTTTTATCATGTGGGGTATGGTTTAGATTACATGAGAGGTAATACATAGGAATTTTAATTGTTATTGACAACATTAAAATTCAATAGTCAGGTATCTGAGCTAGCTACAATTTTCAACACATAATAGAGATCACTGCTCCACTAAGGTTGAGATTGAAGCACTAATAATAAGGTTGTTGCATTAGTTGATAATAGGACCACTCCTCAAAGACAATGATATATGCCTTGATTATTGTGTATATATCATTCTTTTCATTAACAAAGGGCCAGATTGATGTTTGGGTGTGATTTGAGTTATAGAAAATTTTGAAGTCTTGAAACAAGACAATTTTCCCTTATTAGAGATGGTGTGAGTCTGGTTGTCATGGCAAGGACATGATAGAAGCTTGCACGTGAGAGTTAGAGTTGAAATAGTTTTCTATGTAAGGGTGGGAAAGTGTTGCATTTTGGTTCTAAGGGGAGATAGATCTAACTTTGTATGGAAAATTAGGATATACAACCATGGTGAAAAGCTTTAAGAATCTATTCATGTTCTGATCAGCCTTGGGTGTTAAGGACTTCTATAATTTCATTAAATGTTTGTTTTTGGCAAAGTTACCTAAATTACCTTTGGTCAAGTCATGGTGTTGGAGTTCTTGGACAAGAGTGTTTACTAAAGCTTATAGTTCAACTATGGAATGGAATTTAAGAAGATTAAACCATTCTAAGAGGATCCTCCAATGTCCATGGTCATGATGTAGTGAGCTAATGATTCATTTTGTAAGGTTTGCAGAAGTTTGTTGCATATTGTAGATTGTGTAATTGATCTCCTGTTATCTATTAGGGAGTAGGAGACACTAATTAGGTGACTCCATTGATTTGTTCAGGTCGATTTTATATTTATTATTTATATGATTTGGGTTTGCATATGAATAATTTGAGTATTGATTAAGGCACATGTTGGCCATGAATTGTGAATGTGAGGGTCATAATTCCCAATTGTATAACACAAGTAGTGAAAAAAAAAAAATCTTAACAACCCAAATAGTTATGAGAGTTGAACTTTAGGCTAGATTTAGTTGTAAAGTCGATAATTAATTCAAATGATAAAAAAATACAAGGAATTATTGTTATCTTTCATGCTAGGGAAACAGAGGATCATGTACAATATATAAATAATTAGTTGTATATATATTTTAACTTTTCTCCAATCCAATAACAAAATATCCTTATGATTGACCAAGCAAAGTGATCTAAACCTTAAAACTAATAAACTTATCCTAATGTTTGCCAAAAATAGTGATTCAAAACCTTAAAACATTAGTCTTTCCTTGATGATTGCCAAAGAAAAGTGATACCTAACACTAGAAATAAATAAAAGTATATGCATTTTATCTATAAAGTCTGCAATTATTAACTAGAGAAATATGTATATATAGTGCATGGCATCTTTCAAAAGGAATTTAAAGCATTCACCAAATGAGGAGAGGAAAGTTAGATGTACAAGTGCTATTAAGTTTAGAGCAATATCATTTTGGAGGAGATGTAATTCTAATATTGTGGTTTAGAATTCTCTATTCAGTAACATTCATTTGGCTTTTGTGTGTGTGATATGCTTGCGTTATAAATCTCTAAATTACAAAATGGACACCTGTAGTCTGACCTTAGATATACAAATGTTGTGCACAATGAATGATGATAATAAGGAAAAGGAATACCTAAAGTTTTGCCTCAAACCCAGCAAAGCCAGATTGATCAATATTCTCAGATCCAACCATGTCTACTAGCATCAATCTCCCTCCCATGGTAGGTAACTCCAAAGTTATTAAATAAGCATTATAATGGAAGATAGAAAAGAATGAACCGTATGAAGATCTACTGGAATAAACAAACTTAAAATAGTAATCATTGCATTAAAAATAATTGTCCACCTCGAGAGTGTTTTATTTTTCAAGAGCTGCTCAAGTCCAATAATTTTAGACTCATTTCTTTGACTTTCCACTAGGATGACTTCTCCCTCTTTATCAATCACATTTGTTAACATAGAATTCTACAGACATATAACAAGTTATTAAACCAATTAAGAATGAAATACAACAAAAAAAAACTTAGAAAATATAATTTTACTGCAAGCCATTCCAGTACTCCAGCAAGTAGTATTGTAATTGATAGCTCATCTAATGCTGAAGTGTTGCAGTTGTATGGGATGTTACTCTAAAAGTTGAACATCAAAGTTGTTTGGATTATAAAATTGAATAAGACCTTCTAGTTGAATAAGACATTACTCTACACAAGCTCCAATATTAGAATTTATTGCATTACCAAGTTGAATAAGACCCCTCAGCTTCCAAAAGTGTAGATAGTAAACTATACATGTTGTTGTCCAATTAAAGAATTCAATATTTTAAGTGAGTTGGAGAGCTATGCCAACACAAGTTGCAAACCAACCTTAACAAATGAAATTTTGGCACCATTAAAATTTAGTTACATTATCAACCACTCTCCCATTCAAGTTGATCTTGAAAAAATCAAGGTGACATGATACCTAGCATACCCATGCAAACTCAAATAATTGCACAACAACATGAGTATGCATTAGGGAGGACCATACATCCATGAAGTAATCATTTTGAAAGTACAACAACATGAGTCAACCCCATAAAGGATGAAGTAATTACATAAAGTATGAAATATACCTTTGACACATATAGTGCACAAGACATGTGAACACACATAAGATATCGATCAAACACAAATATTGGATCATACCAATAAATAAGTACATATAAATGCATGAATATATTCAAGGCATGATTTGAATAAGGATCATACATGTGAATATATGTATCTTATAAAGCATGGGATGTGTTGGTTCCCAAAACCACAGATTTGAAATCACAGAGTATTGCCACTTCTCCTAATGATCTCTTAATCAGTCTTGGCCAACAAATGGGAATGGTCATAGACCAAATTCCCCTACACTTTAGGCTTCACTCAACCTATATGGGTAAACCTTATCACCCAATCCACTCTATTGGTGTGAAACTTTTCTATAGCGAATTTAAAAAACCTTGTAGCTCCAAGATGACAATTGTTCTTGAACCCGATTTCATTATCTGAAAACTGTAACTGTTACTTGTAAATAAACGTTTATAAAATTATAATTTTATGATTTAGAAATATATTTCCTTAATGAAGCTCACTCTGAAAATAATTGATTCAAATATATAAAATCAACAAAATACCAATGCCTTAATTCCTTATTGATTTCATACAATTTCAAATAAGAGATTCTACGTATAACCTTAGAGACGGTTTTAATAACTTATTAATGAAACAAGACCATCATTTCAAAGGATTCTATATGAGTTGTAATTAAAATATAACATCTAGTTAGTCTTTCTGAATTTAACCTTACTGTGAAAGACCAATAAGACAATTTGAAGTTTGTCAACCAATCCTCCAAATTGATATTCAAACTGAAAAATCAATCTTAATCACAACAACATAAGACTGCACAATGAAACAATCTAGGTAAATAGATTTATCTAAGTAACTAATCAGTTCAATTCAAATATAGATACCATAATGAAATAAAAATACTTAAATCTTTATATTAAAAATTTAATACTTAAACCAGATGATTTCAGCATGTATCATCCACCAACTTGATACTTCCAGACAACGAGTTCATAAGAAAAGCATGGAAGATTGTCTCGATAAAAACTATAAAGAACTTATGTCATATGTTTTTCCTAAAATATCCTCTATATATAGATGAGGATTCAGCTTGAAGATGAAAGGACATACCCTTTCATTAAAATTAAAAATAACAAAAAACTAACTAGAAACTAACTGCCTAAAAACTATCCTAACATACTAAAACTAACTTAACTATTGGACACATTACATAAAAGCACTTGAAAACAATAGTTTGCAATGTTTGAAAATAATTTTAATCTCCAAGGACCTTGCCACATTTTTGAATATGCTTCAAGTATTCTTCTGATTTATAGGTGTCTGCATCATGGATCAGGTTCCTAACAACGATCTCCCATGTGATGAACTTTTCCTTCTGTTCCATAGTCCTTGTCAGTTCCAAATCATCAAAATGAGCAATGTCAAGAGCAGCACTGACAAGGGTCTAACATTATAAGAGCCACTTGTCTTTATCCTTGATTTCTCCATTCTGATCTGTCAACTCTACAAAACCATACTGTGTTATTTCTTTACATTTATCAAATTCACTCTTCAATTATTCTCCAAACCATTCATGTGCATCTATAAGACCTTGTATTTCTTCAATCAATTTTTTATTAGCACCTGACATCCTCTTATCATGTTGCAATTTTCCCAACCTATTGTAGATCCAATGATGGGATAGGGTAGTGTCCATGTTCTTCTAATATATAGTCCAAAATTCTCCCATATGTATCAAAAATTTATTAAATCTGTTTGTTAGAAATACAGAGGAAGTGTCTGATCTCACACTTCGAATTTTCCTTTGGATCCTCTTATTTTCTTGTAATAACTCTTCATATTTATTTCTAATTTGGGATCCATCATGAATCATTGGCAGTTGTTGAACTCCTCTCAGCAATCCCTCATACAAACCTTTATATTGATCTCTCTCTTTTATCACCTTGATTAACTGTGCTTTATTAAACCATGAAAGATCAATACCCATATCTGATGTTATAACAGGGTCCACTTCACCTACCTTCAAGTTCATCATGTGCCTAAAGGCCTTATCCGCATCAATGATTTTTGGTCTTTTGTTAGCAGGGTAAATGGCCCATAATCATAGAGCTTCCTCATCTTGATCAAATATCAAACCAATAAAAACATCATGAACTCCTTGGATATCTAATTTGCACTCTTTATTTTTTGATTTCAACATATTGTCAAAATTGAAAGATGCACTTAAGTCCCATCCTGGGAAAACAATAACAGCGGATTCAATTAAAAGTTATCTCCCTCTATGAGGGGTCATAGTTGTGACCTCTGCATCAATCTCTTCCTTAAGTTTTCTCAATAACTCTGCTTCATTTTTCAGGGGTAATATTAGGGACAGAGTCCCTTAACTTATTTCCTTTGAAATGATAAAGAAAATAAATAAATTCCTTAGACTAAACAAATACATCATCTAAAACAAAAGCCAAATAGGCATCATACCGAGCATCACTGTGAATACTTAACCTGGTGATAACTTGTTCTTGCAAGTCTGGTTCCTCAACAATATTAGGTGCTTGCTATCTGGATATGGTTTCAGTATCCTCTGATTCTTCTTCACCTTCCTCTTCTTCTACTTCTATTTCTTGTAATCTTAGCCTCTTATCTCCAGGTCTTTATTCAAATTATCAATAATTAGTAGGGCTTCTTCATCTTCCATTTTCGAAAAAAGTCCTTTGATTCCACAAGAATGTGCACATAATCTCCCAAGCTCTGTCCTTTCTTGCAGATACATATGTATCCTTCGGGGTCATAATTAGCTCTGGCAGTAAACTTGAACAAATTGTATTATTCAATTAGCTTTCTCTCAATGGCCTCATAGGCCCTGGTTGATATAATAGTAAACTCTCTGAAACTAAGGGTTCTAGGCAGAAAAAATTGTTTGTACATGCTTCCAAAATGTTTATCATTTGATACACTTAACTGTCTCACAATTTCCAAATAGGCAATTATGTCTAGTACATGTTTTGGCAATAGATAAGGGTTTCCTTCAAAGCCATAAATTTTAAAACAAGTGAAGTCCTTATGCACTAGCTAATCACCCCAATTATGGTTCACCAAACCCCTATTATCAAAGGTAACAGGTCTTAAGAATTTATTAATTTCAAGTGAAATTGATCCCTCACATGGGACATTGAAAAGTTGATATAACGGTTTTACAATCCATTCCTCAAACTTAATGTAATTTGATCTTCCATACCGTGAGTCCCATACTGATGTCCACATCTGTATAGGTTGTTGTTTTCCTTCCTTGTCTACTATGTTCAATCGTAGACTCAATGGCCACATGCCTCGATGTCTTCCATAAAACAAAATCATGTGCATCAATAATAAATAAAACTAAAATGTGCGTACCTTATTGTCCCTGAGGTCCAAAAAGGCCTCATGTAGTTTCTCAGCAAGGTATGCAACATAATTAAAGAGACTCGGTTCATACATTTGTATATTAGCTACTAATACTAGAGGCCCAATGTTGGCCACATCCAGAACTTCAACACCCCCCACTTGTCCACATGACATGTAAGTATACTACAAGTAATCCCTAAATATGTCCATGCTAAAAGGGGGACCATCCTCATCAATCAAAACACCCTTCTTAGCCTTATGAAAGGCGAGATTCCACCCTTTATAAGTAGTGTCCACTTTCACAAATTATTCTTCCAGTTTCTCAAAAGATAAAGGCACATCAGGATTAAATTAAAGGTTAAAATTTTCGTCTATGGTGCCTCTATTAAACCTGATAAATACATCATCATTCGGAAGTTGTATGCACCTCTTTAAAGAATCATAATTGCTAACCAAAGTTTCCAATAGTCTAATATTTACAAACACATTTGGAACAACCAACTTGCCTAAATTCATTATCCACGAGCTACAAATTGGAACTTCCCTATTCTATCTCAAGAAATGAAACAAGAAAATTTCATAACCCCTTACCTTAGTCCACATATCTCCGACCCTCTTAAGTTTGTCCTCTAGTTGATCTCTAACAGGCAAATGTTGTTTTGATCTTCTGGATTTCAGCCTTGGTGCTTGCATTTGGTCGATCATGTTCTGGTTCAATCTTTGTGCAAGAGGAGTCTCTAATGCATTTTCTTCAATGTGGACTTGGACCCTTTAGCAATTCTATTTTTCCTTGAAGAACTCGAGGCCTCCATTTCTGCAATTGTGAAGATTTCTTAGCCCTAATTCTTCAATTATTTAATCTACTTGAAGAAGATATGTCATGTGAAGAGTTATGAACATAAATTCTCTATTCTTGTTCTTTTATTTCTTGAGTGAGTTCTCAATTAGCCTCATGTGAGCCACCAATTCAATTGAGAGCATTAAATACAGGTCACTTCTGGTTTCAGTTTGAATTAACTCTGCAAGGGCTTATCGATATTACTTTTCCGATGAAATATTTCGTTGGCACTGCAAAAAAATTTTATTCTGAGTTATTTTATTGGCATGTGTTTTATTGATGTTTCCATTGGGTATCGGTATAGCCCTTATCGCCTCATACCGATTGTTGCTTCTTCCCCCAATGAACATTTTCTTTTGTGTTTCCATCAGGTATTGGTATAGCTTGCCAAGCCACATCCTGATTACTTAGGTTACCTCGATGGTGTGTAACTATTTGCTGATAGTGTTTTATTATGAACATATTGGTGTATGCCTTCCTAATAGACCCATCAGGTATCGGGATAGCTTATTTCCTTATACTTTGATAACTCATGTCTTCCCAATGGCTTTGCTAATAAACCTTCTTTGGGGTAAGTTACATCGATGGATAAATAAGCCTTTTGCTATAACCAAACATACTTATCTTAATGAAATATCATTTCTTACATTGTTTTATATAAGCAATAACCTCTTAAAAGCTTAACATATGAAATATCACATAGATCCTTCTCTTCCTAGTCAAATTTGTCGAGATGAAAGCCTATGAAAACTGAAATTCAATTGCCCTCTTACATTTCTAATCACTTTAGGAATTGTCTAATAGGTTTATCTCCCAAATAAACCTCAGATGTCTTATCCCAACTTAGTACCACTCCTTAGTCACCCATCTAATGGTTGAATCTCAGGAGACGGATCATACATATAAGAGGACTGATGTTGTGAGATCATCCCTACACAAAAAATCCAGCAGTAACTATTCTCATGATAGAGAGTGTTCAATGTATAAAACCAACAAATAGAGGAGAACAACATTTTAAGAGCATAATTAGTTTGAAAAATTATATGCTAAAAAGATGTTTATTGTAACACATAGAGTGCCCATGAATTCACTTAAGCACACATGTTGTGCATGGAGCATGAAGAATACACTCGAAACATGAGGAATACAAATGAATACAGATGAGTCATAAGACATACATTAAATGAATACCTTGAATCATGAAGCATATAATGAGCACTTAAAGAATGAAGCATACAAACAAATACACTTGAATTATGAAGAATACAATGAATACTTAAATCATGAAGCATACTCATGAATATACTTAACGCATAAAGCAGGAAGCATACATAAAGCATGAGGCATCTGAATGAATCCACTGAAGTCATAAAGCATACACTTGAATATATGTAGAGCATGAATTCTCTTAAGTCATGAAACATACATATTGTTACATGCAAGGTAGGAGCATGAAGCATCCATGCAAGACACAAAGTAATACACACAAATATGCCCTAAGGTACAATGCATATATGAAAAAGTACACATATAAATGATACAATGAGGAAATCATGTTTAAGACACAACAGACACATTAATATCCACAATTTATGAGGTATATATACATAAAACATACATTTAAGAGTAATATACATGAGGCACATGGATGCACTTACAGAATGAAGTATGCACATAAAACATAAAGAATACATGTAGAGCATACACATGAATATACTTGGGGTAAGAAGAATTCATGAAAAACATAGAGTGTACACACAAGGCACAAATACATGTAAAGCATGAAGTGTACACATGAATTCACTTAAGGCATGCAGCACACACATAGCATAAAGTATACATAAAAACCATAAGATGTGCATACACGTAGCATAAAGTATACAATAAATACATATGTATCATCATATTTGTAATTGAGCATCATAATTAATATCACATATGTGTCATCATAAACATGTATCCATCACATATGTATCATAAATCACCATCCATCACATAGGTAATAAATAATCCACATTCTATAAATAAGTACAAAGTTCAAAAAATGTCACATGTATCATCATAAACATGTAATCCATCACATATGTATTTTAAATCAACATCCATCACATAGCTAGTAAACAATCCAAATTTCATAAATAAACACAAAATTTTAAAAATGTCACATAAATAGTCACTCTCCCTATCTCCATCTCCTCGGGGTTGCATAGTTCTACTATAAGTACCAGTTAGAGGTCATGGAACTTGAATTAAAAACATTAAAAGGTGCATCATGAATTAATTATGTAATGACATTATAATTCAAAACATAATGAATTAATTATGTAACCATATAAGTCAAATAAATTTCTATCAAGAAATCAATATTAAATAGATAATATACTAATCGCATACCTCATACATTCGTTCATCATTGTGACCATGATGATGATGATGATGATGATGATGATGATGATGATGATGATGATGATGATCATCATCATCATCATCATCATCATCATCATGATCATCATCATGATCATGATCATGATCATCATCATCATCATCATCATCATCATCATCATCATCATCATCATCATCATCATCATCATCATCATCATCATCATCATCATCATCATCATCATCATCGTCGTCGTTGTCTTCATCACCATCACCATCACCATCACCATCACCATCACCATCACCATCACCATCACCATCACCATCACCATCACCATGATCATGATCATGATCTTCTTCTTCTTCTTCTTCTTCTTCTTCATCATCGAGTAACTGTCGATCATGATCATCATCTACTTCTTCGGTATCTTCTTCTTCCATTACATTATACTTATATCAACCTT
Organism: Cryptomeria japonica; assembly: GCF_030272615.1. Classification (NCBI taxonomy): domain Eukaryota; kingdom Viridiplantae; phylum Streptophyta; class Pinopsida; order Cupressales; family Cupressaceae; genus Cryptomeria; species Cryptomeria japonica. The sequence goes on along the minus strand of NC_081405.1, from coordinate 333,569,704 downwards.
CCTCTTGGATCATGTCTAACAACAAATGAGCAACCCAATTTATGTGGAACCTTTGAGTAAAATACTTGCTCACATTGTCTTGGAAGAACATAGGGCTCATCCCCAGCTAGTTCAAATGACCTTGTATTAACCATTATCATGTTCAATAATAGTTTTATTAGGATCATTTTTATTCAACCGTAGCCTGTACCATTTGACGATAAACAAAACTAATCTGAAGGTATTAAAGTCGCACTCAAGTATATCACCCAAAATGCCATAGTATCATTTTTGAGACTCTTTAGGATGTATGTCATTTCTCGATGAAATATGTGTCACCTCAAAGACTACAGTTATCCCAGAATCACAAGTTTTCTTCGTGTCATCCAAATTATTGATGCAAAATTTATGACCATTACAGCACATAGCGTTGTGGTGTTTGACCTGGGATATGTCAAACATGTAAAAATTATTGGATCATGAGTTGATAAACATATGGGTGATTAATAAATTTATACATACCTATTTATCTCTTAAACCATATGCTAAATCAATTTCCCTTTGCATAACATTGGAATCTCCATTATGATGAGCTTCTTTAACCAATGAAGCCACACCTTCCCATGTTCATCTATGAGCAGAATGTTTTCACAATGTTCAATCCATACCATCATCCAATCAAGATTGTTTGCAATATACAAATATAGTGCATCCCACTCTTGACCAACAACCGATTTATTTTGAAGATTAAGAATTAATTAACTACAATAACATCTTATAATTACCTCTCACTTTCCTCAATCTACCTTCCCCATCAAGTACTCCCCTTTAAATTTTTAATGGGGTTGGGATCCCAAATGCGATACACGTGGATCTTTGCTGCAAACTTAGGAAGATATTCAGAAATGTACACCATAGTCTGGTATACCATAGAACCCTCAGGATGTGCTCTTTGTCAAACCAAAGCCTTCAAAAATTTCAAGTGCCTCTCAACCATCCACATTGACCTAGTGTGTACAAGTCCACACAATTCAATCTCCTCAACTTGGTGTATGAGGTAGTGTTCTTGTGCATTGCAAAAAGTTGAAGGTAGACACTTTTACATTTTACACATTAGATGAAGAATTTTTCTCTTCCAATATTTTATATCTTCTTTATGGATTTCTTTACATGACAACCACCTACAAGATATTCAAGACGCAAAAAAATTTATTACATAACAAGTAAAACAAATCACAAATATAATATCTATACAAAAAACTAAAAAAATATCACTACTTACCTCATGTATTTTCCAAGATCATATATGACTTGCTTTACATTATTGTTGAAGTCATCTGGGAGAGATAGAGGTAGAACGTACTGCAACAATTATAAAATTATCTCTTCATTTTTTTTTCTAACATAATACAATGAAAAGTACATGCGCAGTGTAAAAATATATAGTAAAAACACAAGAACATGAATTACCTTAATGAAGGTATGCCAATCATGCATTTTCATCCCTAGCCCAAATTTACTTTTCTTTGATATGAGATTGTTTATGTTCACAAAAAACCCTGTGGGAAATCGAATTTTTCATATGACTTCTTTTATAACATTGCTTTGTTGGTTCATTAATAACCAACGAAGGTCACTTATATTAATCTGGTCTCTATGGCTATTTGATTGAATGACATTTTTCATTACATGATTGGATTCCTGAATGTCACTACAAATTTTGATAATTTTTTCTTTGTCACGCCTTTCATCCAATATTTTCCATAATGTCTCTGTTATATTCTTTCCAATATGCATAGTATCAAACAAATGCACAATTTGTAACTTCTCATAGTAGGGCAACCTACTAAATTGTCGGGGACAACTTTTTAGTCCCTTAGGAAGGTGGTCATTTATGCCTTGATGACTTTCACGATCATCAATCACATCATCAGTAAACAAAACACAATAGAAAAGATGTTTTATGACAAACAATTAGATGGAATAGCATTACCTTGACGATTAATTCTATTATATTTCAACTTCCATAGATGAGGTGTCATTCTTTGTGGCTTTAATGTATTCTCTTCTTTCCCATTGAAAAGATGTTTTTCAATATTTCGATACTTATGATTTTTGTGGATAAAGTGCCTATACTCATAAAACACCTGCTTTCCTAAACTTTTTGAATGATGAGATTTCATCTTTGGACCACAAATTGGACATGCACATTTTTCCTTTGTTTGAAGAACTACAAGATAATGTATAATTGGATTAAATATGTTAATTTTTTTAATTATAATTATCATGCACAACTTGAACACTATAACATACCACAAAAATGTGTTAGCCCTGGGGCATCGTGTATTGTCCATATAAGTATCACATGGAATTGAAATTGTCTTTATCCTATTGGTTTAGAGACGTCATACATAGTGACACCATTCCATAATTTCAAAAACTCATTGATAAGAGGCTCAATATACATTCATGTCTTTAACTTGGTACTTACCTAATCGAATGAACAAAAACATTACATAATTATTATGACCATTTTACTGCAATATTTATAATTAAATTGTATATGACTATTAAATGATAAAATAGCTGGGACAATCATTGCCAACGTTATGTGCTCCCTCTTTATTGACACCAATGGAGGAATGTTATTGTTGATAAAAAAAATAGGCCACACTAAGTAAACAAATCTCATCTCTCCAAATGGATTGACATCGTCCATTGCCAATGAAAGCCTGAGATTACGAGGTTCTTCTTTAAAGTGTGGTCACTTTTCCTCTATGTCCATAAATGTTGAACCATCCACAGACATTTGAATAATATCAGCTTGACTTCTATTGTGTGCACGGTAATCCATAAATTGTGCCAAGCTAGTGCACTTGAATAATCGTTGCATGCATGGAATAATGGGAATACAACAAAGAACCTTGCGAGGAACCCTTTTTGTTATTTGATCTATTTGATATCTACTGATATGACATTTAGGACATTTAGTTTGAAATTCATGTTGTTTGTGATATATAATATGATCATTGGGACAAGCATCTATTGCTTGATACTCCATTCCAATATCTTTCATAATGGTAGATAATTCTCGATATGAGCGAGGTAGAATATTTGATGGTGGTAACAAAAACTCACCTATCAATCTATAGCAAAAAAATATAATTTGTTAATATAAAGAATATTTGTTAGGTCCCGGAGACAACTGAGAGGGGGGGGTGAATCAGTTGTCAAATAAATTTAAACCAAAAACAACTTAACCAACCTTAATGCTTAATACCGGTAAACCAAACTTTATGCCAGCAAACAGTTTATCAGTTAATTACAGTGTCGATAAAGATTAATGCATGAAACAGAAAGACAATAACATCCACAACACATAACACCAATATTTGTACGTGGAAACCTTGTAAGGGGAAAAACCACAGTGGGAAACCTTACCCACAATCAGATGATACTAGTGTAGATAGTATGTGTATACAAATGGGATCTGCACATGTAGAAAGGCCAAGCACCTAGAGCTCACTGCTCAAACACAAATAGGAGTCACACTGACTACTATTAGATTGTTAAATCCAATAATGATGTACTGCTCAAAATAGCATCTTCATATGCTGGATTCAGTACCGGTGTAGTTTTGATTGCATTCACAAAAACCTTCCTTAAACCTTCAAATGATGTCTGTGTGTATAGCTCTACTTATTCTCGCATATACTGAATTACAATCCTTCTCACATTCACATTTTTGATCTTACAAATAAGATCTTACATATATACCATAACCTAAGACCAATTTTAGTAGGTCGACTCTAAAAGATATTACAATAAAATCAATTACAAATAAAACAATATTCGGTGCATGATGTCATCTCAATGCATTTACAATAACAACAAAATCATCTCCATAGTGTGTCATGCTGATCTAGAATAGATAAGCCTGCCATTGCTTATCCTGGACCTATTTTCTAGTAACAACAAATATGCAAACTTGAATATACCAATAAATAAATCTTCAAGACAAAGTGTCCAAATGATGTCTTTGACATAACTAAGTGTTTCCCATATCATTCCAAGTGTCGGCAAACAATATATCCTACCAGTGTACTAGATACCGGTGACTGTGCATAAGTCACTTTGCTTGCCAGTGAACATTACCAATTCTCCAAGTGCCAGAGTTGATAAGTGTTCATAGGTGTTGACATCAATGACAAAACCATATCAACATATCCAAAATACCAACAATATTAATGGTACATGATTCACCATTTATTAACTATAATGACATATATGACATACCTTAACATACGTGAGATTGTTATGTTGGATAAACCAATCATAACCTTCAAGTTCACCAACAACAATATAGTGGAGAGAAGAGTAGTCTGGGAGCCTTTGTAAAGGGCCCCAGATCCCTTCTCAAGTAGAGATAAATCATGAACAACATCAAGGTCATCTTCATCATCATGATCAGTTGTGCCAATACTAAATGTGTCATGGATCAATGTATTTGTACCATCATATTCAATTGTGTTTTGTGGCTCATGATTGTCATCTTCCATGGGATCATTATCTTCATCTTTGATATTCACACCTCCATGTTCCTCCACTTTGAAAACCATATTCTTTGGACTGTGTTGATCCATATCATGTGCTCCAGGGTGCTTGACCTATATAAAATTGATAAACATAAATAAACCATGATCATGATCTCATCATCAAGTGATTTCTTATGTATATAAATTGTTAAAATGATATAATAAAAAAATTACCAATGGATGATAACCATGTCCACCTTCAATGTGACCATGCAACCGACAATGTTTCTTAGTTTTTTTGATTAGAAGTCTTCTAGTCTTTAACCCCTTACAAATTTTCCAGGGACAATAACATTTTCAATCACCTTTTCTTTTCAAGTTAGACTATAATCTAGCAATTGTCTCCTTATTTTGTTGTTCGCTGATATTGCCTGACATGGTCTTTCTTCACAGGCAAAAAAATCATGCTATAGAACTAGTTATATAGAAGTTGAAATGTTAGTTATGAAATCACGTTTCAGTATAATATACCAAATTAAATTACTTGAACATAGAAATTATGAAAATTGAACCAAGAGCATTTAACTCTTCTTTTTCATCTCAATACATATCTAATGGCTTTGTCGTGTTTTAGACACAACTCCCAATGCCAAATGGGTGCATACCACTCCAAGGTACTGCATGACAACTTCAAAAGAACTCTTTTTCATAGACAAATACCCTTCTCTACCTTCCCAACCACCCTAAAGGTCACAAAGTATCCTACTACTACAACACTATCCTATTAAGACAATCATGTATGTTTGGGACAGTCACACTTTCAAGGGACAAAATCCCTTCCCAATACTCCAAATTATTATCACAAAGATTGTGAACCCCTTCTAATCTCTTTCCTAACACCAGCACACACAAACCCCTTGCTTACACCCCTTTTAACTTCTATTATTTCAACCCACTGCTCCATTGTTGCAGTCTAAAGCACCGTCATTAGGCCAGTCATCATCTTCCTTCTTTGGCTTGGGTATTTGGCATTGCCAACCCTTGGGACATATTTGTGATGTCTTCACACAACCTTCTAGACTTCCACTAACTCTTCCAAAGCCTGATTCTTGCATTCACACCACCCAAAACTCATCATCCATTGTCTTATCAGACTGAGACACAAAAACGAGTCACTCCAACACACTTTGCATGTGTAGATTGAATCATGGAACCATACAAAGAATAAGGTATAAAAACACATATGTACACAATATTTTCCACCCATTGATGGGTTTATTTAACTTGGAAATAAAACAAAATTCATTATTGTACAGACACTAGTTACCCCAATTGTAATTTTGATAAAGATTCCTCTATGGTATATTGTCTTTATAGTAGCACATTCCTAGGAATGCTTGGTATGCCGAGAGTGGGGCCTCTTGGAATATGTCATTAACTACTATATTTACTTTACTTTTTGAAATGAATTTTTTTATAAACTATCAAAAAAATAACCATAATAAATAATTTTATGTCTTTTGTTTCAATAGCTTCATTAAATTTGAAATTAAGTTTTCAACTTTATTCAGTAATTATATATTTCAAGTAATTCACATGCTCATTATCACGTTTCAAAAATAATAGAATAATAAATATTGTGAACTTTATGAAACTGTATACTTTTAAACATCTTTCAAAGATCTTTTTATAACTACTTTGGTACATTCCAAATCGATAGACAAACTAAAAAAAATCAAAACATTGCTACATAAGAACTTACCAATGAGTTTAGATGCCAAATATAATCAAAGACAACATTATTTTATTGACAAAATGCTTTCCCTCATGATTGTGATACTTAAGGAGCACTCAAATTTGGTAATGATATTATATTAAAAGAATTTAGCTGCAGTATATGCAATATAATCTTTGGCTGGTTTATTTTCTACCAATTTGGCTAAGTATTCAACACGAGTAATAATGAATCTTTCTTTTGATAGCTTTTTTTAGCTCTATTTTCACCCTTTTATTCATGTTAGGGTTTACGCACTATGGTCTTTTCCTATGTGGTTTAGTGTTCTCCTTTAGTTGTATTTTCATAGTACCTACTTCCTTAATTCCCTTCATCTCCATGAAAGTTTAGGGGAATAGTTCCACAAACTGTGTCAATAATTCAATTATTGATACTACAACTACTTCTTTCCTAATAGTCTCCTATTGTTGCCATTTTTGGGCTATCTGATATAGCTATGTTTTCTTCTCAAAGATTAAGTGGTTAATTATAATAGTGATTTTTATAATCCTTCTTTACTTGTAATTACCATTCTCCTTTTCCTACCTTAATATCTATTTTTGGATTTGCCTCTTCTTCATCCTTGTGAACCTTGTAACATCTATTTTCTACAAATTTGGTCTATTTATCCAACCACTTGACTAACTTACATACTCCTTAACTCTGAGATGGGGGGTTGCATTCTAATTACTTTCAACCATTCTTCCAATTCTAGTCCTCAAATAACTGGTTTACTTGTTTCTTCTTATTCTAGTACTTTCCACATTGTTTTAATTTAAGCACCAAGTCCTTTTGTTTGGCAAGGGCTGCTAGTTCTTAAAGCATTTTAACTTCTTCCTTAGTGAAACAACCCTCATCGTCATGTTATTGTTGAATTATTGATTAATTAGCCTTCTCTACTACTCTCTCATGTTGCTTTTTATTTGGCTAAAAATATTTTGGTTCTTCATCATCTTCTTCTTCTAGACTATAATCTTTTTCATAACCTTCCTCTACCATTTATTTCTTCTTATTCTTTCTAGTAGCAGTACCTTGTCTAGTTAGAACATGTGCTTTCTTCTCCCATCTAGTTTTCTTTTTCTTCTTATTCTCCATGATTGGTTTTCCTCTAGATTACTCTTCCATGTAAGTATCCAAGGACCCCATATCCATTCTATGACATCCTCTAATTCCTTGTTGTAGCATCTTCAAATCACTCATGTTTTTCTTTGTAGCTCATCACTTTGGGTAGGTTGACTAGCTAGTTTTTGAAAGAATATCCTTGCATTTTCAAATGAAAATATATTGAGTGTCGTTCTTGCAAAAATCACATTTATCTTTCTTCTCCGCCCAACATATAGATGCATGATGTCCCACTTTTCCATAGTGAAAACAATTTGCATCACTTCTTCTTCTATTACTTCAGTCACTTCATGTACCTCCTCTATAATTAGATTGTCTATTGTCACCATGATAACTTTGTTGTTAATTATTCAACATGCAGTAGGAATTTTGGTTATCTTACCAGTGTGGGATTTAGTATCCAACATTTCTTTTGTTATCCACATCATAGTTATAATTATGACAATATTGATTTCCTCCATTTTAGATTGGATGTTTTTCTTTGGATGATATTCTGTTAGATGTATATTTCATTCTTGATAAATAACATAGCACATAGAATTGGGTCATACTAATTTCATTGTAGCTAGTGTCTTCTTTGATCTATCCTTGGGGCATTCATTTTGGATACGCCCTTACCTAATATAGTATGTATACCAGATTTTCTTAGGCTTTTCAGGTTCACCGACCTTGTTTACTTGTTGTACTACTAATTTATGTACTTTTAGTTGTAAATCTTCAAAGATTTTAGCATTCCTATCTTTCTTCAGTCTTCTCCATGTTTGAGCTTCAATCTGGTATGCCATGGCAATTGAATAAACATATTTGTTAGGTACTTCCATCCAATCTTGCTCAAATATCTCTATGTAATACATGTATGAACTATTCTATTTTCTATTTTTCTCTTAAAGGTTCCTCTAATTTTCTATATACTTTCTTCAATTTCTTGTTATAGCTTTTAACTAATTAATTGTCTCCTTGAGTTAAGTTATGCACCCTACTAACACTTTTAGTTGGAATTTCTAGGGTGCCAAAGTTTGCTAAAAAATCTCTTTTTTTACTACATCCCAAGTCACTGAGTGTTGAGGATTGTTCTTCATGTACCATTCCAATTCTTCTTTTCTCAATTACCCGATGAAGTCCAATAGTTTATGGTTATTTGCATATTTTCCCAATCTCTCTCATACAAACTCCAAAAGAAATACATGCTCTAAAGATTTAGTAGTATCGAGTCAAGATATGAAAAATAAGAAATCATTCATGAGGTACAGAGTGCAGAGCTCTTAAGGATAGTAAGAAGTGATAAGGATCGTGCAAATCAGAACATCAAAGTAGAAATAGGTTAAAAAATGTGAAATTTTGCCTCGGTTTGTACTAAGGATCTTGGTAAACCAATCTCGATAGGAGAGACATATGAGTATGAGCAATACAACAAATGGAGGTACATAGCTGACACTATAGAAAGATTATGCCCATATTGTAGGAAGATATCAAGGACAATATTCAATCGAGAGGAATTAGATTGGTCTAATCGATTCTATAATTGTGGCCCAATAGTTTCACGATTGATCATTATAAAAAGCCCATTGTGTTTGTAGAGTGGAGGCATGCGATATTCAACTAAGTGTTGCATAAATGGCTCATCATTTCAGTTTGAGTTGCATGTGTAGAGAGGAAAGTTTTTCAAATGAAATGCAGGAGGTTGTTTCATATTTATGATAGGGAAGGAGATGCGGTATGGAGACTGGTGACCTCCATCTTGGGCGGTGGTAGACATTGGTGTGATGGTTTCATCTACGAAGCTGTGCTCTACCCAATGGTTGATGTGCTGGATTCAAAGGATGCATGTATCCAAAAGATAGATGGGTTTATTTGCTCTGTGGATGGGCAGGTCATTGCTAATGAAATCTTGAACTTGGAATTAAGCAGCTGGGTAAGCGTGTTGGGTCTGTATTTCAACTCGAGAATTACATCTCATGAAACTTGGAAGAGGAGAACATCCAAGAAAATGCGGAGAAGGAAAGAAAGAAAGTCCTAATAGAAGATGCATGGGAGGTGTACTAAATTGGGACCATCAACAGAAATTTAGCCCCCTTCCAAAGGATGCTAGATGTGAAAGATGGCTGGCTCTCGGTGGCTTCTGCAGTGAAAGTAGTAGAAATTGGAGATTATCTGGCTATCATTCTTGAAGCCCTTGTGAATTAATGCTATGTTTTAGAGGAATTATGCATTCTAGTATGTCTATTAGGTCTAGTATACTGATGATGAGAATGTAAGGAAATAAGTCCTTTTTAGGATTATTCCTAATATGATGTATGGGAGCTTCAACAAGACTTAAGGGTTTTCTTCAACATTTTATTGTTAAGGTTCAACTTCCATATTTTGTTAGCATGATCAAGGTTAATCTAGTTGTTGATAATCATGATCTTCATAGATAATCTAGCTATCGATAGCATGGCATAAAGTTCCCTTGTAGTAGGTCCAAAATTCATATGCAAAATTAAATATTATCAATGTTAAATCGATAATGTCCAACCCCAAAATGAAAATCCATATGCAAAATTCATATGAAGTAGAGCGCCCTAACCTTTTAGTTGTTAAATTGTATGAAATATTGTCAAAGTTGGAATGTGTCACTTTAGTGAAGCTTGAATGCTGGGTTGGGTGGGAGTGATAGAGTTCTTCTTTTCATAGGTAGGTAGTTTGATTTAGGATTGGGTGGAGGAGATCGCACATAGGGAGTGATAGAGCTCTACTTGTGCAGGATTGCAACTTTGGGTTGAAATGAAATGCGGTGTTTCTTTTTTTTTGAAGTAATACCCATTGTTGTCAAAATTTTGACAAACACGGGCACTTTTTTAAAAAAAAAAATTCATTCCTAATGCCTTCTCCATCGAAACCAAATGTGAAATTATCATTGAAATTTTGACAAATTCGGGCATTTTTTCAAAAAAAAATCAAATTTGGTCACAATATACCTTCTCCATCAGAAACCTCCATCAAAATTCAAGATGAAATGTATTAGAGTTAGAATTCCAATGAACACGAGGCAATTTTTGAAAAAAAACAAATCAATTTGACAAAGAAAAATAAATCCCATAGATCGTCAGAAATGCTCGTCAGAATTTGAGGCCAAATGTATTAGTGAATTGTTCCACTAATCCAAGGCCTTGAAGATTGAGGTTGTCTTCTCATAGAGGGATTTTGGAGTAATCAGTTATATGCACCAACAAAATGGCGATTCCGTTGGGGATCTAAACAACAAAAAATTGGTTTTAAGAGATTTCCTATAATGGTGTTACCTCACAACAATGATCTTCCATTTAAAAAACTCATTGTAAATTAGAGACAAGAAGAGATCACAAATGTGGCTTCCCATTTAAGAACTACTGCTTGTAATAATAGGATAATTCTTGTTGAGTATATGAGAATCAATGTAATTTTAACAAAGAGGGAAAAAAGAGAACAATTGATTGATGAAGAAGTTAAAAGATTTCTTCAGCCCCAACCCATCTGAATGACTTTGATATTATAATCCTAATAGACTATGATGGGTTTTACCATCTTTATTGAACCTTAAATTACTTTTAACCCTAAACCTTAAGGGTGACAACTCTGTATACCTTTGAATAGATAGGTTCAAGATCTTTAAGAACCCTTTGCATTGCTGAAAAGTGGATGTTAAAAACTAGAGCTCAAGTCCAATTAGACAAGAACATGAGTCAAGAGACCCCAAAACAAACTTGGGTGCCTATACAATTAAGTTAGTCAACACCTCCTAATACCCCTAACCTCACAAGTCAGGAGTCTTCTCTAACCCCAAGAACAAAGCATCAATAAGAAGTTGTCATGAGTGGTAGTATGCCAAATGTCTCATTTAGGGATGGGTGTAGGAGCTAAAGGGATTTAAAAACTTCAAGAGGCTATGAATGTTTATTATGTGTCATTAGACAACCCTATCCCTAATATTACGAAATCATTTAAATTAACAAGATGGTTTTAGAAATCCAATGACCCTTTATGCATGGCTCAAAATAAACATCAGAATATAAACACTTAATGGGTACCCCCACCACATGATCCAATCTCTTCCACCTACCATATACCTCCACCTCAAAGCTCAACTACAAATCAAGCCCAAATAGTCCAACCCACCCTCTACTACTTCACAAAATATGAATGTTAACTCTTTGTTAACTTCTACTCCCCAATTAACTAATGATGAGTTGAAGTTACAAATCCAATATTTGAGGGACCAAGTAGAAAGGATTAGGCTTGAGAAGGGAAGGGAAGTTGTCTCTAAAAAATTAATGGCCTTAGTACCCAAAGAGAATATAAGTACTAGTGCACCCTTTTTTAATATATCCACTCTTTTGACCCAAAATACTTCTTGTATGGGAAAAAATAAACCCATAACCTCAATGTACCAATTTATACCTCCTCTAGTATGTCAACCTCAGTTAGAAATAGTGCTTGAGGATGGCCTATTGTGTTCAACCAAGGTTCTACTTCTAATCAAGCCTTTGGTATGACCCAAAATACTAAAGCCACCACTACACCTTTATTGCCCACATCAATTCCCATGGGTCAGGTGTCATATAGTACTAGTATGACTCCTTTAGGTCATCAGTATACAAGATATAATCCATTTGCTAGCTAACAAAATATTTATAATCAAAATTGGCAGCAGACTCTTATTAACCCCGAGTGCATCAACAAATACCTCAAATCCAAGGAGGACAATAATTTCAACAAGTGAAGTCATAAAACCAACGGAATCAAGGTTTTCATCAACAAAAACAAGGAGTAAATCTATTTATGAGAGCCCCTATGCAAGTAGATAGATTTAGACAGTTAAATTTTCAAGGGATTTCGGGATTCCCAAATGTAATTAGTAATGAGGTCAGGATTCAAGTCCCTAAGTTCTTTGCTAATAATGCTTTGATAGGGGAAGATCATCTAAGTGAATTTTAAAATTTAATAGATAACTATGAATTCAAGAATGAGGATGTAATAATGAAATTTTTTTATGCAATCTTTGGTAGATGATGCTAGGGATTGGTATACAAGTTTACCAGATAATTATATTAACTCTTGGAGAGAGTTTAAGAACTTGTGTAAAGATCAATATGGTGATCATTCTAATCCTAGCTTTACTTTGAATGAGTTTACAAGCATTCAAAAGTGTGCTAATGAATCTGTTACATGTTACAACACAAGGTTCCTCAAAATCTTAAATAAGATTCCACTTCTTTTAAGGCTTGAAGGTCCTATATGTCAGAATCTGTACATAAGTGCATATGATCCTAAGATGAGGTATGAGTTGAGAAATAGAAATATCCCTGATTTAAGGGAAGCTTTCAAATCTACAGTAAAAATTAAAAATAATAGTCTTGAAAGCATCTGGTATTGTTGGGAAAAGAGAGGGTGTTAAGATATTGCAAAACCCTATGCATTCTCAAGTGAAGAAACAAAAGGATGATGATGAGCTTGATAGGGTAATGAAACAATTGAGGAAATTAGATCACAATATTGCAAAAAATGAAAAGGGAACTGCTCATGAAATCAATGGATATTATGGAAATCAAAGGCCTAGTTTGCATATATAGTAAGCATTATAATACCAATTGGAAAGATAGAAAGCCTTTGCCAAATGTTCCAAGGGAACCTAAAAATAGGGAAACTCCTAATCCACTGAAAATTTCAAATGTTTACTATGTAAAAAGGATAATCCATGGTGTTTGGCTTGCCAATTACCCTACTCTTCAGACATGTGTGTTATAGATCAATGTTTGCAAGGCATTGATGTGATGGAATAAGATTTAAATGATGAATATGATCATAGAGATCACACTATAAACATGTTGTCTTCCTATTGTTATATCGGAGATGAGGATGTAACCTCTGATGCTAATGACAATGAGACTAATGTGAACATGCAGAGACAAAAGTGATACATATCATCAACATGTCCTTTTAGATGATGACTCATTTGAACATGAACAACCACTTTCTTCCCTCTCTTGTGAAGATACAAACATAGAGTTGAGAAGGCCAACCAATGATGAGATTAGGTCTCTTACAATAGTTGCAATCCAACAAGTGAGAAGTAATTACAACTTGAGAAATAAGATGATAGGAAATGAGTAGGGGAAGCGAGGAAGCCTTTTTTTAAAAACAACATCTCAATAAGAGAAGTCAACTCAAGATAGTAAAAGGATAGAGCCTCAAAATCAAAAGAAGGTTCAATTTAATGTCCCAAATGATACCAAGAGGGAGAATAAAATGCATATAAATAATCCTACCTTGTTGGACACAAGATACAACTAAGAGGGGGGTGAATCAGTGGTCTCCAATTTCTTTACCCTTAAACTCCTAAGTATGTGTACTGGTTGACATCCTAATACTTAGTAGCTTGTTGATAAGATAAGTCAAGACAATGCAATGCAAGCATACACAAGGGCACATCACATGACACTAGTATATACGAGGAAAACCCAAGATGGGAAAAACCTTAGTGAGAATTTTTGCTAGATTCTACTGCTCCATTCCATCCTCATAATGGAAATATCATTACAATGTTTAGGGCAACAACCCAATGAGTACCAACCCCTGATTTAGGACACCAACCCCTGCACTGAGCTCCAACTCAATGACCTTCAATGAACATAATCAATTACAAATGTAATAGCCTTGTTACAAATGAACTTTGTAACTCTTTTGCAAATCTCTTCTTTGGATCTTCTATCCAATTAACTACCGGTTCTTTGCTCACTCTCTCACTATTGCACCCTTATCTCCTTTTGCCACCTTATCGATTCAACCTCTTCTTCTTCTTTTTCAATTTTGCTCTCTTCTAGTTCTCATTCCTCTCTGTTGCACTACAACTTATCACCGCGGGTCTTCTTCACTTAGTCAGATATCCACTATCTAATTATTGTCGGTTCTCAAATTACCGATTCTCTTCTATTTCACACTACCCTCTTCTCTTTTCTGCAATCCTCTTTTCCTCTTCTCTGTTGGTTTAGTCACCACCAGTATACTTCTCTCTCAGACTCAATCGCAGACTACCGGTTTCCACACTATTGCCAGTTGAACTTTTCAACCTTGTTCTCTCTCACACTCAGTCTCTTCTTCTTCTTATCATTGAGCACTTGACTGATTTCAATTCTTCACCAACAACACCACACTATCATTTAGCAACACTCTTCATCAATTTTGACTTGCATATTTATAAACAAGTCTTCCTGCCAAAAACTAATTCAAACTTCAAACAGTTAGGGTTTCTTCATCGACCTTGAGGCAAACCAAATCTAATCAGATCTCATTAGATCTGATTTGTATCTCATCAATCAGCACCACCATTGTCATTCCTTCCAAAACACACCATCTATATTTAGCAATCTACACTTAATCTGCCAGCAGATCTCTTGGTTGATCACTAGGAATGGTTTGGCAGTTTCCTTCACCTACTTTAATCTGCTCAATCAGTCTATCCTGAATCTCTATTATCTATTTGTCCTCAAGCCACAAACCTTTGCTACACATCTTGTAAATCACACAGTCAATGCAAATGTCAACCTGTCACCATCTACCTCATTGACAACACTTTCACTGACCTGTGCATGCATGCCACTTCACCTCCATGTGTCCCCTTTGTCAACATCCACCTTTTCTAGGTTGGTTATGTCAGTTTGGATAGGATCATCAACCAACCACATAACTAGGTTCATCTACCAGTTATACCCTAACCGGTGTGCTATCAACCTTGCACATTTCTTCTCTTCTGGTGGAACACCTTCACTAGTCATCACTCTTGCTAAGACACCTCATGCACATCTTCATCAGATGAGAGCTTAACACCTCTACACCTTGTTAGCTTTACCGATGGACATACTTACCAGTAACCACCTTGATGACACCATGTCATCAACCCTCAACAAAATCCATCTTCAATCTAGCAATATCCTCTATCTGTAGTTGTTCCAACTTTGCCTTCATCATTTGACCGGTCCTCCTCTTAACCAGTTTGCCAAGATGGAAAACATATCCTTCCTTCTCTATATTGACAATACAACATGTCTACCTCTGAAGATCCAGTACGCATCCCTAATCTCAAGGTTAGGAGGCTTCCACATCATTCACATTCATCATCCAGTCTATGCATCCAAACTCCTACCTTTTCTTCCTCTAACTACCTTCTCTGAGAGGGATATGATGCATTTCATGTGTAATATAAGATAAGCTCCACTTACTAGTGGGAGTGGATCCTTGGCATCTGCAACTTGCAATACACCAATGTGGCTTCCTTGTTTGAGAAGCATATCTTCAAACAAGCACATGTGATCTAGTAGGGGCACATTAACTATCAATCATCTCTACAAATGGTGACTATATCTTTATCCGGTGGGAGTCCAACTATTTGACATCCACACAACATACCGGTGGCCTGCACATACTTCACCTCCAGTGTTGATATGATTTAGATAACATTCCCCCTCTTCATCACAATCAACTGACCAATATCTTGCTTTCTTAAAAATGTCATCATTTACCAGTTGTTATATCATACCGGTCTCCTATCCATATCTTCAACACAAGTCAAACATTGACTTATGTACCGGTGACTCCAATGGCCCTTGTACTGAATGGTATTCTCTCCCTTACCGGTGACTTGCAATACTAGGTGACATCAAAGACATTACATCTGGTATGCATCAATGATAGTGTTGCACATACATCTCTTATACGGGTAGCCATCCTATACCGGTTGACACCAATAACAACACAATGCCAACAATCTCCCCATTTGGCACTGATGTCAACACATGTAGTATCCGACATACTACAAATTCTTTCTCCCCCTTTGACAACAATGACAAAGGGTACTGATAGAATTTCTCTCCTCTTTTTCTGTCAAATGATCCTCCTCCTTCAACCATCATTTTTTACATTTTCTCAAGTCACAACACTTGAGATGTAGGACTCAACCATCAACTAACACCAATTGCTTAGCAACCAAGTATATAAGAAAACTAGAACCTTAAAACATATACAAGACTGGAACCAATTGAAGGCCCATGTGTTAGTGAATATAACATACTTGGCAGTCAAGCTGCATCATCTCCCCTTGATTTGCAGAAGCCATTCTGATGCTAAATTGTTGATATCAAGTGTTGAGGCTAACATTGATACCAATTGTATCACTTTCGATACCAAATGCATGTTCTTAAGAATCAAATGTGATTGTACTATGAGTGCTACCAATTGGGAAAGTGGATACCTGTAATCATGAAATTCCCTTGGGTTTTCCTACAACAATTTCCTTCTTCTACAGTTGATGTTGTCAGTACACCCATAAGTTTAAGCATGTCAGTTCTGCATCATAAGCACTTGAACTCCCCTGAGTCATACATCTGAGGTCCTTATTGCCTGTCAGGTCCAAAACAGGAGCTCCAATTTGCACCATATACCAGTTGAGCTATGCATATGTGATCAACTGATGATCTATCATCTCCACAATTTCCACCACAACATATGACATGATTCTAAGTGTACACAATGCCATACAATATCATCATCATGCCATAAATCAGACTAGTTAGCCCACAAAGTATGCATGCATATAAGATCAACAAGCGGGCCAACATTTATCATTCAGGTCATCTCCAATACTACTTGAGACATAAAATTGTCATTCCATTCTACCGAGGCTAATGCAATGATCTCAAACCTCATAGTCTTACATAACCAGCATGTACCTGTTAGCATTCATATTAGTAACATCATGTTCCTCTATTTGTCCTCTTCCATTAAGGGGATGAATGATACGGTCAGTGTACTACTCCCCCTAAGGTTCTGCATCTCCTTTAAGCCTTAGGAGATATTGCATGTGCATTGAATGCATAGTGTCGGTCCATGGTCCTACTTTCTTCTTTCTTCCTCCAAACCTTCTTGGTTTCACTCTCTTTCTCACTTTCAGGTCTTGGGAGCAGATCTTACTTTATTTTGCTAATGGTTTCTTACTTTGCTGAATTTTGCCACAAGACCAAAGACTTTGTTATAGAAGCAAATACTGTTAATGCCAAACACATGATTGGGGGGCCTTCTATCAAACTAGTTTAGACCATCTTCATGGTCATGTCATTGTAACCTTCTATCAAAACCAATGGACCAATTGATCTTGTAGGAGAAAAACCTCTTCTACTTTTGTTTCATGCAGCATTTTGTCTCTCATATGCTCTGTATCCATTTTCATGTTGAGCATAGGTGTTGCACCAATTGTCATGTGACTGCAAGTTCATCCTTTTGCAGTTATGACTTTTATGGCTAGAGCCATTACACCTCCAACAGATGACATTATTATTTCTAGGAAGAACACGCTATTTATTCCTATACTTCATTCTATAGTCATATGCCCTATGACCATATTCTTTACATGCAAAATAGTAACTAGAGAAAGGGGGCACATAACTTGAAAATTTGTTTTGCCATGAATGAGGAGATCTTACCAGTTTAGTATCTCCATTTCTACTTCTCCGGGGATGGATCGTGGGTTGTCCACACTCTATAGCTTTTCCATTTGATCTCTTCTTTTCCACACTTTCTTTGTCTTGTGGGTGGTAGAATTTCCTTGTCGTCTACTAGTAGGAGGTCTTCTTTGATGTCTTCTTTTGTTATTACTTCCAATGAATTTGTCATCTCCCATCTTCCCTTTCCTTTGGGATCTGCATTGTTCCTCCCTGCAACATCGATCTTCATCCTTGACTCCATGTCTTCATCGGTTGTGTTTAGATCTACCTTCTTCTGGGGAGCATCTCTAACTATGAAGGTTTGTCCCTTGTTATCTCCATTAGAGGAGACAAACAAAATGTCATTGTGGGGGACATTCTTCCTGGTAGAGAATTCACCGGCACCACTTCCTAATCCTTCAGTGTCCTTGGAATGCTTTTGTTTCTTTAGAATCTTATCCAAGGCATCACTATAACCATCAAACTAGATTCTCACCTTGAGCTCATCTTGACATTTCTCAAGGTCATTTTAGAGACTCTCTATTTCTCTTACTAGTTGTTGATATTATTTATCTTTTAACTCTAGCTCAGATGCTAGATCATTACACCGACACTCATTGGTTCTTTCTGGTTGAGTCTTCAACTCTCAGATAGACTTCTCATATTCTTGAAGGCACCTAATCAATCAGTTCTACTCCACAACTGTAGCATTCTGGAATAACTTGTACTCATTCCTTACTCTACTAAGTTCTTTGAGTGCACTTACAAGTTCTCCTTCAAGATCAACTTATGCTTCTTCTTCTTCTTCTCCTTCACTATCACTTCCAAACACATCTTGTCGATGGGATCTATTTGCCTTATCACTTTCAGATGTGTGCTCCTCATTTTCTATCTCTTGGGCCATGAAGAGGTGGGTTCCTTGATCATTGTTGCGGCTGCTAAAAGATTCACCTTCATCATCTGCAAACACATGAGTTGCATTTCTCATCTTTTCTTCACAAACTGGTTCTGTAGTGGTAGGCTCATTTCCATAGAGCTTCTTCAATCTTTCCCATAGACTCTTTTTGAATTTACATTTGTCCACCAGTGAGGAGATATCATCTATGAGCCCATAGAATATAGCCTTCATTGCTACATCATTGCACCAGTCTCTTCTTCCTACTTCTGAATTAGTGGGAGAACTCACTTTACTAGGGCAGCCATTAACAACTGACATCCTAACATCAAAACCTAAGGAGGATAGGTAGACTTCCATCCTACAACTCCAAATAAAAAAATTAGAACCATTAAATATAGGAGTAGGGATTGACACAAAACAAACCATTGTGTTCAAACACTAGAATCTACCCAAGCTAGAGAAAGCTTAACAATAGGGAACCCATGCTCTGATAGTGTGGGGTGAATTAGTGGTTTCCAATTTCTTTACCCTTAAATTCCTAAGTATGTGTACTGGTTGACATCCTAATACTTAGTAGTTTTCTAATAAGATAAGCGAAGACAATGCAATGCAAGCATACATAGGGGCACATCACATGACACTAGTATATACGAGGAAAAACCAAGATGGGAAAAACCTTGGTGAGAAATGTTGTTGGAGTTGTTAGACACAATGCACCACTAAGAGGGGGAGGGGGTGAATCAATGGTTCTCAAAATTTTACCTTTATCTATCCTAGGTGAGCATACCAATAAAATAGATCTAACTCAATGCAAACTTACCAGTTAGTGGGGAGACCAACACAAATGCAATCACACAAGGGACATCACATAACACCAATATATACAAGGAAAAATGAATATGGGAAAAACCTTGATGAGTAGTGCTACTGGAGCCTACTACTCCAATCCAGCCTCACAATGAAAACTCTATTACAATGTTTAGGGCACCAACCCAAGTAGCACCAACCCCTGATTTAGGGCACCAACCAAAGGAGCTACAACCCCTACATAGAGCTACAACTCAGTGCTCACAATAAAAAACATCAAATACAAAAGTAGTTGTCTTGTTACAAGTGAATCTTGCAACCATTTCTTATACCTTACTCAATCGGTGAGATACCTTCTCTGCTACACTGACTCCCTCTTCTGTTTCTTTCACCTGCAACTCTACTATTGGCAAACCCTACTAGTACACCTCTTCTCTGCAAGATCTATTCCTCACTGATCTACACTTTACCAGTTCTAAACTCTACAGGTCCACTGTCTGCCTTCTCTGCAACTCTCTTCACTTTTTCTCTATCGGTATAACCACTATCGGTTCTATTCTTCAATCTCCCTCTATTCTTAGATACTTTCTGAGCACTTGGTTGATTTTCTCTCATGTGTAGAAGTAACACTTAATCATTTTGCAATAGCATAGTATATTTCTTTTGTTTAGCAACGACTAACAATGTCTTTGGCCTTCATATTTATAGACTGGTTTTCCCACCAAAAGCCAATTCAAATTCTAGGTGGTTAGGGTTTCCTCATCACCCTTGAGGAAAACCGAATCCAATTAGATCTTGCTCGATCTGATCTCCCTAATATCTAACAATACACCTTCACCATTATCACACCTTCTTGATCACACCTTCTATCTGTGGCGATCTACTTTTTCCTTGTTGACTGAACTCTTGGTCAAACACTAAGATTTGTCTTGTTGTTTCCTTCAACCACCACAATCTTCTCAATCAATCTTAGCTGGCTTGTAGTTTTCCTCCAGACCTTGAGCCACACACCTCTACAAGGACATTGCAACATGTCTCATGAATTGTGGGATCTTCCATCAATGTTGGCCAACTCTGCAACTACCTCGTTGGTGTACATTCCATCTTCATCCAAATGCAGGTTCGCCACCTTGACTCCATGTGGCATCCATGTTGACCATCTGCCAACTTGGATCTTCATGTCGGTCCAAATAGGATCACCAACCAAATAGTCTACCAGTTTCTCTTCTCTGCTAGTTTACTAACCTTGCCGCTTAAACCCTCAACCTAATTTGCCATAATCCTTGCACTCTGCTTCTATTCCTATGGAGTTAGTCAAGATTCTTGCTAACGTACCTTATGTACATCTTCATCAGATGGGGAGTCTTCTTCAACTGTACCTTGTCCATATTACCAATTGATTTACATACCGGTAAACACTCTTAATGACACTCTATCATCAACCTTCACTAGACACCATCTTCAATCAGGCCACATTCCTCTGTTTGCATCTACTCAGCCTTGCCTTCTCCTTGATTAGCTTGGACCATATCACAACTGGTTTGTTAAGATGACAAACACATCACTCTTCTTCTATACCAGCATCTCAACATACCTTTTATGTTGGTCCAGTGCATAACCTTGATCTCATGCACTTAAGGCATTCTCTCAACTTCCTTATCTCACAAAACTATGATGCACACAATGCATGATAGGAGATAAGTTCCATTTACTAGTGGAGTGACACTTCTGCATCCTGTAGTGTACTCATGCGACTTCCTTGTTTGTGCAGTATTTCTTCAAATAGGCACATGTGATCCAATGTGGGTACAATCACTGTCAGTCATCTTTTCATATGGTGACTGCATCTTCATCAGGTGGGAAACCTGATGTCCTGCAACCTTACAGCATAATACTTGTTCATTATTTTCCTCTAGTATTGATGTGATTCAGGTAACATTCTACCTCTTCATCACAAACAACTGCTCAAACACATTGCCCATCCTTCTTTTACACCGGTCATGACCTTTGCAGAATGACAACCACTCACTTGGTTGAACTGACTTCCCCATGTCAACACATCACTTACCAGTTGACATCCTTTCCTTACCGGTGATATAGTGTATTGGTATTGATCACCTTACCATCTCATCCATACAAGTCAGACACTAACTTGTGTACTGGTGACTCTTGAGGTCATCTTCCTTACCTTACCGGTGTTCTATAACATAAGGTGATATCCAAGATATCTCAACCTGTACTCCTCCTTGATAGTGTTGCACATACATCTCTCATGTTGGTAGCCATCCCATACAGGTTGACATCAATGATAATAGAATGCCAACAATCTCCCCCTTCAGCATTGATGTTAAGTCTTGTAGTATCCAACATACTACATAATCCTTCTCTCCCTTAATATGATCCATGGATTCTCACACATGTAGTATGCAGTATACTATAGTTATTCTTCTCCCCCTTTGACAACAATGAAAAAGGGCACTATCAGGAGATCATTTGTAATTCCCCTACCCTAGTTGGACTTGTAAAACCCGTTTGACCTTGATTGACTTCCTATGTGGCATTTTTGAATGGTTGGTTAACCGTGATGCAAGGTTGTAGATTTGATAAAATAAATAATTGTGCATACCTATTATTGTGCTTTTGCATCGATTTTTGTGTAAATGTAGTTGTTTCCTAATTTTGGTTATAAATCTTGAGCTAACGCCTTCATTGAATATGTATATGTATATGTATGCTTGCGTGATTCATGTGTGCAGGAGATTGCAGGTACAACACCGCCTAGGGCGAGGTTCATCTCCTTCGGATTCGCAGGGTTGAGTATACCTCCTCCATCCTTAGAATTCGGATTTGGGGGTCATAAAACTCTCATCTTGCCTTAGCCATGGTCAGGTGAGTGTCGTGTGTGGTTCTTGGGGCTTTCTTTTCATTGGGTTGCCTGTAGTGTGAATTGGTGGACTTCCTCAGTTTGCGTGCCTTGCGCAGGGTAAGTTGAGTTTGTTATCCTAAGTATTTAATCCAATTTAATGTGAGGATGTACGCATTTGTAATTTAGAAATTTAAAATAGGTAGTTTCTTTTATATGATTAATCATTAATTTAAAGAGATCGCTTTAATTATAATTGTAGCAAGCTTAAAGCATTTAAATTGAAATAATGTGTTCATTTACACATTGGTAGTTGAGAAAATTAGAATAAATAGATTTCTTTCATGAGATTAGTCAGTTATTAAAAAGGGTTGCTTTATTATGTTGTAGTGAGTTAATTTAATAGTTAATTTTAAATAACGAAATTCAATTAATTATGTGTTTTTAGAAAGGAAAGATTTAAAGTCATGGGGAAATAGAAATAAATTTATCATTTTCGCATTTTGGAAAAGAAAGGGGTAAATTTTATTATTTAAAAGAAATTATTATTTTTACTTGTAAAGTTGATATGGTATAAAGGATTGATTTTTGGAAATTTAAATTAACCTAAATACCTTACCCTTGTTAACAGCTCAAAATATAGATGTTGGCTAAAGTAATATGGAGAAATTAAAATTAGAATTAAATAAGAAATAGAAACATTTTAATTTTAATTAGAAAAGCGAATAAGATGTATTGAATAGTGGAAAGGAATGATTTCCATTTTGATTTTCTTTTATTTAAAAAAAAAAATGCCTAAATTCGAAATTGAAAATTAGGTCAAAAAAAGGGGGTTTCTCATTTAACCTAGTTTTGAAATATTTTTGGGGGGGTTCTCTTTTTGGGATTTTTTTTTGGAAAATGGAGATGGGGGAATTTTGGGAGAAAAATGGAGCTTTGTTTGGAGTTGCAGGTGGAGCTCTCCTTCAAGTCATGCCTGGAATGCGTTTGGAGGTAGGATTCTGTTCATCAGTTTGATCATAATGTCTTGTATTTTCCTTTCTTGCAATACTGGTTTTCAGATTTTCCATTGTTGGCTATGAGTAAATTTCATTGTAAAAGAAATGGTAAAGCTTGGCTTTTGTTGGATCTTTGTGTGAAAAATGGACTACAAATATTGTTGGATTGGGTGGTTATTCACCAATCCCTTCTATTTTTTTTGAAACCCATAACATTCTGGAAAAAGAAAAAAAATAGGAATGGCTGTGACTGTGATAAATGGTTAATGGAGGTTTTATGTTATTTTAGCTATTTTATTATGTGATTTTAAAAAAAAAATTTGCTTAAGTCGAAACTAGACTATATAAAAAAATGTATATACAAAAAAAAAAAAAAAAAAAAAGAGAGAAAAAATAAAAATTTGGGGTTTCGGGGGGGGGGAGCCGAAGCTCAACCCGCCCCTCCCCGCGGTGCTGCTGCAGCCCGCAGTTCTACCTGCGACCACAATGTGGCCCGCAGGGACCTGCGTCCACAACATGGGCCGCAGGGAACCCCGCGTCCACACTGTGGGCCGCAGGGAGACCTGCGACCATAGTGTGGCTTGCGGGACCTGCGTCCACGCTGTGGGCCGCAGGGAACCTGCGACCACAGTGTGGTTTCGCAGGACTTGCGTCCACACTATGGGCTGCAGGGACCTGCGTGTGGGTTCCTCCCACTCTCGTGATGGGAGGTGGGACCTGTAGGTTAGGGTTCCCACAAAAAAATAATTTTTTTTTTTTTTATGTATTTTTTTTTAAAAGAAAAAAAATATAATATTTACATTTATACAATGAAGAAAAATATAAATGCAATGGGATATGAATAAAAGAAGAAGTAATAAATTTGTAGAAAAATCTATTTTATATAAATTTAGATTTTAGTTGCTAAATATTGTATATATATATATATATATATATATGTATGTATGTATGTATGTATGTATGTATGTATGTATGTATGTATGTATGTATGTATATATATATATAAAATAATGGAGATTGCATATTTCTTTTCAATTTGTAGATTAATTAAAATTTATTAATCTTGGATTATTAAATTTATATTAACGAACGTTTAAATTTGGAACCCATTTCTAATAGGAAAGGTAATCTTTGGAAAAGAGATCAAATAATGTCTTTATTTGAAGACCTTTGATATAAAACACTTTTGTTAACGTTATGTAATGTATTTTAATAAGATGTTTTTTTTTTTTCGAAATAAGTATTGTCTTTCGATTTGAATGATTAAGATCTTCCGGGAATTTTAGAAATAAAAACTAAAGTATAGGAGAGTATGGAATTTGAATCTAAATTATCTTCATATATTTTGTTATCACTTCAATGATATGCTAGTAGAATGAATGGAAGTTTGATATCGTATCGATATAAAAAAAATTGTTGTAAGTTTAAGTTCCGTATTTGCCTTGTTTAAAGTGGTGGAAAACCTTGATGCATTTGTTTTGGACCTTGTCGTTGTTGAAATTGGGGCACCTGTTTAAGTCTTAGGTCTCTAAATAGAATACTGATGGACAATGGACCCTGTACTTTCTCTTAGCATGCTCAGTTGGATCCGCCTCTATGTGGACATCATTTAGGATTTATGGACCAAAGTGGTCATTTGTATACTGGTTGTGTTCGCCTACATGGCAAAAATGTAAAAGACATGTAATTAAGTATTCCCAACTATATTGAATGTCAGAGGGGTCTTGCAGTTGAGCAGACCCAGAGATGTAGCCCTTTAGAGGTGAACTCCGAGATCATATCCGTGTTATGCGATGCCTTGTCTCTTTTATTTCATACTTTAAGTTATCATGTATGGTTGCTTTTCATAAGTGTATAATGGGAATTTAATGAAGCTAAATCAAAGCGCATAAAATTATTCATCTTGATAAATGTAGTAATCAGGTTCATAAAACATTGTAAGTATGATTATGGAAAAGAATTTGGTTTATGTTAATTAAAGGAAATAATGGTGGAAAGAATCTCTCTAGGTTACCATTATTGTTTTAGCTTGTTATAAGTTGGTAAATTGAACGAATGTGAATGGGAAACAAAGTTAGAATTAATGTTGTAATTTCTAAGTTGAAATCTAAAGGATGAACATCATATAAGTATTTACTTTTTATCTTCTTAAATGAGTATCGCCATGTTAATCATACTTCAATATATTGGATGAATTTGTTTAGTTATTTATGTTTTAATCTTAACAAATAATTCCTACCAAATTTACTTGGTAATTGGGTGAACTCAACTATTTATCCATAATTATAACCCTAATAAAAGAATCTCTTTATGTTTGCTAAAATTGAACTGAAAAGGGAAGTATTTGTATAGTTGTTTATATCTTAATCTTAGTAAAAGTATCTTTTCAAATTAACTTCATTTAACTAAAGAGAGTGACATGCAATAAGATAGTTATATCCTAATCCTAACGGGAGAACGTCACTATGAACTTATATTTTAATCCTGTAATGATGAATATCATCTTGCTAACTATATTTTAATTTAAAGGATGAACTCATGTGTTCCTAATACATTTTCACCTTAATGAATTTAGTCCATCTATTAGCATTATTAATACTTCAATGAATGAATTCTATGGCTACTTACATCTTATCCTCCATAGAAGAACTTAGACTCATTAGTTGGTTAGGCTTAAACTCAAATGAAGGAACCTCACTCTATTAATGGTAGTTTAATCTTTAATGAATGAATCACATCTTATTAACCATACTTTTAATTTTAAAGGATGATAACAATTGTGGGTGGTTACCTTAAACCCAAATGAATGAACTTCGTGATATTTGTCATATTGAACCTTATGGGTGGCCTCTTAATTTAATTACATTTTAAAATGCATTGAGTAAATAACCTCACGATGGCCTCCTAACCACCCAAAGTAAATGAGCGCTTCCTAAAATTCTAAGATGTCAATTTATCGAACATAATATATATCCATGACTTAAGTATTAACATGTAATTAAGATATCCAGCTTAACTGGATCGATTGTCGCGAGATGAGTTAAGTGTAAGGTTACGTAATCGCGTTGGGAAAATCCTTAGGTTCGTTTAGCCTTCCGCTGTGTTATCTAAGTTTCAGATATCTCCAAAGTATCTTAATGTTATAACTTATTATTAATGCTCTTAATTATTATTTAAAAAAAAAAAATATTTACACTCTATTCGAGTGTTTTTAACTTAAACCCTTAGGGGTTTCCTGGCGGGGCATTACATCATTCCTCCCTGTATTTACCGGTCACTGACAAAATTCTTTCTCCCATTTTTCTTTACCGGATGTCTCTCCTCCTTTGACAACAATTTTTACATTTTGTTACATTTTCTCGAGTCACAACACTTGAGATGGAGGATTCAACCATCAACTGACACCAATTGAGCATGTAAAATCTATACCATTTGTTACACTAGTGAATTTTAGAGGGATGTGCCAGTAAACACTACTCACTTGCCGGTCAACCTGCATCACTTCCTGTTTGATCCCAAATTTCTTTTAGAATCAAATGTGATTGTACCATGAATACAACCAATCCAAAAGATAGGTGGATACCCATAACCATGAAATTCTCTTGGGTATCCCTACTACAATTTCCATCATCTACAGTTTGGGCATTCAGTATCCTTATTAGTTCAAGCATGTCAGCTCTGCATCATGAGCACTTTAACTCCCCATGAGTCACATATCCTAGGTTCTCATCATTGGTTAGGTCCAATACCAGGACTCTAATCTTCACCATATACCAGTTGAGCTGTGCATATATGATTATCTGATGATCCTTCAATTCCATTGTATCTAACACAGCTCATGACAGGATCCTGAATTCACACAATTCCATACAATGACATCATTATGCCATAAAATAAACCGGTTATCCCAAAGATATGCAAGCCTACATGATCAGCAATCGGATCCACTCATGGCATTCAGGTCTTCATCAACACCACCTGAGACATAACTTCACTCCATGCTACTAGGGATATTTCAATGATCTTTAACCTCATAGTCTTATATAACGCACAAGTACGTGTTAGCAGTCATATCGGTAACAATCTGCATAGACCATTTTTCTTGTACTAGTCCATTATCACTACCAAAGCACCTTCTTGTGACTCCTAAAATCTTGTGTCACCATGTATCTAATTCAAATTGTTATCTTGTCATGCACAGACACATCAGTAGTGATCCAACATTCATCTGTAGGTGTGTAGTCAAGGAAGCCTCTACACACACTTATCTTTTCATTTTCATTCTTCATGCCAGAAACAATATGTACTTACATGTTGCCTTCATCATTGAGGGGGTGAATGATAAGTTCAATGTACTACTCCCCCTAAGGTCCTGCATCTCCTTTAGGCCATAGGAGACATCACCTGTGCAATGAGTGCATAGTGTCAATCCATGGTCTTCTTTCTCCATACCTGCTTGGTCTCATTCTTCCTCTCATTTTGAGGCTTTGGAGAAGGTCTTTCCTTCTTCTACTAATGGGTCCTTCCATTTCCCAATCCTTCATTACCACCAAAAGTAGTTCTATAGTAGCACACAACATCCATCCCAACTTTATGATTTGGGAATCTCTTGACTTACCGGTTTGACTATCTTCTTCTGGTCATGTTGTTGTAACTAGAAACAGGAATCGGTGGACCTCTTGCTCCTACATAGACATTCCTCCTTTGGTTCCATGCAAGTCTTTGACTTCCATATGCTCTATATCCACTTTTTTGTAGAGCATAGTTATTGTAAGGACCTCCATCTGCCTGGAGGTTCCTTTACCTGCACTCAAACTCTCTATGGCCAAAAACATTGCAGTTATGACAAACAACATTTGCATAACTGGGAGAGGGGATATGCATGTATCTACTTCTGGATGCATTTTTCTCATAAGCATGATTTCTATGAGATCCTACATTATCCATTCTAGATCTCTTTCTACATTCCTCTTCCCTATGGCCATAAGCATTACATGCAAAGCAGTAACCAGTAAAGGATGGCATACGACTTACAAATTTATTTTTCCATGCATGGGGGACCTTACCGGTTTTGTATCTCCATTTTTCCTTTTTTGAGAATGGATCCTTGGTTGTCCATTCTGTATAGCTCTTCCATCTGATCTATTCTTCTCCCACACTTTCTTTTCCCTATGGGTGGTATCATTTCTTTGTCCTCTACTGGTAGAGGGTCTTCTTTGCTACTTTCTCATCTTCCTGCTTTCGATAAAGCTGTCTTCTCCCATTTTCCCTTTACCTTTGGGATCTAAATTGTTCCTTCTTCTTGTAGCACCGGTCTTCTTTTCTATCTGCAAGTCCTATCCGATTGTGTTTAGATCAACCTTCTTCTGGGGATCATTTCTCACTGTGAAGGTTTGTCCCTTGTTCTCTCCTCTTGAGGAGACAAACTGAATGTCATTATGGGGGGAATTCTTGCTGGCGGAGAATTCATCAACACCACTTCCTAACCCTTCAGTATCCTTGGCATGCTTTTGCTTCTTCAACATCTTGTCCAAGGCATCACTATTTCTATCAAACTAGGTTCTTTCCTTGAGCTCATCCTTACACTTCTCAAGGTCAATTCAGAGAATATCCATTTCTCCAACTAGTTGCAGATATTCTTCATTCTTTACTTCTAGCCTAGATGCTAGATCTTCACACCGACACTCCTTGGTTTTCTTTTCCTAAGACTTCAACTCTGAGATTCATTTCTCAGATTCTTCAAGGCATTTTGTCAGTCAGTTTTTCTCTACTATAGTAACATTCTTGAATAGCTTGTATTCATTTCTAAGGTTCTCCCTTTCACTTTCCTTGGAGTCCAAGATTGATTTCAAATCATTAGTCAATATTTTTGTCTCTTCTAGTTGAGAGGTCAATAAGCCAACCTTTTGGTTTGACACATCAAGGCAGGTTCTCAACTGACTGTAGTCTTCATGAACTGATCTTTTGTAGATCATAAAATCATTTCTGACATTTTGAAGCTCTTCTAGAGCACTTACTAGTTCACACTCAAGATCTACTTCTGCATCTTCTTCTTCTTCCCCTTCACTGTCAAATAGATCTTGATGGCTAGATCTATCTTCCTTGTCTCCTTATTCTTCATCATCACTGCTAAAC
Organism: Cryptomeria japonica; assembly: GCF_030272615.1. NCBI lineage: Eukaryota > Viridiplantae > Streptophyta > Pinopsida > Cupressales > Cupressaceae > Cryptomeria > Cryptomeria japonica. Next base: position 333,540,103 of record NC_081405.1, on the reverse strand, counting down.
ACATCTTTTCACTGGGAACTATTTTCCAAGAGCATAGGAAGACTTCCATTCTGCTACTCCAAATAGAATAGTTTGAACCATCAAACACAAGAGTAGGGATTGATACTAAATAGAACATTGTGTCCTTACCCCAAAATCTACCCAAGTGGGAGAAATCTCATCTAGCTGGGAACCTATACTCTGATACCAATTGTTAGACACAATGCACCACTGAGAGGGGGAGGGGGTGAATCAGTGGTTCTCAAACTTTTACCTTTAGCTATCCTAGGTGAGCATACTGGTTAATAGATCTAACTCAATGCAGACTTACCAGTTAGTGGGGAGACCAACACAAGTGCAATAACATAAGGGACATCACATAACACCAATATATACAAGGAAAACCCAAGATGGGAAAAACCTCGGTGAGAAGTGTTGCTAGAGACTACTACTCCAATCCAGCCTCATAATGAAAACTCTGTTACAATGTTTAGGGCTCCAACCCAAGGAGCACCAACCCCTAATTTAGGGCACCAACCCAGGGAGCTACAACCCTTGCACTGAGCTACAACTCATTGTTCACAATAAAAAACATCAAATACAAAAGTAGTTGTCTTGTTACAAGTAAATCTTGCAACCATTTCATATACCTTACTCTGCCAGTGAGATACTTTCTCTTCTACACCGAATCACTCTTATGGTGCTTTAACCTGCTTCTCTACTGCTAGCAAACCCTACCGATACACCTCTTCTACTCTTCTTGTCTGTGGGATCTATTCCTCACTGCTCTGCACTTTACCTGTGCTAAACTCTATAGGTCCACTATCTACTTTCTCTTCAACTCTCTTCACTTTTTCTCTATCGGTATAACCAATATCGGATCTGCTCTTCACTCTCCCTCTATTCTCAGGTACTTTTTGAGCACTTGGCCAATTTTCTCTCATGTGCAAAAGTAACACTTAATCATTTCACAATAGCATAGTATATTTCTTTTGTTTAGCAACAACTAACAATGTCTTTGGCCTTCATATTTATAAACTGGTTTTCCTACCAAAAGCCAATTAAAATTCTAGGTGGTTAGGGTTTCCTCATCACCCACAAGGAAAACCAAATCCAATCATATCTTGCTTGATCTGATCTCCCTAGCATCCAACCGTACACCTTTGCAATTATCGCACCTTCTTGATCACGACTTCTATCTCTGACGATTTGCTTTTTCCTTCTTGACTGATCTCTTGGTACAACACTAAAATTTGTCTTACTATTTCCTTCAACCACCTCGATCTTCTCAATCACTCTTAGTTGGCTTGTAGTTGTCCTCTAGACCTCAAGCCACACACCTCTGCAAGGACACTGCAACACATCCTGTGAATTGTGGGATCTTCCATCAATGTTGACCAACTCTGCAACTACCCCGTTGGTGTATATTCCATCTTTATCCAAATGCAGTTTCACCACCTTGACTCCATGTAGCATCCATGTTGACCATATACCAACTTAGCTCTTCATGTCAGTCCAGATACGATCATCGACCAAACACTCTACCGGTTTCTCTTCTCTGCCGGTTTACTAACCCTGTTGGTTAAACCCTCAACTTGATCTACCAGAATCCTTGCACTTTGCTTCTATTCATGTGGAGTCGGTCAGCACTCTTGGTAACCTACCTTATGTACATCTTCATCAAATGAGGAGTCTTCTTCAACTGCACCTTGTCCATATTACTGGTTGACTTACATATTGGTAAACACTCTTGATGACACTCTGTCATCAACCTTCACTAGACACCATCTTCAGTCAGGCCACATTTCTCTGTTTGCATTTTCTCAGCCTTGCCTTCTCCTTGATCAGCTCAGACCATATTAAAACCAGTTTGTCAAGATGACAAACACATCACTCTTCTTTTGTACCAGCATATCGACATGCCTTTTTTGTCAACCTAGTGCATAACCCTGATCTCATGCACTTAAGGGATTCCCTCAATTTCTTTATCTCACAAAACTATGATGCACATAATGCATGATAGGAGATAAGTTCCATTTACCAGTGGAGTGGTACCTTGTCTTCTACATCCTGCAGTGTACTCATGTGACTTCTCTGTTTGTGCAGTATTTCTTCAAATAGGCACATGTAATTTGGTGTGGGTACAATCACTGTCAGTCATCTTTTCATATGGTGACTGCATCTTCATTAGGTGGGAGTCCTATTGTCTTGCAACCTTACAGCATAATACCTATTCATTCTTCTCCTCCGATGTTGATGTGATTTAGGTAACATTTTTCCTCTTCATCACAAAAAAACTACTCAAACACCTTGCCCATCCTTCATGTACACTAGTCATAACCTTTGCAGGCTGATAACAACTCACTTGGTTGACCTGACTTCCCCATGTCAACACATCACTTACCAATTGACATCCTTTCCTTACCAATGATAGTGTACTAGTATTGATCACCTTACCATCTCATCCACACAAGTCAGGCACCAACTCATGTACTGGTGACTCCTGAGGTCATCTTCCTTACCTTACCAATGTTCTGCAACACAAGGTGATATCCAAGATATCCCAACTTGTACTCCTCCTTGATAGTGTTGCACATACATCTCTCATGCTGATATTTATCCCATACCGATTGACATCAATGACAACACAATGCCAATAAGAGTCTACTACTCCAATCCAGCCTTATAATGGAAATCTCATTACAATTTTTTGGGCACCAACCTAAAGAGCACCAATACCTGATTTAGGGCACCAGCCAATGCATCGAGCTCCAACTCAGTGATCTTCAATGAACATAATAAATTACAAAAGTAATAGCCTTGTTACAAATGAACTTTGTAACTCTTCTACAAATATCTTCATCGGATCTTCTATCCAATTCACTATCGGTTCTTTGCTCACTCTCTCATTGTTGCAACCTTATCTCCTATTGCCACCTTATCGATTCAACCTCTTCTTCTTCTTTGTCAGTTTTTCTCTCTTCTGATTCTCCTTCCTCTTTGTTGCACTACTTCTTATCATCGTTGGTCTTCTTCACTCAGTTAGATATCCACTGCTTGATTATTGTCGATTCTTATCTTACTAGTTCTCTTATATTTCACATTGTGTTCTTCTCTTTAATACAATCATTTTTGCCTATTCTTCGTCGATTTAGTCAGCACCGATATACTCCTCTCTTAGACTCAATGGAATACTACCGGTTGCCACACTATTCTCAATTGAACTCTTCAACCCTATTCTCTCTCATACTCAGTCTCTTCTTCTTCTTCTTCACTTCTTCACAAGCAACACTACATTGTCATTCAACAACACTTTTCATCGATTTTGACTTGCATATTTATAAACAAGTCTTCCCGCCAAAAACTAATTCAAACTTTAGGCGATTAGGGTTTCTTCATTGATCTCGATGCAAACCAAATCTAATTAGATCTCATCAAATCTAATCTCCTTGATTGATGATGTGCAACTCATCAATCAACACTACCATTGTCGTGCCTTCCAGAGCACGCCATCTATATTTAGCAATCTACACTTAATCTGTTGGTAGTTCTGTTGGTCAATCACCAAGAATGGTTTGGCAATTTCCTTCACCTACTTTGATATGCCTAATCAGTCTGTCCTGAATCTCTATTTTTCATTTCTCCTCAAGCCGCAAACCTTTGCTACACATCTCATAAATCACATAGTTGACATAAATGTCGACCTGTCGCAATCTACCTCATCGACAACACTTTCACCGACTAGTGCATGCATGCCACTTCACCTCCCCGTGGTCCCTTTGTTGGCATCCACCTTTTCTAGGTTGGTTATGTCGATTTGGTTAGGATCACTGACCAATCACACAACTGGGTTCATCTATCGGTTCATAGACCCTATCGGTTATACCCTAATTGGTCTGCTATCAATCTTGTACCTTTCTTCTCTTTCGATGGAACACCTTCAACAGTCATCACTCTTTCTAAGACACCTCATGCACATCTTCATCAGATGAGAGCTTAACACCTCTGCATGTTGTCAACTTTATTGGTGGAAATACTTACTGGTAACCACCTTGATGACACCATGTCATCAACCTTCAACAAACTCCATCTTCAATCTGGCAATGTCTTCTGTCTGCAGCTGCTCCAACGTTGCCTTCTTCATCATTTGACCGGTCCTCCTCTTAATCATTTTTCCAAGATGGCAAACATATCCTTCATTCTCTCAACCGGCAATGCAAAATGTCTACCTTTGCAGATCCGATACACATCTATGATCTTAAGGTCAGGAAGCTTCCTCATCTTTCACATTTGTCATCCATTCTATGCATCCAAACTCCTACCTTTTCTTCCTATAATTGCCTTCTCTCATAAGGATATGATGCATTTTATGAATAAAGATGAACAATAAATACCCAATAGATACTGAGAGGGAGGGGGTGAATCAGTATGGACAAAAACCTCTTCAACAACCTAAACTACAAAGACTGTACTAACTGGTAAACAATATCACCAATCTAAATCAAGGCACTACCAGTTAAAAATAGTATGACTATAAAAGAAAAAAATCGATAACATCTAGATCTTCTCAAAACCCATTATCTCATCTCAACTTCACCCATATGCTTAAGCAAGTAATACATCAGAAATACAATGACCATTAGATCAGCTTGCATTACCACTTAACAGAAAACACTAAAACATCACATGAAAAAGCATCACACCTAACACACCAATTTTTCACATGGAAACCCAACTGGGAAAAACCACGCTGGGGATGAATACCCACAAGTTGTTCTTGAACTCTTCTGAAGTTTTCTCTACTAGGAGCCTAGTCCGGTTAAAGACTTTATAATAGGTTCTACTAGGAACTGATCCTGCTAGGGATCACCCGGTTAAGGGATGGCTAAATACCCAGTTAGAGGTTAAAAACCTATTAAAGGTTACCTTCTAAGAGGATTTGAAGAAATCAATGATTTTGAGTCACCCTGTTAAAGCATTTACAAAAATCCTGTTAAAGCTACCCGGTAAAGGGATTTTCCATCTATTGAAATGGTTAGAAGTCAATAAGTAATACACTGATTTGATAGCAACATTTAATGCCAAGGCAGATCCACTTCAGTTCCTTTATATTTGTAATCACACTCAGCAAATCTCTACTTACTCCATTGGTCTAGCAGGAATCACCTCACATACATTTAATTGCCAACAACTTCAAATAAAAAACATCATTGACCTTATAGACAACAATTAGGTCTGTAGCCAAAACCCAAAACCCTAAGCATCTAGGTTAACAATACAGTTGGTCCAATCCAGGCCATTTAAACACATTACATAGGGTAAAACAATCTTGAACAAATCTCAAGACGTTCTCCATCATCCGTTCTTCACTGCTTCTACAAGTTGATAACCCATCACACACTCTCCACCATTTACTAAGATTTTGCACATTCCTGAGGTAGATAGAATTAATCGTCTTCATGCAAGATCCTCAAGGAGATTCTTCAAGCACACAAGGCTAATGTGGTAACATGATCTAATCTTTATTTCAATGCTAACTCATCATAGGATGTCATCGATCGAATCACACAGACTTGGAATGCATCAACCAAAAACCCAGAAGCTGAGACTACCAACTAGTAGTCATATCAAATGAAACCCCGATACCAACTTTGCATATACCGATTCACACTCCAACATACCGGTTCACTTTTTTCATATACTGGTTCATATCATCATACCAGTTCACTTGCTAGTTTGCTTACTTCAATATATCGGTTCATACTTTAGCATATTGACATCAATGACAACATACAATCCTAGCATGTCATCAAACTCTACACATATGCCAACAATCTCCCCCTTTGGCATTGATAGCAATACATAAAGATATCTCTACATCTTCTTCCATATAATATGTCTTCAATACTACAGATATCTTCTCTACTTCATATCTTCTCCCCCTTTGACAACAATGCCAAAGTGGAGGCACAAACATCCATGATCTACTATGCTGCTCCCCCTGAGGAGTAGCATCCTTCAACACATCAATCCTAAAAATATTTTACAATGCAATACCCAACTGATGTGGAGCACATACCTTTAGTTTACCTCTTGAAGGGGCAACACCCTTAATTCACCTCTTAAATAAGTAAATGTAGCCTTCGATAGAGGCTTGGTGAATATATCTACTAACTGCTCTTTGCTGGAAACATGTTCCAATACAACCTCTTTGTTCTGAACTTTCTCCCTCAAGAAATCATAATTGATCTTGAAGTGTTTGATTCTAGCATGCAATACTAGATTCTTGGAAATATTAATGGCACTTGTGTTATCACAAAATATACTCACTGGTTCAAATACAGGGACTTTGAAACCACTTAATACATGCTTCATCCAAAGTGTCTGAGTGCAGTTCATAAATGTTGCTACATATTTTGCTTCTGCTATGGACTGAGAGATAAAACTCTACTTTTTGCTCATCCATGAGACTAGTCTACCACCGAGAAATAATGCACCACCGGTTGTGCTCTTCCGGTCGTCCACATTACTAGCCCAATCGGCATCAGTAAACACTTTGAGATTGAAATCATTATTGTATGGATACCAAAATCCATAATCTATAGTTCCCTTCAGATATCTAAGAATCTGCTTGACTGCTACCAAGTGGGATTCTCTTGGACTTTTCTAGAAACGTGCAGCAGTGCCCACTACATGTGCAATGTCTGGTCTGTTGTGTACTACATAGTGCAACTTACCAATCATTGAATGGTATTACTTCTCATTCACCAACACTGAGTCATCTTATTTTGACAATTTACAACCGGTCATCATCAGTGTACCAACCGGTTTGTTGTCTTCCATGCCAAAGGTCTTCAACACCTCTTTGACATACTTGGACTGAGTGATAAAGATACCATCTTTCATTTGTTGAATCTGTATTCCAATGAAGAACTCAATCTCTCCGATTAGTGACATATTGAATTCCTTCTTCATTTCATCTACAAATGCATGGCTCATCTTGTCATCTCCACCAAAAATTATGTCATCAACAAACACTTCACATATCAGAATCTGATCTCCTTCTATCTTCAGATAGATATTGCTATCTTCACTTATTCTTTCAAATCCAATCTTCACAATATGGGAGTATAAATGTTCATACCATGCTCTAGGTGCTTGCTTAAATCCATACAAGGCTTTATGTAGCCTACACACCATATCACTATCTTCTGATAGGGAAAACCCATCTGGTTTCTCTATATACACTTCCTCTTCAAGTATTCCATTTAGGAATTTAGATTTCACATCCATCTGATACACTTTGAATCCCTTGAAGGTTTCATATGTAAGTAGCATTCAAACTCCTTCCAATCTAGTTACTGGAGAAAAGGTTTCTCCATAGTCTTCTCCTTCTTTTTGAGCATAACCCTTACATACCAATCTTGTTTTGTTTCTTACCATTGTGCCATCTTCATTCAACTTGTTTCTAAAAACCCATTTGGTGCGAATAACATTTTTGTGTTCAGGTCTGGGTACCAAAGACCATGTACCATTCTTTTCTATCTGGTCAAGTTCCTCTTCCATAGCATTAATCCAGTCTTTATCTTTGTGTGCCTCTTTAAATGTTTTGGGCTCCAATTCAGAAATCATGCAATAATTCTAACTTTTCTTCTTGTAAGTATTCTTGCATCCTTATCCCCTATGATCTGCTTTGGATCATGATGCATCTTTACATACCTAGGAATGATCTTAACTAATTCCTCTTGCTTCTCCTCTTCATCCTCATCTTCATCAGCATCTACTAGTGTAGGAGCACTGTTACTTGTACTTGGTTGTTTTGCAATCGGCTCCCAGAAGGTTACATCTGATTCATCTACCTCTTTCTTGATGTTGGTTTAATCAAGTTTCTTAGAGGTTTCATCAACTGTAACATTGATACTTTTAACAATTCTCTGAGTCCTATTGTTAAAACAATTGAGAGATTTGCTCTTGGTGGAATACCCTAGGAATATTCCCTCATCACATTTTGCATCAAATTTACTCTGGCATTCACTTCTCTTGATATAACACTTGCTACCAAACACTCTAAAGTAGCTTACTACTAGAGTCTCACCAGTCTAGTACTCATAAGGAGTTTTATCCTTACCTTTCTTGATGAGTACCCGGTTCATAGTGTACATTGCAGTGCTCACCGCTTCTCTCCCAAAAGTGTGAGCAAACTTCCCTTGAATCAACATTGTTCTGGTAGCTTCAACTATAGTTTGATTGTTCCTTTCTACTAGGTCATTCTGTTGTGGAGTCCGGGGGGCAGATAGTTGCCTCTTGATGTCATTCTCTTCATAGTACTTATTAAATTCACTAGAAGTGAACTCACCTCCTTGGTCGGTTCTAAGGCATTTAATCCTCTTACCGCTTTCCTTTTCAACTAGTGCTATGAAGGCTTTAAATTTTCCAAAAGCTTCAGACTTGTCTTTCAAGAATGTGACCCACATCATTCTTGAGAAATCATCAGTAAGAATCATAAAGTACCTATCTCCCTGAACACTCCTAGTTTTCATAGGACCACACAAATTAGCATGCACAAGATCAAGTAAATTATCTGCTGTGAAAAATTTACCTTTGAAGGTTGAGGAAGACATTTTCCCTAGTTGACATTCTTTGCACAAAGGATTCTCCACTTTGTTCAGCACAGGCAATCCTCTAGCTACCTTGATCTTACTAGCCTTCACAATATTATCAAAATTTACATGGTAGAGTCTCCTATACCATATCCATCTGTCATCAAACTTAGCCATTAAACATTGACTGATAAGTGTATTTAACTAAAATAAGTTACCTTTGGTCTACATACCAGTGGCCATTAGTTCACCACTCTTTCCTTTTATTTTGTACACTCCATCTTTGAATTCTGGAGTGAGTCCTTTATCATTCAGCTGGGCAACACTCAAAAGGTTATGTTTGAGACCTTCTACCCAATACATATTATTAGCACTTCTTTTTCCATTTAGAGAGATGGATCCTTTTCTTTTTACCATACATGGTGCATCATTACCGAATCGGACTACACCTCCATCGTACTCTTCCAGAGACAAAAACTTTTTTCGGTCACCAGTCATGGGGTGAGAACATCCACTATCACTAATCCACTCATTAGAATTATCAAAGCGGGAGTCTGACACATCTTCCTTAACAACTACAAACACTATGTCTTCTCTTTCTTCATCTTCTAATTCATCATCAGTGACACCTTCATCGATTGCAACAAGATAGTTTCTCCTATTTCCTCCTTTGAACTTTTTAAACTTCTCTGGTTTGTCCTTATTATCACTATTGAGATAGTTGACAACAATGTGTCATATCCTATTGCAAGAAAAACATTTCAAAGGGAGCTTACCTCTGTATTTTCCAGTTCCCTTAGGAAGTCTCTTGGCAAGAAGAGCTTCAAAATCCATTAGGATCTCCTCATCATCCATATCCCTACTTTGTCTGGGTTCACAGTTGGTTCCAACTTCTTTTCCCTTTCTAGATAGTGCAGCAGATGCTCTAAACACTGATTCTATCTTCAGAATGCTATCATCATAACTATTTAGCTCATATGCGGTCAAATTAGGAATGATGGAGTCAAGGGATACCTTTGTCTGATCAATAGATCTCAACTCCTGAATAGCGACAAACCTTATTGCATAGAACGGTAACAATGATCTCAAAACTTTGCTAACAATGGTGGAATCATCCATTGTACCTCTTGCACTCTTGATGTCTCCAATAATAGTTTTAATTCTTATCCCATATTATTGAATGGTCTCTCCTTCAATTATCCGCATGTCTTTAAATTTTCCTCTAAGGCTTTCTTCCTTAGCTTGCTTCACATGCTCATCACCATCATAGATAGACTCCAAAGTATCCCATACATCTTTGGGATTGTGTTTGTCTTGAACATCTATAAACTCAATATCAGATAGACTACTGATAAGAGCTTCCATGACTTGCCCATTCTACTGAATTTCTCTTCTTTGATCATCGGTGAGAGTACTAGTAGGGACAACATAAGTATTCTCAACATAGTTCTAGTGTTGAGCACCCATGCTTTTAATGTAGATCTTCATTTTGTCCTTCCATATCTTAAAGTTATCTCTATTGAACTTAGGACCTTCCCTCTTCATCATTAGAATATGATCTTTTCCTCAAGTGGTTAGGCTTATAACACAGAGGACCTAGAGGACGCTCTGATACCAATTGATGAATAATGATGAATAGTAAATACCCAACAGATACTGAGAGGGGGGGTGAATCACTATGGACAAAAACCTCTTCAACAACCTAAACTACAAAGACTGCACTAACTGGTAAACACTATCACCAATCTAAATCAAGGCACTACCGGTAAAACACAGTAGGACTGTAAAAGACATAAACTGGTAACATCTAGATCTTCTCAAAACCTATTATCTCATCTCAACTTCACCCATATGCTTAAACAAGTAATACATCAAAAATACAATGACCATTGGATCAGCCTGCATTATCGCTTAATAGAAAACACTAAAATATCACATGAAAAAGCATCACACATAACACACTGATTTTTCACTTGGAAACCCAACTAGGAAAAACCACAGTGGGGATGAATACCCACAAGTTGTTTTTGAACTCTTCTAAAGTTTGCTCTGTGAGGAGCCTACTCCGGTTAAAGACTTTACAATAGGTTCTTCTAGGAACTGATCCTGCTAGGGATCACTCAATTAAGGGATGATTAAATACTTGGTTAGAGGTGAAAACCCTATTAAAGGTTACCTTGTAAGAGGATTTGAAGAACTCAATGATTTTGAGTCACCCTGTTAAAAGATTTACAAAAAGCCTATTAAAGCTACCCGGTAAAGGGATTTTCCATCTACTGAAATGGTTAGAAGTCAATAGGTAATACATTGATCTGATAACAACACTTAATGCCAAGGCAGATCCACTTTAGTTCCTTTACATCTGCAATCACACTCAACAAATCTCTACTTACTCCTTTGGTCTAGCAAGAATCACCTCACATACATTCATTTGCCAACAACTTCAAATAAAAATCATCATCGACCTTATAGACAACAATTAGGTCGATAGCCAAAACCTAAAACCCTAAGCATCTAAGTTAATGATACAGTTGGTCCAATCCAGGCCATTTAAACACATTACATAGGGTAAAATAATCTTGAACAAATCTCAAGCTATTCTCCATCATCCATTCTTCACCGCTTCTGGAAGTTGATAACCCATCACGCGCTCTCCATCGTTTACTAAGATTTTGCACATTCTCGAGGTAGATAGAATTAATCTTCTTCATGCAAGATCCTCAAGGAGATTCTTCATGCGCACAAGGCTGATGTGGTAACATGATCTAATCTTCATTTCAATGCTAACTCATCATAGGATGTCATCGGTCGAATCACACAAACTTGGAATGCATCAACTGAAAATCCTAAAGCTGAGACTACCAACCGGTAGTTATATCAAATGAAACCCCGATACCAACTTTGCATATACCGGTTCACACTCCAACATACCAGTTCACTTTTTGCATATACCGGTTCATATCATCATACCGGTTCACTTGCCAGTTTGCTTACTTCAATATACCAGTTCATACTTCAACATATTGACATCAATGACAACATACAATCCCAGCATGTCATCAAACTCTACACATATGCCAACAACATTTCATGCATAATAGAAGATAAGCTCCACTTACCGATGGGAGTGGATCCTTGTCATCTGCAACCTGCAATACACCAATGTGGCTTCCCTATTTGAGTAGCATATATTCAAACAGACACATGTGATCCGATTGGGGCACATTCACTGTCAACCATCTCTACAAATGGTGACTACATATTTATCTAGTGGGAGTCGATCTGTTTGACATCCACATAGCATACCGGTGGGCTACACATACTTCACCTTCGGTGTTGATGTGATTTAGATAACATTCCCCATATTCATCACAATCAACTAACTAGCATCTTTCTCTCTTATAGATGTCATCATTACCGGTTGCTACATCATATTGGTCTCTTGTCCATATTTTCAACACATGTCAAACAATGACTTGTGTACCAATGTCTCTAATGGCCATTTTGCTAAATGACATTCTCTCCCTTACTGGTGACCTAAAATACTAGGCGACATCAAAGACACCACATCTGATATGCATCAATGACAATGTTGCACATATATCTCTTATATCGGTATCCATCCTATACTGGTTGACATCAATGACAACACAATGCCAACATACCTTAGATACTATCACTTCAGTAACCCCTAAGGAAAAGGAGAAACTAGTAAGACCAGAGGTGTGTAGGCCCCTTTTCCACTCCCACTATGGTCAACACTCCTAGTTTGTACATGGACCAAGCACTAAACCAAGTCAAAATTTTAGTACCATTCCTTGAATTAATGAAGTTAAAAGATCAAAAAAATGTTTCTTTATCCATGATAGCCAATACTATTAGGTCATCAAATAAGAGTAACGGTGGAAGTGGGGGAAGTATACCAATCCCCAGGGACAATCAAATTTATGAAGCACAAGGCACAAGTGAAAATAATCCTAAAGTATATTTAGGAACAACACTTCATAGATCCCCTTATCAATTGGATCCCTTTTATATTACACTCCTTATTAATGATAAACTGGTAAATAATTGTATGTTGGATTCAAGGGAAATAATTTATGTCATGCCATTACGTATAATTAAGCAATTAGGACTTTGTCTTGGCACTGCATATGGAAGGTGTTATGCCCTAGATAATAGGGTAATTCCTATTTTTGGAATTGAAGTTTGCTGCACACCCTGAGATTCCTTACAAAATGGATGTCACTATAGAAAATATTCCTCAATACGGTATGTTTCTTTCAAGACAATGGGGAGAAATTGTGGGAGGTCATATGAAATTGGACCTTTCCTTCATCACAATCCCTATGAATTGAAGGAATGTAAAAATCCTTAGAGAAAAAAGTTCTCAAATGGTCATTGAAGGTGTACCTCTTGAGGAACGAATTTGTTTTTGTGATGTTGACTTGGGTAACTTCAAGGTGGAATAGCCATAAGTACCATCAAAAACTACTAATGAAGTTAACCTTGAACTACAATCTAATAAGTAGGGCTTATGGAGGATGTATTTTGATGGAGCATGTTCCAAGGAGGGGTCAGGTGCAAGGGTTCTGTTCATATCTCCTAGTAATAAAATCTTCAAGTCTCCTTATTGAGTTTTGAATGCATGAATAATACTGCAAAATATGAAGCCTTTCTCTTACAGCTCAACATTGTTGAAAGGAATGGAATTAAAATGTTGCAAGTAGTTGGAGATTTAAAACTAGTTGTATCTTAGGTAAGGTCCAAATATTATTCAAAAAATTCAAGGTTGAAACAATATAGGAATGTTATTTGGGATGCCATTAAATATTTTGATGCATTCTCAATTTATTGGGTTGAAAGGAGTAAGAATATGATGGGAAATTTTCTTGCTAATATGGCATTAAATTAATTTCATGAGACACTCATGGGTGTGTCAGAAATAGAGATAAAAATTAGGCCATCAGTGCCAGATAATGTCACTAATTGGTAATTTTTTAGAGATGACATAGATCTATTGAACTTTTTACAATGCATAGATGGCTATGAATCTCAAATGATGTATTGTGACTCTTTAGTCCAAGTTGTAAATCAAAAATAGACAATCTCTAGAAATAGGTTGTCCAGTTGAAAACAAATAGGATCCCTAAGGGATTGGTTGCAATAAAAAGGGTGTTTGATGGTAATGACCAAAATCTCATGAAGGCTACCCCAACCAAAAAAGAAGAATTAGAAGAAATCAACCTAGGAAATGATACATCCCCAAAGATTTTTTTTATTGGAAAGAGTGTTGTTCTACATTTTGAAAACTTATGTTTCCTCTCTTTAAAAGTGAAAATTACTACCTCTGTGCTGCAATGGAAGAGACCAACAAAAGTTTGAAATAAAGACAACAATATGAGGTTCCAGATTTAGGAAACCTCCTACACTTTAAGATTATAAAAGATTGGGCATGTGAACCCTTTTAAAGACTATTTTCTCACAAAAATAGTAAATGGTTTGCAAAAAACCAGTGTAAATTCCTGCAATACTGACCAGTACAATTAACCTAAATGGAAAATTGATTTGACTTTTTAAAACAAGATCACAAAATGCAACAAAAACCAATAGATAAACCAGTGCCTTATCCGGGCAACAGAGTCATCTACAATAGACTGCAACTTGACAAGAGAAACTAGTACAGAAATCACAAATTCCTAACCTATCAACTCTAAATATGCCTGACATACACAGAGTCCTAATCTGCACCAGATTTCATCATCAAATCCACATCAAAAATACTGATATCAATGACTTTGTTCAAAGTATTTTATATTTTCCTCCTCAAGAAAAAGACTCAGAACAACTTCATTAGATGCCTAACAAATCATTCAAATAAGAAATCCTTGATTACTTAAATTAAATAAACACCAGTACAGTGACATAGAGACAATGTAAATCTGGATTTAAATTCTCTGGACATTATATTTCATTCCTCTATCAGAAGGTTACAAGTGCTTCATATTTGACTTAGAATTTGCTAAGACAAAGGCCTGTATTAATTTTACCAGAGTTTAGCTAGAAAAATTTGTTTCCCTTTTCTAGGTAGCCTTGGTATCCTTTTATACAAATCAGGATGCAACAAGCTTCAGACTACTATCTACTCCAACTATAATAATAATAACTCTAATTGAAATCTCAACTCGAAGTTTGGACATTCATCTGGTAAAGTTACTATTTTCATGGCTAGTGTTCATTTAGTTATCAACCCAGAGACGTAAAACTTGAAATGGGTCTGCACTATATATGCACTAAGCTCCTTCAATGACTATTTTGCATTGCTGTAGTAACTAACATTATGCAGAAAGGAAAGGCATGCATAGAAATTATAGAAGGCTACAGAAAAACTTATAAAAACAATGCTGGAATGATCTAATATAAATAATAGAAATCACTCTATTCTGGCTTGGCTGCAGGAACAATCAGTAGATCTATTTCGAGTGGCTGCAGAAACAGTCAAGGCACAAACTTCTACTACAACTAAAGAAGAACTAATTTAAATGAGCATAAACACAAGATCACTCACCAAGTGGGCCCCCTTGGATGAGTGATATCAAGCTTCCAGAAAAATACTTTTAGCAGATTAGAACAACATATCTTTTATTCATTGCTTCCTGAAAATGATTACATGTTTTAAAAGAAAAACTCTAGAATGCTTATCAAAATTCTATGCTCTATTCCTTTCTATTCTATCTAACCTCTAAGAAAAAAGGAAGAGCTTATGAAAAAGAAAAGATCAAATACAATGGACAACTCAAATCACGCCCAAAAGAAGAGGTGGATGATTGACTGATGAAGAATATAACTAGAGCTTGGCTGCAATAAATGTGGATGTAGACTTAACCACAGTCTTTGCATGCCGTAGCAATATTTTGTGAATTCAATGCCCACTAGAGTTAAACTTCCGTAGTGTTTCCTTGCTTCTCCGCTCATGTCATACCTTGCGCTCGCTCGGCTCCTCTTCAGTTTGATCTCTAGTTATTTCTTACATGATTCTTCCTTCTTCAGGCCAAAAAGGAGAATATCCATTGCGGCATCATTTATTATCTGCACTACAACAAAAACAACATACAAGGACATGCATACGTATTTTATTTAATTAATACATTCATTAATTCACATATGATATTACCCTAAATAATCCGCATAGCAACAAGAACAAATCACTTGGCTGCAGGAATAAATGGCATGGCTGCAGGAATAGACCGGCAAAGTTCAAACATGATTTCATAAGTTCAAGTTTAACACATGGAATACATATAGTCAATTTACAATACTTCATTACTACTATGTAAACCAAAAGATGTCAAAAAACTAAGAGTTTTGATGATAAAAACATGACAAAGTCTCAACTTATCATGCCCCCCAACTTTAAGAGTTTGTTGATCCTATAGCAAAAGGAAAATTTGTGACTCTCGCTATAACTCTTAAATCACCAACGGTTCCCTAACCTCTCCCCCCTGAAGCCAAGTTCCAATAAAATTTCTTTCATTTTTTCCAGCCTAGACCATTTAGCTGTTTCTTCTGTGACTGCATCATAGTTATGCTTTGTAGGCTGACATACCAAAAGTGGCCACATAAGGATTGGGGGTTGAAAGATCAATGGTAGCTAGTTGTTGGCTTTCCCCCTGCCTAACTATATGTATCTGGGGGCTCTTTGCATGGCTGCATGAAAATTTTGTAGTGAATAAGGTTCTCCCCATTTTAACTTTTCCGGTAGATTATTCCAGCACTAAGTTAACCCTTCTATTGTAGTTGTCCTATCAGTCTGAATCAAATGCTCATATGCTTGATAGAATTCTTCTCTCATTGGAAGCACTAATTTTCTAACATCATCTCTGACCAGTAACTTCTGCCAATCATAATAAAGAACTCTTGGTGCTTCTGATTCCCTTCTTAATGGTAATGGATAGTCAAACTCTAATTTTTCATACTCCTTGGCTTGTGCCCCCATGATAATCTCATTTTGGATCCATGACATTAAAGCTTTGATATGGATATCCTCAATATAGAATAGAGGGTTCCACTCCCTGTCTGAGGGTACAACATAGTTATGTAAGTATAATTCACATAGAAAATTCTTCAGAGCAGGTGGAGAGGTTTGGTAAGCATAAAATAATTCTTCAGGCGTTTCTAAAGAGGGGTTAAGGTCCCTAAAAATGCAGTTTAGTTTGAAGTTCAGATACTGCTCTTTCAAATGTACTGCATAAACTCTTGGAGGTGCCCTACACTGTATCAACTTAGGAACCATACTAGAAATTATTTCTACCTTAGCCTCTAATTCCTCAATTCTATTATCTCTGTTTTCAATTTCTTTTTGTTGTTTATCAATAATCCCCTGCAACCTAGCCTTCTCTATTTCCCATTGTCTATAAAATGTTAAAGCAATAGATAAACTACTTGGGGATGAAGGAGGTCTAATAGGTACTACCTTAGACCATAGGATTTCCTCAATAAACTCCTCAATCTAAGCTGGCATCTCTCCAATATTTTCCTCAGGCTATTGTAGAATATCTTCAATAGTTTCTTCAAATTGTTGTGCCACAGAAGCAAGATTTGCTAGTTTATCCTCAGCAACATTTTCCTGGATTTCATCCTTTGTAGGGCTTCCTTCTTTTGAAGTTTCCACTGTAATAACCTCTATCAGATTACCCATAGGATGAGTCTTCTATGTCTTGCTACGTGTTCTTCTTACATTAACTTTTGGAATGGTTGCAGAAGTTGCTTCAGTTGCTGCAGGAGTTTTTATTTTTGTCCTACGCCTCTTGGTTGCAGGAGGAATCTGAGTTACCTACGGCTAGGTCATAAGTTCTTCATCTGTTTCATCCCTTTCCAACTCTTTTTGTTTCCTTCATAGAACTGACGAATATCTTTGAAGAGAAGTATAGGGTTGTTCTTCACTTGATTCCGCTGTCTTTTCTTCCATAATAACTGTGGCTCCTTCAGCAACAAGCAAATCCTCATCTGCAGCAACTACGGGGGAAGAGGGTTCTGCAACATTTTCTTCTTCAACTAGCGGGTTATCTACAATAGGGGCATCTTCAACCCTAAATTGATGTATATCCTCAAATACACCCCATTCCATTTGTGAAACACCTCTCAAGGACCATTGTACAAGTAGCTTAACCAATCCATGATGGCTAACGGAGCGATTTCCATTTTTTTGCATCTCCTTAGCACTTGTAGAAATGAGGTGGTATAAGAAATTAGTAACATTCACTCGTCGGCCATGTCATAGATGACTAAGTAATTTAAAATGAGGTGAATGCAGATTTGAATATTGCCCTTCACATGTAATGTATTTCATTACATACAAAGCTACTTGAGGGTAATGTGCTAGTAGAGAAACCCTTCTAGTTCCTTGTTTGTCCACCATTAAGGGTCCATCCATGGGAATTGTGAACTCTGCCCTGACACTCCTTGCATCTTTTGATTTTAGAAAGAGTTCTCCTTCCTGCGACAACCCCATTACTTCTACTATTCGCTGCTCCGTAGAAATAACCCTCAAACCTTTAACTGTAGCTTCTCCTTCATTAAAGGAATGTATAAATTCTGCAACATTTTCTTTGTTATAATCCCTAATTTTTAAGAAGTAATCCAACCAGCCATGGTGTCTAAAATAATGCTCACAAAGAGAATCCTGCAGCAACACTTCATGAACCATTGGCTCATGACGAATTGGATCACCACCCATCTCTTACTCTACTATTTTTTCTCTCTGCAACTGAACCAAAATATCTGACAGTCTTGCTAAATTGAAATTCCCTTACATATCTCAATTATGGTAGTAGAATTTATTATTCACTTGCATAAAATAATAACATAATAAGTAATGATGGGGAAAAAAATCAATTCGTAGTACCAAAAAGGACTAATAATTAATCACTTTGGAAACCAAACCATAAAGCACCCCCCCCAACTTAACCTAGCACATGTCCACACAAGTTGACAAGATTTTGGGTAGTGGAGCGGATTTAAATAGGATATAATCATAATGAACTAATAAATGCATAATTAAAATAAAACACAATATACACATACCTGCAATTGTACAAAAATGATGGCAAAATGAAATGAAATGACAAGTAAGAATGTGGGATGGACTGTCGTGGATGGGATTATATGTACGGAGAAGAATATTCTCATATAATATGGAAATATTTTATTATGAAGCGGCAAATATGTTCACTGGAGAGGCTGCAGGAACTTTACCTTTATTACCTTGCTCAATTGCAATAGGAAGCTCATGAGTTCTTGTAGGCTCATTGTCAGTTGCTACACAAACCTTGTCAGTTGCTGCAGGAACCTCTATGTCACTTTGTGGAGCAAACTGCTGTAGGAACTCTTCTTTAGTAGCTGGCTTATAATATAGGCATAGTCGGTGACCATTTATTAAGAGTTTAAATCAAACAAGATCAATTGTGGACAAATGAATAGCTCCATTCTGGAAAACTTCTTCTATCTCATATGGACCTAACCACCTGGTTTGAAACTTTCCCATAACATCTTTATAGCTGGAATCATATAGTAGTGCCTAGTCACCAACTTTGAATTTATTTTCCCTGATATATTTATCATGCCATTTTTCTCTTTGATTTTGAATCAATTTTTTCTGTTGAACAACTATCTTTCTCCATTCATCTAGAGCATTTAATTATTGAATGCATTCTTTCTGTGCTTCAGACAATGTCATATTTAATTGCAAAGCTTTCCTCAGGGTTTTATGCTCAAATTCAATAGGCATCATTGTTGTTTTACCATAAACTATTTGTTTTGCCATAAACCATCTCAAAAGGTGTGAAACCAATTGGTGTTTTCCAAGTTGTTCTATATGCCCAAATTGCTTCTGAAAGCCGGTGAGACCAAACTTTCTTGTGAACATACACTATTTTTGTAAGAATAGCCTCAAGCTC
The DNA here is from genome assembly GCF_030272615.1 of Cryptomeria japonica. Classification (NCBI taxonomy): domain Eukaryota; kingdom Viridiplantae; phylum Streptophyta; class Pinopsida; order Cupressales; family Cupressaceae; genus Cryptomeria; species Cryptomeria japonica. The sequence continues at coordinate 333,520,569 of NC_081405.1, read as the reverse complement.
TCTATTTGTAACTTCTACTTGTCCATTAGCCTGTGGATGATATGGAGTAGATTTTTTGTGCCTTATATTGTACTCATTGACCAAAGCCTTTATCAATGTTGAAGTAAATTGAGGTCCCTAGTCTGAGAGAATTTCCCTCGGTACTCCATATCTTGTAAATATCTCTTCATAAAGAAACTCAGCTACCTTATTATCTCTTGCATGTGTCATGGCACGAGCTTCTACCCATTTTGTTACATAGTTTGTACATACCAAGATATAAGATCTGCCATTAGAAGGTGGATCAATTGGGCCAACAAAATCTAATCCCCACTTGTCAAATGGTGCAACTGATATTTGAGGATATAGTGGCATCTCATCAGATTTTGTAGGTCTTCCCATTTGCTGACATCTATCACATTTCCATGTGTACTGACCTGCATCCTTATGTAATGTGGGCCGATAGTATCCTGTATTGAGTATTTTCAGTGTTGTTCTTTTGGTAGCAAAATGACCTCCACATGGCTCATCATGACATGCATGCATGATGTCATATGTTTCATCTTCTCTAACACATATTTGCATGACTTGGTCAGGTCCAGTATAAAATAGACAATCAACAATCCATGAGAAGTTAAAACTTTTTTCAACTAGCAACCTTCTTTCCTTAGGAGAGAAATAAATTGGCATCTTAGTTGCAGCTAAATAGTTGGCAATATCAGCATACCAAGGAGTGTGAGCTTGAATGAGAAACAAATGTTCATCTGGAAAAGTGTCATCTATTATTGTAGAATCTTCTTGCAATTGAAGATGTGAAAGATAATCTGCAACCATATTAGACTTCCCTAGTTTATCAAAAACTGTGATATCAAATTCTTGCATCAACAATAACCAGCAAGCTAATCTACCAGTGATTGATGGCTTATTCATGAGATATCTAATTGTAGTATGATCTATATCCACAAATATGGGATATCCTATGATATAGTGTCTAAATTTTTTAAGTGCATATATGATAGCTAGCATTTCCTTTTCAGTAACTATGTAATTCAATTCAGGTCCCTACAAATTTTTGCTAATATAATATGTTGCATTTTCCAATTTATCAATTCTTTGTCCTAGCACTTCTACTATTGAATAATCAGATGCATCTGTATGGATTTGGAATGGTAGAGACCAATTTGGCCCTTTAAGAACTCGTGCTTGAGTCAAATCATTCTTACGCTTTATGAAAGCTTCATTGCATGCTGGGGTCCATTTAAATTATGCATCTTTAGTAAGTAGTGAATATAAGGGACTTGCAATTTTATTGAAATCTTTGATAAACCGTCTGTAGTATCCAGCATGACCAAGAAAACTTCTTACATCTTTTTGCTTCACAAGGTCAATAATATTCTGAATGACCTCAATCTTTGTTGGATCCACCTTGATGCCTTGTACAGATATATGATGACCAAGGACTATTCCTTCTTCCATCATGATGAAACACTTCTCACTGTTTAAAGATAAATTGTAGTCTTCACATCACTGCAAAACTTTCTTTAGATTACCCAATGCTTGATCAGATTCAGAACCATAAGTTGTAAAGTCATCCATGTAAATTTCCATAATATCTTGAGAAATATCAGAAAAGATACTGATCACTGCTCTTTGAAAAGTGGTTGGAGCATTACACAACCCAAAAGGAAGAACAAAATATGCATACGTGCCCCATGGGCAAGTAAATGTTGTCTTCTCTTGATCCTCAGGGGCTATCTGGATATGATTGTAGCCACTAAATCCATCAAGGAATGAAAAATATCTCTTACCAGCTAGAGAATCCAATAGCTGATCCACAAATGGCAATGGAAAATGATCTTTTCTGGTTGCTAAGTTCAGAGCTCTATAATCAACACATACCCTCCATTTTCCTCCTTTTTTAAGGACTATCACCAGAGGTGATACCCATTGATTGTCAGAGATAGGATAGATAAACCCAGCTTTTAACAATTTTTTTAATTCTTCTTTAACTATCTCCTTCAAGGCAGGATTGACTCTTCTTTGAGGTTTTTTGAGTGGGCAACACTCATCCTTTATATAAATACGGTGGGTATAAACTGCTGGATTAGTCCCATTCATATCTTTGTAATCCCATGCAAAAGCATTTTTATGAGGATTCAACAAGTCCACAAGGCCCTCTTTTTGAATATTTGATAGACCTCTATTGATATTCAAATATTCATTCTATTCCACCTCTATCTTAATAGTAAGATCAATCTAGTTTATATCAGAAAAATGAGAAGAAGATAATTCCTGCGATAACAGAGTATGCAATATATCAGTGGTTGCAGGAAAGTCCAAACCTGCAATATTCGGAACTAATTCCTGCAATTTTTGCTCTTCTATAAATTCATTTATCAGGGTTTTATAAAGAATTGATTTCTCATCATATAACTGCATGAGTGGTCCTTGATTAATCATCATAAGGTGATTAATAGAGTCAATTTATTCAGATTCTTCTCCCAAGATAGGCCAAACAGCTTGTTGTTGTTGAAGTTGGGGTTGTTCTGGAGAATACAAGGCTAATATTTTTGTAGAACTCCCATCTGAAATAGTCATATCCCCTGATCTACACCCAATATATGCATCAGCTGTGGCAAGCCAAGGTCTACCCAAAATGACCGGATATCCTCCCAATGTTGCCTTTGGAGATAAAATCATAAAGTCTGCAGGATATTCCTAAGAATCTAGAATAACCACTACATCCTCTATGATACCATCAAGTCTCACTGTAGAGCTATCAGCAGGCTATAGAACTGTGGGTGTAGGCCTTAAACTATTGATCTCGAGATTTTTCATTACTTCCCTTGTCATTACATTAATGACTGCCCCTAAATCAATCAAAACATTTTTTATTTGACTGCCATTAATGACTATACTCACAACAGGACTACCTGGATCAGAATACTTTGGAATGGCAATCTTACCTAACATAATATCAACTAGTTGACCCATAACATGCACTGTTTGTGGATCCTTTTTCTTCCTACCAGGTTTTTTTAGACATGCTTCTCTCAATGCCTTACCATATATGGGAACATCCTTTATTGCTTGCAATAATGGAATTATAACAAAAATGTGCTTCAATTGATCAATAATGTCAAAGCTTTGTTGTTGTTTAGTGGGGACTTCTTTTTCTTGCAATCTATGGGGAAATGGTGGAAATATTTGATTATGGGGTATTGTATCTGTTGGATTAGAGATTTCTTGCTCCTCCTGTACCTCAGTGATAACTAGATGAGGGGGATTAGGTAAAGTTGTTCTAGATCAGAGGTGAATGTCATCTAGTGATAAAGAATAGGTTGGTTACTGATTAAAATCAGCTGAATAAGCTTCTTGTTGTTACTGAGACTTGATATTTGGATTTGGCAATGGTTGAGTAGGCAACTATGTTGGTTTAGGTGGTGCAACAGTAGCTGCAAGAGGAGGCATTAAAGTAGGAGGTTGTGGCTACTGAATAGGCGGCTGATAACCAAAAGATTGGGCTGGCCATGGTTGGCTTCCCCTCCATTGAGAAGTAGGTTGCCAATTCCCTTGAAACTAGTTTCCTTGGCCCTGAGGTGGGTACCAGTTCCCCTGTGGTTGCTCCCACTATGGCATTTGATTAGCAAAATGCTGCCCTTGGCCTTGTGAATCATACCAATTTTGATAGTTACCAAGATTTTGAGAATATTGTGGTTGCCATTGGTTATTTGGTGCATAAGAATTTCCACTATAACCAGAAAAAGAAAGTAGATCGGGTGGCATACCTTTGAAAATTTGGTCTTCTTTGAGCAACATAGAAGACTTGCTCATCCTCACCTTGAATTGGCTTGAAGTCAAGTACCTCCACGTTTGCAACCATCTTACATCTGCAATCTTTCTTTCATTGTTTACAATGAGGATAGAATTCTGCAAGGAATGCATCAGCTTCCTCATGCTTCTTCTTAGCTGCCAGTGTATCCAACTGGGTAGCCATATTTTTTATAATTTCCTCCTTGAAGTCCTTTAATAGATGACTAAGTTCCAATCTAGAAACTCCAGTTCCAGATGCCGATAATGGTGCGCTTGGTTTAAATCTCCTATTCTTCTTAGAAGTAGATCTGGAATACTTCTTGTAAATTTGTCCTATTTCAGCCCAAGTGGATTGTGTAATGTCACCTCCTCCCATAAGATCCAAGGAATCAGTACATTCATCACTGATTCCCTTCAAAAATATCAATTTGAGGGAATCTTCATTGAGAGTGCTATGCTTGGAGTTTTTAACACTAAACAGAAACCTTTCCAAGTAATCTTCAAGACTCTCATCTTCAGTTTGTGTCATTCTAAAGATATCATCCCCATGACGATCAGTACCTCTACAATAATCTTTGTCTTTTGCAAGAAACAACCATTTCATATCATCCTATGTATTGATTGTGCTACTACCCAAGCTCATACACCATCTCAAGGATGACTCTTTCAAATTGGCAGGAAAAATTTTGAGTCTATGGGCATCTGTAGTATAGTCAAAACTATTGGCATATGGACACTCCAATGAGACATTGTGTGTGAATGAAGGTTTTGTCATTGATGGCAACCTTGCAATCCTATGGCACCGACAAGACATTATACCGACAAAGCATTACATAGGCAACCTTGCAATCATATGGCACCAGCAAGACATTATACTAGAAAAGCATTACTCAAACAAAACAGTGCACCGACATCAACAAAATCAATCTACACTGGCACCGGCACAGAAGAAGTACACCAGCATAGAAAAGAGCATGTATACCAGCACAGAGGCCGACAGGATTTTTGATATGTAATATTTTGTTTATTATTGTAAGCCGACTTGGCAAATTGTAAAATGACTCTTGTATATAAAAGAGATCATTGTAGACATTTGTAATATATGGTTAGGAAGTATAAATAAATTATAAGGCAGACCTAATGTGTGAATTCTAGGTTAAGGGTATATGTAAAGAACAGAGCAAGAACTGGTACTGAATCTGGCATTGAAGATGCTATTGTAAAGCAGTACAGAATATTGGATTTGTGTAAATCCTCATTGTAAGTCAGTGTGACTTCTTATTGAGCAGTGAGCTCTAGGCAGTTGGCCTTCCTGCATGTGCAAGCCCCTATTGTAAGTAATATTCTCTTATTGGCCAGTAAGTGAATATTGTGGGTCACAAATCGCACCGAAGTTTTTCCCACACTGGGTTTCCTCATTAAACATCTTGTGTTATGGTGTTCTTTTCATGTGGATGCTTTTGATTCTGTTATTTGCATTAATTCTTGTATACCGGTATATTGTTACTTTATATTCTGCATATTCAGTTTTAAGAAAATTACATAACCGGTCAGATACTAATTCACCCCCCCCCCTCTCAGTATCTGTGGGAACCCTATCAATTGGTTTCAGAGCCTGGTCCTCTATTTTTAAAAGCCTAACAGCTTGAGGAAGATCTTGACACCAATAAAGATGGAAAATCTGATGAAGCAACTTGAAGGAGCTCTTACTAACTATGATGCAGAGAAGTTGAAAAATATCAAATTAGAAGATGATTTAAAAGAAGCTCAGGACATTATTCAGGCACTTTAAGAAAATCTTACTATTACAAGAAACAAGAGAAGAGAACTTTGTGAAAAGTTGCAAAATGAAAATGATGAAAAGGAATCACTAAATGATATGATAAGCAAATTGAAACAAGAGATCATGACAACAAAAAATGAAATGCAGGATATGACTATGAGATTCTGCAAAGAGATTGAGGACAGGAAGAAGAATGAAGAAGAATTGACTAGAAGACTAAGTGATGCAGCAAATGAGAACACAAGACTTATCTATGAAAATGATATGTTGAAGACAAATTTGATGCATACTCGAAATGACTTGAATGAACTAATGAGACAAAAAGAGATCTTGGAAAGGGAATTGGAAATTGCAAATCAACACAAAGAAAAATTCAAGAAAAGCTCAGAAGAACTTGATACCTTATTGAAGAATCAACAACCCAAAGGTGACACTTTAGGAGTAGGATTTGAAGTTGGAGAAAGCTCCGGTATTGCAAATACCCAGGATCAAAGCAAACTGGTAAGACCCTCTAATACTTACAAATTCAATGGAAAATGCTTTAACTGTAATAAATATGGTCATAGGGAAAATGAATGTAGATCTAGGAATTATCAGAACATCAATCCTCCCACTGGTCAATGCACCAAATGCAACAAAATTGGTCATAACTCTGAAAATTGCAGAATGAATGTAAGATGTTATGTTTGTGGAAGATTTGGTCATTTATCAAATAAATGCAGAACACAAACCAGCATAGGTTATGGGAAAGCTATTTAGAAAAATAATGTAACTTGTTATGCATGTAACAAGATTGGTCATATTGCTAAATTCTATAGAAGTAAAGGTACACCGGTAGATAACAAAAGTACTAGCTTGAAAGGTAAAGAAAAGGTTGAAGAGGTTAAGCAAGAATTTTCAAAGCAATGGATTAGAAAAGGTGATCTAAATATTGGGGTTACTCCTCCACTGGTAGAACCAACAAATGCTTCACCGACAGGATAGAGCAATGCTCCTCTGGTAGGATGTTCTTCATCAAATTGAAGAAAATTATCTTGAGGGTTTGGCAATCAAATGACACATGTGCTATTATTCCCTCGGTTAGAGAAAAGAAGTTGAAAATCTTTCATTATCGGCAAATAAAGTTAAGTTATTACATTATCGGCAAGCAATTAATGTGGTAGGTAGCAGAAAAGACTTTATAAAATAAGGTTTTTGGCTCCATTTCATTTCACCATGAATTCAAACTTTCAGAGAGCGCGAAGAATTCTGAGCTAAGGCATTCCAAGCAAAGAGGCAAAGCACTTCAGCAATCAATCCATCCAAAGGTAGAAAAATGTATGTATCATCATGGCATCCTCCTCTGCACCTGAATTCATAGCAAACCCTACAGTAGTTGAGGTTATAAAATGACCTAGGCCCGTGTTTCAGCTAGTTCCCAAGGTAGCTAAGAAAGATGACAACACAGGTGCTTTTTCCCAAATTCCAAAGGGTGTTGTTTATGCAGAAGACCCTAGAATGTATATTCATTGCAACATAGAAGAATTAGGTGATGAAGAAATCAAAAACATGTATTAATTTGTTATATGTGACAATGCCAGAAATGTGAAACTTGAACACAAAATTGTTGAAACCCTAGGATTCACTGAAATCCTTTGCATTCCTGAATTTCCCAAGGAAGTGGTTAGGATAGTTCTTAGCAGAGTACATGGCTCATTCTTTTGGCTTGACTTAGTGCATAAAATTACAAAGGTAGCTGTGAAAGAAGTAATAGGGTTACCTTCCACCGGTACCAGACCCGACAAAACCAAGAAGGTCTCCAATGACTTGGTAACAAACTTAACTAGTGCAACATCCGACAAGAGATCATTGAGGGTTAATGATGTGACCGATACAAATGTTAGATTTGTTAGCATGATTCTAGGTTACAAAGCAACTCATGATAATAGGCTTAACTCAGTTTCCAATTTATGCATAAAGAGTTCTTATGACATGGTTAAGGACAATGTGAAAATTGATATCTGTGAATGGTTAAAAGATGAGTTAATCAACAATTTAGCAAAAATCAAGAAGGATAAGAAAGGAACCTTTAGATTTGGAAATTTACTTATATGCTTAATGCTACATATAACCAAATAGGCTCCAGGTATAGGCAACAAGGATTTTGGATTTGACATACCGGTAGGAAAACAATTGTCTGACTTATTCAACAACATGGGTGAAAATAGAGAAAAGAATATCAATGAGTATTTTCAAGCACTAAAAGTCAGAATGAACAAAAGAATCAGACTATCATAGGAAATTGTCAAAAAATACAAGGATGATATATGTTTTGTAATAAAAAAGGATGAGATTTGGATGGAAGCAGTCATCCCAAGAACAATCTGGGTTACAGAAATGGGGTATGAAATAGATGACCACATAGTGGAAACTTATGCCAATGAACCAAAGGAAGAAGTATTTGGTAGTGCTAAGACCATCAAAAGCCAAATTCAATCTAGAAAGAGAGTAAAGAAAGTTGAGGCATCTGTGAGGAAAGGAAGCAGGCAAGCAAAAGCCTTAAAAGATGATGTATAAAAGAAAACCGGCATAACAGAAGAAGAGTTGGCAGCCCAACAGCCTGAAACTCATCTATCACCGGTAGATACCTCCCCAGAAGGAGATATGCCAACAACTTTCAAAAGAGTTGTTAGGAAAAGAGACCCCTCACCGGTATCCACTCCTTCACCTAGAAGGACAAGACAAAAGCAACAAGCTGTAAGGTCTCCAGTCAAGAAAGCCACACCTAAGAAAAAGCTGACCCCCAAAAAGAAGAAGAAGACAAACACTAACTTGGCCCCTTTTGACATATTACTGAATGAGATCATAGAGGAAGGTAAATTGAAAAACATAGGGAAAATCTATGACACCCTATCAGAAGATGAGAAAGGACAAGTTGAGGAAAGTGTTATATTACACATGGACATGTATAAAAAGTTTTTGATGCAAGTCCTAAATGAAATTCGTGATGAATTATATAAAAGACTTGAGGCCAGAAGGCAAGGAATAATTGAGTTGGATAAGAAAATTAAAATAGAAAAATTACTTGCAGTATACCCAGCCAACTCACCTAAGGAAATTGATGATTTGATAGCTCAGGCCAACCGGATAGTTTTTTCCACTGCACACTGGCAAATATCACTAATGGAAGGTAGAGTTACTAAAGTTTCAAATGAAACAGAAGATGGTTGGGATAGATTCTTGGTTGAAAAAGAAAAACAAGAAGAATATATGAATCCTAAGCCCATTCTAGTGTATCAAAAGGACAAAGGGAAAGGTAAAGTTGGTGGACCGCCAAGTATCAAGATTAGAGACAACTTACCCCCACCTCCTTTAAATACTCCACCAGTAAAAACAACTGTAGAAGATCAACCGGCAGTTGAGAGCATGGACACAAAGGATAATAATCCTAATCTTGAAGTCCTATATATTGTAAATGTTGATACTCAAAAAATCAACATAGTGGTAGATAAGGATACCACAGATAAATCTGATAACAAAGAGCAACCGACAATAGGAAACAAAGAGAAATCGGTAGCAGATTCAGAGAAAAAGATGGAATTTGGAACACAAACAGAGCAACCAATAGAGCTAAAGGCTCCAGAATAGACACCACCGATAAGAAATGATGCAAGAAAAACTGTGCTTAAAGAGATGGAGACACAAACAGACCTACCAGAGGTCAATACCAGCATGGTCATTTCCACCGGCACTCAGTTTATGGGGTCACCATCAAATGTAATAGAGGTATTGCTCGAATCTATTAAGAAAATAACTGATTATATCTCACAAGCCTATAAAGCGATAGATGATTCAATTCCAGTTTTGAAATCAATAGCTCCCAATTGTAATATAGCCAACAAAGATTCTTTAGGCCAGTTGGATACACTTTGTAAATGTATTTCTAGAAATTTTGAGCAAACAAAGGTAGAAACTATAAAGGAAAGTGTAGAAAAAGAGAAACAAAAAATCTTTGAGGAAGGAATAAAGAAGTGTAACAAGGAATTTGACACACTTCTACCAGAATTGTGCAATTTATTGAAAGAGTACAAAACTCTATATAAAGACACCTATAAGATAAACTTTTTGACCACGGATGTAGACAAAATGATGAGCAAGGTATAGGAAGAGATCAACAAACTTGCTGATAATTTTGTTAACTCACCTGATACATTATCAGTTTTTGAGGAAAAGATAACAAATTTTGAGGAAGAATTGCTCAAATTAGAAAGAGAAAAAGAGAAAATAATAAACAAGGCAAAAATTTTGAGATCTAAACTAAGTCCAAGATTGGACTATTTAGCATCTCTGCGTAAGGAAATCTCAGAGGCACTAACACAGGGTAGAAAAACACCAGTAGAGCACTTGCAGTATCTCACCGGTACAGTTTACAGAACTGAGATAGCAATAAAGGAGAGCAAGAAGTTTATGGATGGTATAAACTTAATTTTAGGAGATATTCTTCAGATAATAACTACCCAACTACAAGGTTGAGGTTATGAATTGGCACAACTACAAATCTACTAACCTTTGTCATTGATGCCAAAGGGTTGAGTAGTAGATGAGAAAATTCAAAACACAGGGATCACATGCTCAGGGGGAGCTCTCACATTTTTGGTAACATTTTTGGATATCTTTTTGAAATTTCTCATGAGTGTTGCCATCAATGCAAAAGGGGGAGATTGTTGGCATATGGACACTCCAATGAGACATTGTGTGTGATTGAAGGTTTTGTCATTGATGGCAACCTTGCAATCCTATGGCACCGGAAAGACATTATACCGACAAAGCATTACACAGGCAACCTTGCAATCATATGGCAGCGGCAAGACATTATACTGGCAAAGCATTACTCAAACAAAATAGTGCACCAGCATCAAAAAAATCAATCTACACCGGCACCGGCACATAAGAAGTACACCGGCACAGAAAAGAGCATGTATACCGGCACAGAGGCCGATAAGATTTTTGATATGTAATATTTTGTTTATTATTGTAAGTTGACTTGGCAAATTGTAAAATGACTCTTGTATATAAAAGAGATCATTGTAGACATTTGTAATATATGGTTAGGAAGTATAAATAAATTATAAGGTAGACCTAATGTGCGAATTGTAGGTTAAGGGTATATGTAAAGAACATAGCAAGAACTAGTACTGAATCTGGCATTGAAGATGCTATTGTAAAGTAGTACAGAATATTGGATTTGTGTAAATCCTCATTGTAAGTTAGTGTGACTTCTTATTGAGCAGTGAGCTCTAGGCAGTTGGCCTTCCTGCATGTGCAGGCCCCTATTGTAAGTAATATTCTCTTATTGGCCAGTAAGTGAATATTGTGGGTCACAAATCCAACTGAGGTTTTTCCCACACCGGGTTTCCTCATTAAACATCTTGTGTTATGGTGTTCTTTTCATGTGGATGCTTTTGATTCTATTTTTTGCATTAATTCTTGCATACCGGTATACTGTTACTTTATATTCTGCATATTCATTTTTAAGAGAATTACATAACCGGTCAGATACTGATTCACCCCCCCTCTCAGTATCTGTGGGAACCCTATCAAAAACTCCTACCAAGAACATCAAACTCAAACAAAAATGTGTTCGGATCCTCTATCACCAATCCATAGAATTTAGGGAGTGAAGATGCTGGAATGATCTTTAGATTAGCGTTATCATGCTAATCAGAGATGGGAAACTCAAACATTGGACCTGGTGGTGGTGGTGGATTATTCCCACCAGGAGGAGGGTTTTCTTGAATTATACTTGTGGGGGTTGTTACTATAGGAAATTCTTCTTCTTGAAGACCAAAAAGGAACTGAAGACTACCTTCTGAAAATTCAAATTCAGGGTGATTCAAATTTTGTGGGGCTTGTTCAACAAAAGGATTTATATCTGGGAAATTATCTTCTGCATGATTAGGGTGAGTGAGCAAAAATCTACCTCTGGGGTCTCTTCTTCTTCTATGCATGCAGATTCATGAAATTTTCAACCAATAAGGAATCTCAAAAATAATTAACTGAAAACAATAATAACCATGAAAGGTTCTTAGTTTGACACCATCCCCGGCAACAATGCCAAAAATGTCTACTCCAACTATAATAATAATAACTCTAAGTGAAATCTCAACCCGAAGTTTGGACATTCATCTGGTAAAGTTACTATTTACATGGCTAGTGTTCATTTAGTTATCAACCGAGGGACATAAAATTTGAAATGGGTCTACACTATATATGCACTAAGCTCCTTCAATGGCTATTTTGCATTGTTGTAGTAACTAACATTATGCAGAAAGGAAAGACAAGAATGGAAATTATAGAAGGCTATAGGAAAACTTATAAAAACAATGCTGGAATGATCTAATATAAATAATAGAAATCACTTTGTTTTGGCTTGGCTGCAAGAATAATCAGTGGATCTATTTCCAGTGGCTGCAGGAATAGTCAAGGCATGAACTTCTACTGCAACTAAAGAAGAACTTCTGTAGTGCTCATGCCATACCTTATGCTCGCTCAGCTCCTCTTCAGTTTGATCTCCAATTATTTCTTACGTGATTCTTCCTTCTTCAGGCGTGAAAGGAGAATATCCACTGTGGCATCATTTATTATCTCCACTACAACAAAACAACATACAAGGACATGCATACATATTTTATTTAATTAATACATTCATTAATTCACATATGATATTACCCTAAATAATCCGCATAGCAACAAGAACAAATCACTTGGCTGTAGGAATAAATGGCATGGCTGTAGGAATAGACCAACAAAGTTCAAACATGATTTCATAAGTTTAGGTTTAACACATGGAATACATATAGTCAATTTACAATACTTCACTACTACTATGCAAACCAGAATATGTCAAAAACCTAAGAGTTTTGATGATAAAAACATGACAAAGTCTCAACTTATCAACTACCTAGAAGAAAAATATTACCTTAACACTCATTTATTGCAAGAGTTATATTTCTGTGTCATTACAGTTGAGGGAGAAATCTAACATTCTTTCTAGGATGCGTGCTTCATTAATTCACTAGGCATTCATTTGGAGAATGGCCGAAAGGGAAGGCCCCTTATTACCCAAAATCGGATATGACCACTGTCAGCTTCATAATGCTAGTGGATCATCTTGTACCATAGCTTTGATGAGTTATTATCTAAGAAAAGACAAAGCTGTGCACCATTATGTCCTCTACAGATCGCCTTGAATACCTTTCACCAACTTTTCACTTCGAACAAAATGTGATGGGATTCACACCTTTCTGTCGTTATTTCTTTTGAATATTTAAAACTTTTGGCACCAATGGATCAGGAAGTCATCTTTCTAAGCACCTTTCCTTTAGTCTCCATGTCGTGGCCTTTAAAATTCGGATGTATTTCTATTGTGGTATAGTGATAGCCACCCAATCATGGGAAACTAGCATGCCCTTTAACTTTCCTGAGTAATCAACTTAGAAACAGGCTCCACCACTTGGTCTCTAGTTGTTAAAAACTTAACCACTACCACTAGTTTTCCATCGTAACCATTTACCTTAACTACTGGCATTAACCACTGTCACACATGGCCTGCAGAAAATCATCACCTTCTATCTGAGAAATAACTTTTGAGATCCTTAGGTCACTGCCCCAAAAATACTTACCATGGGCTACACTTGACTATAGAATCAGATTCCTTGGATCAAGAGCTTTCCAACAATACATGACAAATCTATATTTGGGCAAAAAATCAACCCCCAACCATCAATCCCTTTGCAGGTCGGTCACTCAAGCTTTTGCCTTTTCACCACAGTCTCAAACTATATTTTTACCTGACTTTCCCACCCAAGTTTCGGCCACATGTCACCTCTTGGTTCACTCATGGGTCCCTCTAGAATCCACCTGTCTTGTCACCTCATCAATCGCCAAGTCACATCCATTAACTTTCAAGCACCTCCATCTTGCAGTATGACGACAACTATAGATCTTCCTTAAACTTTCTTATTCTTTACTTCCTCTGAACTGTTCTTCCTATGGGTCCCACTGCTTAGTCGCCAAGTTGTGCCTCTTAGCTATCAAGCATCTTTCCATCATGACATGGCAAAAACCATTGGATCATTTCGCCCAATCATCAGATCCCTCTTGACATGCCCATCGGTTAATTCACTTGGGCTACTCTCTCTTTTGGTGGGCCTGCCATGTGTCACTTCCTGGTTTGTTAGGCCTCAGTCTTTCAGCCAAACATCCCCTTTGGCAAGCTACTTTCATGTTTTATCAAAACCCTAGTTTCATCGACACTTTTATGTTGATGAAACTAATGCCTTCGGTGAGTCCACATAGTGATCCATCAAAGCCAAGGTCTCATCAATGTTCATTTAGATGACACACCACCGGACTTTCTCATTTTACCACTGGACCTTCCACCTCAGTAGTTGCGTATCAGCATGTGGCACCTCATGATTAGCTAAGAGTCCATCTCGGCACCACTTATCATGAGGGTATTCATTCTGGGCACTTCACAACTGCAGTACATCGATAGTCATGGTTAGCCCCATAATTTCACCCCACCATTGATTTGCCTTGGATCTGCCATTGGATTTCAGTGATGTGCTCAATTCCTAACACCTGGGCCACTTTCCATTTTTGCATGTGCTTAGTCACCAAGTAGTGGTGATAACTTGGCGGGCATCTATTCATCGCGGTATACCAACCATTGTCGGATCTTTTGCATCACCGTCTGATCTTCCCTGATCTGCCTAACCCTTAACCATGGCTGATCTATTTCCTTCTATCATGTGTCACCCTCTGGTTTACCACCTGATCCACTTGAGTGCAGCCTCATCCACCACATCAGCACCACCAATCCCACTACTTGGTTTGGTTTGTTCGCCATCATTCTTTTGGCCAAACTTCCTCTTCCGCCAACCATTTTCATATCTTATCAAAACCCTAGTTTCATTGACACCTTTCATGTCGATGAAATTGATGCCTTTGGTGAGTCCATTTAGAGGTTCATTATGGCTGATGTCTGCTCGATATTTACATCTGATGACATGCCACCTATCTGCCACATGGAACTCCTTGATTGGCTTCAGGGTCCTTATCCTGACACCTTAGCATGACCTCCACTAAACACCAGAATGAACCTCTTCATAATCGTCTACCTTAATTGGTTGCACTAATTGTCAGCCATAGTTTCACCCCTAGTGGTTTGTCACCAAGTCAAGGCCTTTAACAGTCGAGCACCTTCATGTTGTGGTATAGCAATGGCCATCAGATCCTTCGCACCATCTTCCAATCTTCTTGGACTTGCAAGCTAGTTAATCTCCCCTTTTGCTACAAAATTAGGCTGTTCTAAGATGCGCACGCACACGAGGGGCCCACCAACACTAAGCTGCCACTTTCTCAAAAGCCTTTAAGCTTTGACACCTGATATGCATGGGGCTTTAGATTTAAATACAAAAAAGCTCCTCCCTACGGCCAATGTGGGATAAAAGGTCTGCCTGGGCCTTTCCATCGGGTCATCAGTGTAGCATGAAAAAGCCTTGATACCTAATGGTTCTGGTCTAGGCGCAGACTATATACTTGCCATTGCATTGTTTATAAAACTTTGATGCCTCTCCAAACACCTGTGGATCTTTATCTGCTTGAACTACTTGCATTAACTATCGCCCATGGTTCACCTCTAGTGGTTTGTCACCAAGTCTCAGGAGATAACCATCTAGCACTTGTATGTTGTGGTATAGGGACAACCACAAGATTTCAAGAAACTTGCTTGATCTTTTAGGAAATCTGACAGATACTTAAGAAAAGACAAAGGACTTAAGAAAAATTAAAATTTATCAGAACCCACCTAGGCCTAGACTTAAATGGGGGTCCCTCTTGATGATGCACAGACCCTTCCACTTAAGTGGAAAAAGGAAAGAAGCAAAGACCTTTAATCAAAAGAAAGGGATATTTTGAACCTTGAACCAATTTGCAAATGGTTCAAAACAGACATAACACATTCTCACTCGCTTATTAAAAAATATTACAAAGCCATGACTCATGCAAGAGAAATAGTTGAACCTTGAACCTTGACCTTTTTGGTTCAAGGGTTCAAGTTCAATATGAATTAAAACATTGTGCTACAAAGGTTAAATTTTCTAAATGTTTTCAAGAAAAAGAAAAAACCCTAAAGCCTCAAGATTTTACAGGTCCCAACAGTGGCTCTGACTGGGGGTGGTTGGACGCAAGACCAACACAAGAATCTGGCAAAAACTCTGGAATGTAGACGAATAGGAACAAATGACTTCTCTTCAATTAAAAATAGGGGCTCCTTATTTAAAATCACACAACTGAAAGCAAATATATACAACCTACAACTATTGTGCATGGGCTGAAACAGATCAAGAGAAGTAATATTTTAGGAATTGTCCATGCACTAGAAATTCTTGTACTTCGTCATTCATTCTTTGCAAGAAGTATGAATCCTCTCCATTAATATCACAAACAATTAAAGGGCCTATCCACAGTGATTAAAATTTCTTATGCTTTCCTTTGTCTTGGTCTTTTGCATTCCACTACAACACTGTGTCATCAATCTATAACTTTCTTGCAGTATTCCTTTAATCAAAAAGGTACTTCAACTGTAATTGAAGTTTCATATTCCTTTTATGGGTTGCATTCCTCATTTCCTCCAACTCTACCAACTGAATCATTCTTTTTTCCATGGGTTAAGACATTTCTAGTTCTTCAATCTGCAAAAATTTGTAAACCAGAAGCAAATTATTCACAGGTAACCTGGCTTTCACTCCATAAACTAGCTCAAAAGGGGATATACCAATGGCCCTTTTTATAGTCCCCCTATTAGCCCATAAAGATAATCTGAGCTTTTGATCCTAGGACCTTTTATTTTCCTCTAGGATCTTGATGATGTTGAGGAGACTTTTACTACTCGATTCTGCCTGGCCATTTCCCTATGGGTGGTATGGTGAAGAGTATGACATAATAATCCCATAACTAGCACATAACTCTACAAA
Organism: Cryptomeria japonica; assembly: GCF_030272615.1. Lineage (NCBI taxonomy): Eukaryota > Viridiplantae > Streptophyta > Pinopsida > Cupressales > Cupressaceae > Cryptomeria > Cryptomeria japonica. Next base: position 333,503,976 of record NC_081405.1, on the reverse strand, counting down.
TTCCTCAAACCTAAAGCATATAGCATTGTCCATGACTATTTTAGCTAGCACACCAAACTTTGTCACTATATTATCAATCAAGAAATTAATGACTACCTTACTAGTAGCCTGTTTGGTAGGTATGGCTTCAATCCACTTGGTGAAATAGTCTATAGCCACCAAAATCCATCTGTGACCTCTACTTGATTTTTCTATTTTCTCTCTAATAAAATCAATGCCCCATTAAACAAAAGGGGCTTCAACTATAACAAAATTCAAAGGCAAAGCACCAGCATACTTTAGTTTAGAAGAAAACCTTTGACAAGGATCACATTTTTGAACATATTTATGAGCATCCTTGAACAAAGTTGGCCAATAGTACCCTGCTTGGATTATCCTACAAGTAGTAGTCTTAGCTGAATAGTGGCCTCCACACACCCCACTGTGAATCTCTTTCAAAACCTTCTCAGCTTGGAATTCATCCAGGAAACCAGTAGCATCCCATTAATTTTCCTCCAATACAGGTCTCCCTGAATAAGAACACATTTCTGTGATTTTAACTTTAATGTTCTCCTTTGGTTGTGTCATACCCTCTAGACATGAGGCATTTTTCAAGTAGTATATCACATCTGAATACCATGGCTGCCTCTCAATGTTGGTTACAAAAGTTTCTTCAATCTCAACATTATTTATGTCAATATCCTTAAAGTTTTTCTCAGTCATTAACTTGGCTAAGCCTAGACCTCTTACCAGCTTTGTGATTTTGATCTCAAGATCAAAATATTGTATTCTGCTTATCCATCTGCATCTTTTTCTAGTTACTTCAGACTGGGATAGGATATCCTTGACAGCTACATGTGGTACATAAGCTACAATTTGGGCATTTACCAGATAAGGAAAAAATACTTTAACAACCTTGACTAGAGCATATGCCTGTTTTTCCATGATTTCATTCTTTAACTTAGCAGCCTGTAAAGATTTGCTATAGAAATAAATTTGATGTTCATATCCCTCATCATCCTTTTTAAGCAGAACTATTGCTACTATGTGAGAAGAAGGAAAAACAAATAATGAGAAAGGCTTAATGTAATCAGGTGATTTTAACACTCATGCTTCCTGAATAGCCTTCTTAATTTTGTCAAAATCCTATGCAGCTTCTTCATCCCAAGAAAACTTTGCATCTTTCTTCAAAAGCTTCACAATGGGCTTGACAATTTTAGCAAAATTTGCGATAAATCTTCTGACAAAATTCACCTTGCCCAAGAAAGACTGAATCCCTTTAACATTCTTTGGCCAAGGTACATTATTTATAGCATCAATCCTTTCAGGGTCTATCCTAACCCCTCCTTGGAGACAATATTCCCTAATAATTTTCCTTCAGTCACTACAAAATGACATTTTTTTTGGTTCAAGGATACACCGAACTCCAGAGCCTTGCAAAAGACCCTTTCCAAGTGACCGTAGTGATCAACTGCCTTCTTTGAGAAACATGTCAAATCATCCTGGTAAACAACCATTGTGATATTAATAAATTCCTTGAAAGCTACATCCATAGCTCTTTGAAAAGTAGCTCCAACATTCTTTAGACCAAATGGCATTCTCACATACACATAAGTCCCCCAAGGGGTAGTAAAAGTAGTCTTAAATTACTTAGACTCCTTTACTAATACCTAATTATAACCTGAGAACCCATCCATCATTGACAATAAATCACAACCAGTTACCCTTTGTAACATTGCTTCCATATTTGGGGAAGAATAATTGTCTTTTAGAGAAGCAACATTCAAATTTCTAAAATCCACACAAATCCTTATATCCCCATTCTTCTTTCTAATAGGGACCAAGTTGGATACCCATGAAGAATGTCTTATAGGTTTTATAATCCCCCTTTCCCTTAACTTGGTTAATTCTTGTTGCATTTTGGTCTCAAAAAGGGGTTTAATAGGTCTTTGCTTCTGTCGAAAAGGCTTAGCATCAGGATGCAAAGGAATTTCATGTTGAAATAAGTCTTGTCTATATGCCTTGAGGTTCCAATAGGACCAAGCAAAAACATGTTTATACCCTTTTAATAAGTTAATGAGGTTGGTCCTAATATGGGGAGATAAGTTCTTCCCAATATACACCAACTTAGGGGATGCTTTTGCCCCTAAGTTCACCTCATCCAATTCCTCCAACTTTGTCGATGATGCTTGATGTAAGTGACCATCACTGTAACTAAACATACCCTCTAGTTCAACTAGTCCCCTAGGTATTTCATTTGTCTCTAATTGCACTATGTCACTTCCAAAAACTATTTCCTATCCATCTACTACCTCCACCAATGCATTACAATCAATCTTTTGACCTTCATAGTCATTTATGCATTGTACAAATCTAAGGATGCCTTCATCATCCTCAAAAACTTTCCAATTGTACACATTATCTGGGATGGATGGTCTAGCTTTTGTCTCAACTATTGAAACTCCAGTCAATGTTACATCATCATTTTTTAATGCAACATTAGCTAAAAAATCTGCCATAATGTTCTTAGACCTTTCAATCCAATCAATGGAAAATGCATCAAAGTGTTCAATGACATCCCAAATAGCATGCTTGTACCTTTTTAACTTGTCATTTTTAGATGCATATCTTGACCTTATCTGAGACACTACAAGTTCAGAGTCTCCATAAACCCTTAACAACTTGATCCCATGTCTTTTAGCAATTTCTAAGCCCAATAATAGAGATTCATACTCGGCTGTGTTGTTTGTACATTGGAATGCTAACATAAAAGAATACTTGAAGGTAATACCTGATGGGGAAACAAATAGCACTCCTGTTGCAGACCCTTCCTTAGAGAAAGCTCCATCAAAGTACATATGCCATAGGCCTTCTTGTTGTGACTCCAGCTCATCAACAATAGGATCAATATTATTCAATTGAGGCTGAATGGGCTCAATCCTGAAGTTATCAAGATCCACATCAATCATGCAATTAAGCATGTTTGGGTCTATTTTTTCAATAACCACTGGAACATGTGGTTCTTTGTACAATTTTACAGAATTCCCATTCACTGGGATAGTTGCATATGAAAAATTCAGTTGAAGATGTCCTCCAACAATAGCAACCCACTGTCTAGACAAAAGCATCCCATAATGTGGCTTGGTGTCTATAACAATTACATCCATTTTATAAGTAGCTTCAAGTAAAGCTGCTATTTTTACTCCTACATCTCTCATAGTACCCACAACATGCACTTCTCTATTATCCATGGCATAACACCTCCCATATGAATTGTGTACTAACAAACCTAGCTCTTTCATAATCCCATAAGGCATCACATTAGCAACGACACCAGAATCTATCATGCAATTTTTTATCAATCTGTTATTTACTAACAATGTGACATAAAAGGGATCTATCTGAGATGGTTCCTGATTAATAGTGATGGTTCCTAATTAATAGTGGTGCCCACATAAACTTTTGGGACTCCTTGTTCTTCATCCTTCTCATCCTTTGCATTTCCCATTTTAGAAGAAGCATCTCCATTTGATATACTTGAAAGCAGAGAAAAAGAAGCCTCTCTATGTTCTTTTATTTTCAGCAGCTCTATCAAAGGTATTGAAACCTTCACATGTGTTAAAGCTTGAGTCATATCAAAAGAAGTGTTAACATTAGACTCAACATGAGTTTTAACTTTTTTTGCCTTCTGGTGACTTGTTCTCTTGTCACTAGTGGTTTCTGCCTTACATCCAGTTGTATTAGCAATACTAGGTTTCTCTGAACTACTTGACTGATCACCTTTAGCCTGACTATCTTTGATAGAAGTTTTGTTCTTAGTGGACCTCTTAGAAGAGGTTTCTTTAAAAAATAGAGAACCAAGAATACCTTGACTTCCATCATCTTTGTTGATTCTTAGATTATAATTATGCTTAGCTTTATCTATTGCAACCTTACTAAGATTCTTGACTTCCTCCTCACTAGGCCTCCTAAGGTGAATCTCTTGATCTTCTATTATGACTACACTCAAAGTGGGATGCCAATCAATTGTCAATTGCTCCTGGCAATTTGCATTGCTTCTTGAGACATCATATTCAATTGCTTTATCTTTTGAAGACTCACAGTCAGTTTCCACTATATACTCAAACATATTAACTACAGGTTCATCCTCAATTCTCATGGATTCATTTAGAGCTTGAGCCACAACACACTAATAGGGGGAATGTGTCCCATCACATGCCATACACCATGGGGTATTTTCCATATTATGTACATTTCCTCCCTTCAAAGGATCAGGGGTATTCTGATTTTGTGTGCCTTTTGATCTATCTTGCATAGGTTTTCCATCTTTCCATGCAGTGTTATATGGCATATCATGCAATCTAGCAGGTCTATCTTGCCAGTTGTAGTGAGGCTTCTTAGGTTTACTTACTTTAGCAATAAGATCCTTGATAATAGTCGTTAATTTCTCTATCTTATCCTCTTCTTTAGAGGATTTATTTTGTTGTGGTTTTTGTTCTTGCCACAATCTTCCATTAGTCCTTCTTCCCACTTTACCCAATGCTTTCCTATTACTCTCTACATTGATTGCAATTCTAAAAGCATCCCTCAAGCTATGTGGGTTCTTATCTCTGAGAATGTAAGCCATTTTGGGGTCGAATGCATTGTAATAGGTAGTCTGACACACATTTTCATCTAGCCTCATTACTTGAAAAAGTCTATTTATTGCCTTTTGAAACCTTGCATTAAAATATATGATGGCTTCATTATCTGATTTCCTGATGTTGTTAAATTCATTGAGCGTGAAGCTCACATTCATTTTGTCTCCATATTGCTCTTGAAATCAATTTTTGAGCTCATCCTAAGAACCTATACTATCTATAGGTAACCCTCTGTACCAATCTCTAGCATCCTCAATCAAGGATTGCACAAACAAATTCATGATGACATCTTCATGTACAATTTCATAGTCATTGATCATGTCACCAAAAGATTTCAGATGCTCTTCAGCACGGACAACATTGTTCCCAACAAACTTCTGGAGTTTATCCCTCATTTCAATAGGGACATGGTTTGGATATCTAGGAATTCCATCAAAATACAATGCCCTATATAGCTCAACATTTATCAGTCTCCTTTGAATCTGATTTCCAATAAATTTGTTTCCAGTATTCACCCTTGGGCCTAAACTACCAGCAATAAGAGTTTTATGACTTTGATTATGGGATGGTTGATGGCTGGTTTGGTTTGTTGGAATTGTACTTGGATGAATAGCAAAATTATTTGGGGCAGCATTTTTAGATTGGTTAATGGGTGGGATAGCACTTGTTTGTATCATGGGTTGAGTGTTCAACAGAGAGGTAGAAGTTTGTTGGGACGTAGGATTACAATGATCTATAGGTGGGAAAGTTATAGGAGGATCTTTCAAGCATCGTATTTTTCTCCTGAACTCAACATTAAGTGCTTCTATTTAAGCCTTTTCTAACTCTCTTTGCAGGTCTTCATTTTCTTTCCTTATCCTTTCTACCTCAATCTCATGCGACATCATTCCCTGGGGTCCTTCTGCACTTCCTGACACTAGACCCACAGATCTATTCTCCACTACTTTTTGTTTTCCTTTGTCAACAACAGGTCTGGTAGGGTGAGGATCAATGTGAACCTCCCTACTAGGTTGTGATACAACTTTAGGTGCAGAAACAATTCTTGGATCAAGGATTTCCCTAATAATAGGACCTTTCTCTTTACTCACAGGTTCTACTTGAGCAAACAACAAAATCTCTGCAATTTGTCTTAATAACCTATCTCTTTCAATGAGTTTGGCTTTGGTTTCATTCTCCTTTTCCTTTTCTTTCTTTTTTATTATGGAAATCAATTGATGTACTCTCTGATTTAGAGCCTCAATCTCCTAAGACACTTCATCTTGGTCTGGCAAATTTTCCTCTGAATCAGACACATTTAACTGGTCCATATCAATCAAGCAGATATTCTTTCCATAGTTATGGGAATGGAACTGGCTCTATTACTTGTACTATGCCTATCTATCCCATAAACACTGGTATTAGACAATCTTTGGTGAAAGGTTTGGATATCATCATTAGTGCCAAACATGCCACCATGAAAACCCATAATATCATGGTTAGAGTCATGAGAAGAGACAATGGACCTTGCATATACGGGACACTCAGAAGACTTACCTGTTTGATTGCTCTTTTGTTTCCATGACTGACTTGACTGATCAAGAATAATAGTTCCTCTCCAGCCCTTCTTGACTGATTCCGGTAACCCTTCTGTAGCTAGGAAATCAGAAATCATCAAAGCAAATAATATTAATAAGCTAGCTCAATCACGAAAGCTTAAATGTAATGATCTATCCTAAACACACTCAATAAAGACATGAAAATGAAACATTCAAAACTAAAGACTATGCAAACCAAATGTGGATCTGAATGCTTCCTTCATGCCACTCCATTATCCTTCTTTCTTCACCAAATAGCCTTTGTTGTGGATCTCACCTACTAGTGCATGATCATGATATGAAAGCAAGTAAATAAGATATTGGCGCAAGAGTACTCGAAGTGTGATTTGACAAAGTGATTAGAAATTCGATAATCTGATTATTAGATTGAGATTGAAGAAATTCATCCAATTTATAGATAAATTGGAGAAATGATCAAATTAGCATGATAATGATTCGAATGGAAATTCAAATCAAGAATAGAAAAATTATGACATGTGTATGACAAATTGCTATGCAAGGATTTAGGACAATTTATGACAAATTGCTATGCAAAGATTTATGACAAGATTTTGAAATAGAAATAGACATTTAGGAATTTAGGAGAAATTAGAAAATTAGGTTAAAAATGATGACTTGGAAATTAGGAAATTGATGAAAATTAGGTAAATTAATTAATAATTTCCCATTCATTAATTAATTTACAAAAATAGGAGGAAATTGAATTAGAAATTAGGAAAATTAGAAAATTGGAAAATAGGAACTAGGAAATTAGAAAATGAGGAATTTAGGAAATTAGTGAATTAATTAATAATTTTTCATTTATTAATTAATTCACAAAGAGGAAATTTAGAAATTGAGGAATTAGGTAGATTAATTAATAATTTGTCATTTATTAATTAATTCACAGAAAGAGGAATAATTAGCCAATTAAATAAATATTTAATTGTGACTCGAAGACCTAGGATAAATAAATAAATTATTTAACCTAGAGGGAGAAATGACAAACAGGGTTAAATGAATTAGAAATGACAATTAGGTCTTGACAAAGGATAATTGATATCGATTTGATTTGATCATGATTCTGACTGATAAAGGACCAATGCTGACAAATGATTTAATTGATAAAAGCACCAATTGATGAGGAACAATGACTAATTGATCCAAATTGACATGATTAAGACAGACAATGATCGATGACAAATCGATCGCAAAATGACAAAATTGACAAGAGGACAAGAATCGATGACAAAATAGATTGCAAAATGACAAGATTGAAAATGACAACGATCAATGACAAATTGATCACAAAATGACAAGATCGAACATAACAACGATCGATGACAAATTGATCGCCAAATGATAAGATTGATCAGAGGACAAAACCCTAATTAGGATTGACAATGTCCAAAATAATGACAAATGAGCACACACATTGATGTGACAGGATAAAATCGATCAAAATCATGACTGGATAGTGTTGTCGACAAGACCAAATTTGAGAGTGAGATGAATGAAGAATGTAGAAGAAGGACTCAATGTTTACAAATGATAAAGACCAAGTGTGTGACATAGGAGAAATGTTAATGCGACGCAAAAACCTAAAATAAGGCAATGCGCAAATGTTAAAGTATGACTCCGCAAGCGTTGACCATTTTTAGGTGTCTACACCTTCATGCAACTTCTCTTGCTGGTTTTTCTTCATATAAGACCTAGTATTCCTTCTCCTATTCATCTTGCTAACCTTGTGAAGTGACTGTGATTTTTTTAAAAGAACACTGGTTTTTTTTTACTTCAAAGTCGCCACACAACATCTTGGGAAAAAATATATAGTTTAACATAGTGAATCACTTACAAGACACTTAAGAATGAAACTTTTGATCTTTAGAAAAGAACTGAATAGTATTCTAAGATGCTATGAGATAGATCAAGGATTTTATTTAGAAAGAAAAACTCAATAATTTTCAAACTGAAACCAAGGGAACCTAATCTCAACACTTTTATGTAATAAAGACACAGATCTGCAGTACAAGACTTATCTTATTTGACTATCCCCAATAGAGTCATCATTTTTGTTGTTCTCCACTTAGAAAAACTTATGTTTCTTCTCTTTAAAAGTGAAAATCATTGCCTTTGTGTTGCAATGGAAGAGAACAACAAAAGTTTGAATAAAGACAACAATATGAGGTTCCAGATTTAGGAAACCTCCTACACTTTAAGCTTATAAAAGATTGGGCAGGTGAACCCTTTTAAAGACTATTTTCTCACAAAAATAGTAAATGATTTGTAGAAAACCAGTGTAAATTCCTACAAACTTTCCTTACTGACCAGTACAATTAACCTAAATGGAAAATTGATTTGACTTTTTAAAAGAGGATCACAAAATACAACAAAAACCAACAGATAAACCAGTGCCTTATCTGGGCAACAGAGTCATCTACAACAGACTGTAACCTGACAAGAGAAACTAGTACACAAATCACAAATTCCTGACCTATCAACTCTGAATATGCCTGACATACATAGAATCCTAATCTGCACCAGATTTCATCATCAAGTCCACATCAAAAATACTGATATTAATGACTTTGTTGTAAGTATTTAATATTTTCCTCCTCAAGAAAAAGACTCAAAACAACATCATTAGATGCCTAACAAATCATTCAAATAAGCAATCCTTGGTTACTTAAATGAAATAAACACTAGTACAGTGACATAGAGACAATGAAAATCTAGATTTAAATTCTTTGGACTGTATATTTCATTCCTCTTTCAGAAGGTTACAAGTGCTTCATATTTGACTCAGAATTTTCTAAGACAAAGGCTTGTATTAATTTTGCTAGAGTTTAGCTACAAAAATTTGTGTCCCTGTTCTAGGTAGCCTTGGTATCCTTTTATACAAATCAAGATGCAACAAGCTTTAGACTACCTAGAAGAAAAATATTACCCTAACACACATTTATTGCAAAAGTAATTATTTTGTGCCATTGTAGTTGAGGGAGAAATCTAACATTCTTTCTGGGATGCGTGCTTCATTAATTCACTGGGCATTGATTTGGAGAATGGCCAAAAGGGCAAGCCCCTTATTACCCAAAATCAAATATGGCCACGATCAGGTTCATAATGCTAGTGGATCATCTTGTACCAGAGAATTGATGATTTCTTATCTAAGATAACACAGAGCCGTGCACCATTATGTCCTCTGCAAATCATCTTGAATACCTTTCACCAACTTTTCACTTCAAACAAAATCTAATGGGATTCACACCTTTCTGGCGCTATTTCTTTTGAATATTTAAAACTTTTGGTGCCAATGGATCAGGAAGTCATCTTTCGAAGCACCTTCCCTTTAGTCACCATGTCGCGGCCTTTAAAATTCAGATGTATTTCCATTGTGGTATAGCGACAACCATTTGATCATGGGAAACTAGAGTGCCCTTTAATTTTCCTGAGTAATCTGCTTAGAAACAGACCCCACCACTTGGTCTCTAGCTATTAAAAACTTAACCTCTACCACTAGTTTGCCGATGTAACCGCTATCGCACATGGCTTGCAGAAAATCATCACCATTTGTCTAAGAAATAACTTCTGAGATCCTAAGATCATTTCCCTAAAAATACTTTTCGTGGGCTACACTTTACTATAGAATTAGATTCCTCAGTTCGAGAGCTTTCCAACAATACATGACAAATATATATTTGGGCAAAAATTCAACCCCTAACCATCAATCTCTCTGTAGGTCGGTCACTCAAGCTTTTTCCTTTTCACCACACTCTAAAACTATATTTTAACTTGACTTTCCCACGTAGGTTTCGGCCACATATCACCTCTTAGTTTGCTCATGAGTCCCTCTGGACTCCACCTGTCTTGCCACCTTAGCAGTCACCAAGTTGCGTCTATTAACATTCAAGCACCTCCATCTTGTGGTATGGTGACAACCATAGATCTTCCTTAAACTTTCTTATTCTTTTCTTCCTCCAAAATGTTCTTCCTATAGGTCCCACTGCTTAGTCACCAAGTTATGCCTCTTATCTATTGAGCATCTTTCCATCGTGACATGGTGACAACCATTGCATCATTTCGCCCAACCATCAGGTCCCTCTTGACATGCCCACCGGTTAATTCACCTAGGCTACTCTCTCTTTTGGTGGTCCCACCATGTGTCACTTCCTGGTTTGTTAGGCCTTAATCTTTCAGCCAAACCTCCCCTTTTGCAAGCCGCTTTCATGTTTTATCGAAACCCTAGTTTCATCGATACCTTTTATGTCGATGAAATTGATGCCTTCAATGAGTCCCCATAGTGATCCATCAAAGCCAAGGTCTCATTGATGTTCATTTCGATGACACACCACCTATCTTTCTCATGTTACCACTGGACCTTCCACCTCATTAGCTATGTGTCACCATGTGGCACCTTGTGATTAGCTCAGAGTCCAACTCAGTGCCACCTATCGTGAGGGTATTCATTTCAGGCACTTCACAACCGCGGTACAATGACAATCATGGTTAGCCCTAGAATTTCACCCTACCATTGATCTACCTTGGATCTACCATTGGATTTTAGTGATTTACTCGATTCTTAACACCTAGGCCACTTTCCATTTCCGCACGTGCTTAGTCACCAAGTCACGATGATAACTCGATGGGCATCTTTTCATCTCAGTACAACGACCACCGTCTGATCTTTTGCATCACCATCCAATCTACCCTGATCTACCTAACCATTAACCATGGCACTCCTTGATTGGCTTTGGGGTCCTTATCCTAACAACTTAGCATGGCCTCCACTAACCACCATAATGAACCTCTTCATAACCGTCTGCCTTAACTGGTTGCACTGACTGTCGGCCATAGTTTCACTGCTAGTGGTTTGTCACCAAGTCACGGCCTTTAATAGTCGAGCACATTGGTGTTGCAATATAGCGATGGCCATCAGATCCTTCGCACCATCGTCTGATCTTCTTAGACTTGCAGGCTAGTTAATCTCCCCTTTTGCTATAAAATTAGGCCATTGAGATGTCCGCGCACATGGGGGGCGCCAACGCTAAGCTTCCACTTTGTCAAAAGCCTTTAAGCTTTGACACCTGATATTCATGGGGCTTTGGATTTAAATACAAAAGTGCTCCTCCCCGTGGCCAATGTGGGATAAAAGGTCTGCCTGGGCCTTTCCATCAGGTCATCGGTGTAGCATGAAAAATACTCTGTCGATAGCCAATGGCACTAGCAACTAAAATTGCTTCCTTGGACTATGTAGAGAGGATGGTTCTGGTTTGGGCCCGGACTATACACTTGCCATTGCATTGTTTATAAAAATTTGATGCCTCCCCAAATGCCTGCGGATCTTTATCTGCTTGAATTGCTTGCATTAACTGTCAGCCATGGTTCACCTCTAGTGGTCTGTGTTAGGAATCCCACAGATATTGAGAGGGGGGGGGTGAATCAGTATCTAACTGGTAATTATAATTCCTTAACTTAAAACATGTAGAACATATTATAATAGTGTACCGGTATGCAAGAAATAATGCAATAAACAGAATCAAGAACATCCACATGAAAAGCACACCATAACACAAGGATTTAACGAGGAAACCCGGTGTGGGAAAAACCTCAGTGGGATTTGTGACCCACAATATTCACTCACTGGCCAATAAGAGAATGTTACTTACAATAGGGGCCTGCACATGCAGGAAGGCCAACTGCCTAGAGCTCATTGCTCAATGGGAAGTCTTACTAACTTACAATGTGGATTATACAAATCCAATATCTTGTACTGCTTTACAATAGCATCTATAATGCCAGATCCAGTACCGGTTGTTGCTCTACTTCTTACATAAACCCTTTAGCCTATATTTCGCATAATAGGTCTGCCTTATATTTTTCTTTTTCGCTTACTTATCTCCCTCAAAATGTCTACAATGATCTCTTTTATATATAAGAGTCATTTTACAATTTTCCAAGTCGGCTTACAAAGCTTTTACAATAATAAATATAATATAATATAACAAAATCCTGTCGGCCTCTGTGCCAGTGCCGGTTTCCTGAGTGCCAGTGTAGAGTGTGATCTGCTGATTCCGGTGCACTATCTTGTTGGTGTAATGCCTTGCCAGTATAATGCCTTGCCAGTGCTATAGGATTGCAAGGTTGCCATCAATGACAAAACCTTCAATCACATACAATGTCTCATTGGAGTGTGCATATGCCAACAGTTTGTCACCAAGTCATAGGCTATAACCATCGAGCACTTTTATGTTGCGGTATAGTGATAGCCACAAGATCTAAAGAAACTTGCTTGATCTTTTAGGAAACCCGACAGATACTTAAGAAGAGACATGAGACTTAGGAAAAATTAAAATTTATCAGAACCCGCCCAGGCCTAGACTTAAAAGGGGGCCCCTCTTGACGACACACAGACCCTTCCACTTAAGTGGAAAAATGCAATGATCAAAGACCTTTAATCAAAAGAAAGGGACATTTTGAACCTTGAACCTTGAACTGATTTGCAAATGGTTCAAAACCGACATAACACATTCTCACTAACTTATTAAAAAATATTACAAAATCACAACTCATGCAAGAGAAATGGTTGAACCTTGAACCTTTTTGGTTAAAGGGTTCAAGTTCAATATGAATTAAAATAATGCACTACAAAGGTTTAATTTTCTAAATGTTTTCAAGAAAAAGAAAAAACCCTAAACCCTCAAGATTTTGTAGGTCCCAATAAAGAGGATGAGTGCTAATATTAGATCTAAGCTCATAGCCTTACTAAGGAAATGCAGGCATGTCTTTTCTTAGTCTTATGTTGACTTAAAGGCCTATAGGGAGGATCTTTTCCAGCATGAGATCTCTTTGAAGGCAGATGCTAAGCTTTTTAGGTAGAAGCAAAGACCAATAAACCCAACTCTAGCTCCCAAAATACAAGATGAGCTTACTAAAATTATAGATGGGGGAATCATTAAACCTATTAGGCATTTAAATTGTGTCTCTGATTTGGTCCCTATCAAGAAGAATGGAGATACTAGGTTGTGTGTTGATTTCAAAACTAAATATTTCCTCATTAAAGAATAATTATCCATTGCCTAATATGGAGGTCTTGTTGCAAAAATTTACCAGGTATGAACTCTTGTCCATGATGGATGGGTTCTCAAGTTAAAATCAAGTCAAGGTGCAAGAATCAGAATAGTATAAGACTGCATTTACCACACCTTGGGATACTTTTGTTTATCTTATAATGCCATTCAGATTGACAAATGCAAGAGCTACATTTCAAAGAGCTATGGATGTAGCATTTGGCAGAAGTGTATGGCTTTTTGGTTCAATTTATGTTGTATTATAAAAGTGTGAACGGGTTTGGTTTAAATATAATAGCCCATTCATGGGTTTTAGATATAAAAACCCATGCGGGCTATGTTCATATAAAAAATACCAATATATACAAATCTATATGTATGCATATAATATGTGTATACATATGTACATAACATGTCTATGTGTTATGTATATGATATGTGTATGCATATGTAAATAATGCATGTGTATATGTGTGTGTGGGTATGTATGTATGTATGTATGTATGTATGTATGTAAAATACATGCATAGCTATATATATACATACATACATACATATATATATATATACATATATACATACATATATATATGTATCTATATATGTATATATATGTATGTATATATGTATATATATGTATATATATGTATATGTATGTATATATATGTATATGTATTTATATATATGTATATATATGTATATATATGTATGTGTGTGTATATATATATCATCTTTCAATATCTTTGCAGATTGTATTCTCTCCCTTCCTCCCTTCCTCCCTCTTTCTCTGTCTCTCTCTCTCTCTCCCTCCCTTTCCTCTCTCTCTCTCTCTCTCACTCCTTTCCTCTCTCTACCCTTAAGTCTTATAAGGACCACTCTCCCTTTGTCACCTTTTAGCCTTCTTAATACTCTCTCTCTCTCTCTCTCTCTCTCTCTCTCTCTCTCTCCCCTTAAGTCATTTTAGGACTTATCTCCCTTTGTCCCTTTTTTGCCTTTTTAATACTCTCTCTTTGGTTGTATGGTTTTCTAACATGTGTGGCCCCTTAGGACCCCATATGACCCCTAACGACACCATATGATCCCTATTGACACCATATGACCCCTCAGGACACCATATGACCCATTTTAACATCCTAGTACATAACTGTTGGATTGGTTGAAGGGAAAGGAATACTAAGAGGAGGGGGTGAATCAATATTCTTTCCAAAATAAAACATTTGAAAGGAATACTAAGAGGGGGAGTGAATCAATATTCTTTCCAAAATAAAACATTCTCGAGAACTAAACCTCTTACAAATGTATCAAACTTTATCAATTAAGCATATATCAAACATGAAACAACAAATGAGGAATAAACATGAAAACACAACCACAAATGGAACACTAGAATTTTACACATGGAAAACCCAAATAGGAAAAACCACTAAGAGTGTTAACTGTCAAGAGAATATAACTAGTTATATGGTGTTTACATAAAGAGTGGCTCACTGTCAAAAGGCTCATTGCTAGATTACAAAAACAACTCACTATCGGAAGTCTCACTGCCAAATTACAAAAAATGGCTTACTGTCAGAATGCTCATAGCAACAAGAATAGTTGAGATGAAAATGATTACATCTCCAAAATAATTAGATCAGTTCCAAGTTAAGCTCATATCACAATTTATATTCTATAGTAGATCCAGTGAAAGATCTTTGTATTGCTATTCACAAACGCCTGCAATAGATCTAGTGAAGGATTACTGCAACACTATCTACACTCTGACTCTGCACCAACTATTGTCCACAACTTGCACTTCATGCTCTAATACTTTCTTCTTCTTTCATACTCCATTCATATCATACATAAATATATATATACATGGATAATATGTCAGCCTATCTCAACTCGTTATCCAATTAAACCTTGAATATAAACATGATAATCGAGTCGGTCTTCACAAGGTCTTTGCACGCTTCCATCTATACAATACATTCACCAATGCATAAACCTTAATTCCAAATTCCATGCATACCATAGATACCAAACCATGAGACATGAAAAGAGATCTATCATAACCAAAAAGGCTAATATGATAACCATAGACTGATACCAAATGCACAAACTAATACTAGTACCAATGAAAACACAACTCAAAATTACGAAGATAAGGATCTTCCAACAATAACTCTAGTAGACAAATTTCATCTTACTACATCACATCCTACAACAATGCCAGAACCTGTCTTACTTTCTCATTGCAAAAACTAGACATACCAACTATATACCAACTGCATATACTATACGGATGAAACTAGATAAATGGTTTGACATTAATGACAATAATATTCACACAAGTCTAACAATCTCCCCCTTTGTCTTTGATGGCAAAACATATATGCACACAACTCCCACTAACTCATATATCTCCTTCACTCTAGCTTACTCCAAAAAAATTTCTCCAATGCTTTTCTCCCCTTTTGACATCAAGGAAAAATAGTGCCTTTGTTGAAAAAGAAAAGAAAGAAAAGATAAGATATATACATCTACAAAAAGAATGTCAAAAAATAAGATCTCTCAATTGCTCTTCTTTGGAAAGATAAGCTTGTACTTTACCTTCAATTCAAGAAGAAGAACTTCCCAGGAATGTACAACCAATTTAATGTTAACTGAAAGGCTTCTGCACTCTACTAACAAATCAACAACATGGGAAAAACTATTTGGAGCAAATGGATTTTTCTCATACTCAATTGCATTGGTAAGTAATGCTAAGAAATGCTTCAAATTAGCCTCAACAATTTCTTCCACTTTTCAAAACACACTTACAAAGTATCTTTCTACCTCTGCAAATATAAGAGTTCATCTTGAAGCGAGTTTATCATTTTTCTTTTTTCACCATCCTTGTTATCCAAAAATTTTAAATGATTTACCTAATGAACTATATTCATCTTTAATGGCATCAATTTTAGCTTTATATTTTACTATAGCTATCAGCCAAGAGATATAGTACTTGTTCTGAGGCCCTACCTTGAGCGGTCATAGCATTGTAGTGATTTTTCATGTTGGACCTATTATTAATACTTTATTTTGATACATTATAGATATAGATTCTATATGATCCAGTGATTGGATAACGTTGATATGATGTAAGTCATCTATTTATAATTTGTAGTACTTCATTTATGATGTTAGAAAACATGGATGCATGCCTTACGGATGACTAAATTTGATGACGATTATGATGATGCCATTGCATGTTGACATTGTGTTGTCATTGATGTCAATCGGTATAGAAGGACAACCGGTATGGGAGTATTGTTGATATGAAGTCATTGATGTCAACCAGTGTTGTAATGTCACTGGTAAAGAAGAATAATGTCATTAAGAGGAATGACCACTGGAGCCATTGGTACACAAGTTAGTGTTTGGCTTGTGTAGATGATATGGACAGGTTACTAGTATAGTCTACCACCGGTAAGGAGAATATGTCAAGTGATAAGTGATGAGTTGACATGAAGAAGACAAATCAACCAAGTGAGTAGTTTCCAACTGACAATCTTATGACCAGTGTACAAGTGTGAGTGGGCAAGATATTGAGCTGTTGTTTGTGATGAAGAGGTAGAAAGTTACCTAAATCACATCAACACGGGAGGAGAAGTATGTACAAGTCACTAATATGTTGTGTGGATGCAGAACAATAGGACTCCCACCAAATGAAGATGCAATCACTATGTGAAGATATGACTAACAGTGAGTGTGCCCCAAACTAGATCACATGTGCCTGTTTGAAGGTATGTTGCACAAATAGGGAAGCCACATGAGCACATTGCAAGATGCAGATGAAAAGGATACACTACCACTGGTAAGTGGAGCTTATCTCCTATTATGCATAGTGGACATCATAGTTCTCTGAGATAAGGAAGAAGAGGTAAAGGCAGTTGTTTGAAGGCTGACACTGGATCTATCAGTAAATCAAAGGGATTCCTAAAGTGTATGAAATCAGGGATATGCACTGGACCGACATAGAAGGCATGATAAGCCATCGGGAAGGAAGAGTAAAGAAGTGATGGGTTTGTCATCATGATAAATTGGCTGAGATGATGTCCGGTCTGATGGTGAAGAAGGCAAAGTGGAGCAGTTGTAGAGAGTATGCAATCGGTATACAGATGTCTTAGATGGAATCGGTTGAAGGTTGATGACATGGTGTCATTAGGATGGCTACCGGTGAGCATGAGAACCAGTAAGGAAGCAAAGAGGCTAAGTGACATGCTCCTACCTAATGAGATTATGCATGTTATGGATAGACATATCTATTGACCAGTTAAGGGGTTCCACTAGCAGATCAACAAAGTGCAGACATGAAGGGTAACTGGTAAAGTGTGAGATACCGATAGGGTTAGTGAATCGACAGAAAAGAAGGATCGATTGAGTGTTTGGTCCATGATCCTGTCTGAACTGACACAGAGGTCCATGCTATGGTGGATTTCGATGAAGGTGCCATGTGGAGACAAGGTGGCAGACATGCATGCAGTGGTAGATGGAGTATGAACCGATGAGGTTGTTGCAGAGTTGGTCAATATTAATTGTAGACCCTATAAATCATGGGATATATTGTAGGGGTGTGCGGCTTGAGGAACATCAAACAGAGGTGAATGAATGGAGAGTGTCCAAATGCAAATTGAGGTTGGTGATGCTATCTGCCAAACCATTTATCATGATTGATCTTGTGTCTCACCAACTGACTGTTCGTGTTTGCTAAGTTTAGCAAATGTGCCTTTGAAGGAGAAAGATATGGTAGGTAATGCTTGATTGCTCGTAGGTTATCTATCTTCATGTAGAATGAGATCAGATCAGATCTGATATGCCTTGGGATCAATGGAAGAAACCCTAATGGTGCCAAGTTCAAACTAACATCTTGGTGGGAAACTCTAGCTATATGTAGGCGAGCCAAAGATATTGTTCTAGCTGCTAAAGGAGAGGTTGTTGCTGCTGCAAAAGAGAGAAAATTAGTCAAGTGCTCATCAAGATTTAGAGTGTGAGAGAGAATCAGGTTGAAGAGTTCAACTGGTAAGAGTGAGGCAACTGGTAGTCGGCCATTGATTTTGATAGAGAAGGAAACTGGTGGTGACTAAACCAGCATAAAAGAGCCACAACAGATTGTAGAGAAGGGAAGCTAAGGACCGACATAAATTAGATGATAGATATCTGACTGAGTTATCAAGACCGGTGGTGGAGAGAAGAAGAGAATTTGAGAGATCAAACAACCAATAGAGAGAAACAAAAAAGAAAGAACTAGTAGAGAAGGAGAAGAGGTTGAACCGATAAGGTTGTAACAGTGAGAGGACGAGAGAGAGAGAACTGGCAGTGAACTGGATAGAAGATCTAGTAGAGATATTTGAAGAAGAGTTACAAAATCTATTTGTAACAAGGCTATTAACTTGTAAATGATTATGTTTTGTATTCACTGAGTTGGAGCTCGGTGAAGGGGTTGTAGCTCCTTGGGTTGGTGCTCCTTCGGTTGGTGCCCTAGAATCAGGGGTTGGTGCTCCTTAGGTTGGTTCCCTAAACATTATAATTAGAGATTCATTGTGAGGTTGTATTGGAGCAATAGACTCCAACAATATTTCTCATCAAGGTTTTTCCCATCTTGGGTTTTCCTCATATATGTTGGTGTTATGTGTTGTCCCTTTTGTGTGAATGCATTTGTAATTAGTCTCCCCACTAACCAACATGCCTGCATTGGGTTAGATCTGATAACTAGTTTACACACATAGGATAGTTAAAGGGAAAATATTGAGAGCCACTAATTCACCCCCCCTCTCAGTGGTGCATTGTGTCTAACAATTGGTATTAGAGCCTAGGTTCCCAGTCAGACGAGCTTTCTCTAGCTTGGGTAGATTCTATCTTAAGGACACAATGGTTTGTTTAGTGTCAATCTCTGATCTAGTTTTTGATGGTTTAAACTATTCCATTTGGAGTTGTAGAATGGAATTCTACCTATCCTCTCTAGGGTTTGATGTGTGGATGTTTGTTGTAAATGGCTGCCCTAGTAAAGTCAATCCTCCCATCGATTCTGATGCAGAAAGAAGAAACCAGTGTAATGATGTTGCAATGAAGGCTATACTCTTTGGGTTAATAGATGATGTCTCCTCATAGGTGGATAGATGTAGATCGATGAAAAGATTATGGGATAGACTAAATAAGCTCTATGGAAAGGAGCCTACTATTACAAAACTGGCTTGTGAAGATAGAATGAGAAATGCATCTCATGTATCTACAAATGATGAAGGCAGATCTGCTAGGAGCTCAAACAATGATGATAAAGGAACCCACCTCTTCATGGCTTAAGAATCAGAAGATGAGAGGCACACATTTGAGAATGATCATACAGATCGGTCCTACTGACAAGATGTGTTTGGTAGTGATAGTGAAGGTGAAGAAGAAGAGGAAGCATAAGTTGATCTTGAAAGTGAGTTTGTGAATGCACTTAAATAACTCAGTAGAGTAAGAAAGGAATACAAGCTATTCAATAATGTTGCTATAGTGGAGCAGAACCGGTTGATGAAATGCCTTGAAGAATCTGAGAAATGTATCTCAGAGTTGAAGCCTCAATAAGGAGACACCAATGAGTTCCAGTACAGTGATCTAGCCTATGAGCTAGAAGTAAAAGATAAAGAATATTAACAGCTTCTTGGAGAAATGGAAGTTCTCCAAAATGACCTTGAGAAGTGTCAGGATGAGCTCAAGGTAAGAATCCGGTTTGATAGCCGTAGTGATGCCTTGAAAAAAATGTTGAAAAAGAAAAAGCATGCCAAGGACACTGAAGGTTTAGGAAGTGGTGTTGGTGAATGCTCCACCAACAAGAATGTCCCCCTCAATAAAAAAATTTTGTCTCCTCAAATGGACAAAATAAGGGACAGACCTTCATAGTTAGAAATGCTCCCTAGAAGAAGGTTGACCTAACCACAACCGGTGAATACTTGTAAACAAGAACGAAGATTGGTGTTGCAAGAAGGAGGAACAATGCAGTTCCTAAAGGAAAAGGGAAGATGGGAGAAGACAACTTCACCGGAAGCAAGAACATGAGAAGATAACAAAGAGGACCTCCTACCAGTAGAGAACAAATAAATTCTACCACCCACATGTCAAGACAAGTGTGTGAGATGGAGGAAATGAAAAATATGGACAACCTAGGATCCATACTAAGAGAAGGAGAAATGGAGATGCTAGACTAGTAAGATCTCCCCATGCATGGGAGAATAAATTTGTAATTCATATTCCATCCTTCTCTTGTTATTTCTTTGCATGTAATGGTCATGGCCATAGGGCAAAATAATGTAGAAAGGGATCTAGAAGGAATAATCTATGATCTCATAGATATCATGAAAATAAGAAAAAGGTATCCAGGAGTAGATACATGCATATCCCCTCTCCTGCTTATGCAAATAATGCTTGTTATAACTATAATGGGAATGGCCATAAAGGGTTTGAATGCAGAAAGAGGAACTTGCAATCATATGGAGGTCAGTATTGCAACTATGCTCTATAGAGTAGTGGATACAAAGCATACGAAAGTCAGAGACCTACATGGAACCAAAGGAGAAATGTCCTTGTAGGATCAAGAGGTCCACCAGTTTCGGTTTCCAGTCATAGCTCATGACCAGGAGAAGATGGTCAAACCGGTATGATAAGAGACTCCCCTATCATGAAGTAGGGATGGATGTTGTGTGCTACTATAGGACTACTTCTAGTTGTGCAGCAGAGTCCAGAAATGAAAGGACCCATCTACAAAATAAAGTAAGACCTTCTCCCATGATTGAAAATGGGAAGAAGAATGAGACCAAGAAGGCATGGAGAAAGAAGACCATGGACAGGAACTATGCATTCAATGCATAGGTGACATCTCCTAAGATCTAAAGGAGATGCAGAACTTTAGGGGGAGTAATACACTGAACTTATCATTCACCCCCTCAGTGAAGAAGGACACATGGAAGAATAAGACATTGTCGGTATGAAGGATGGAAATGAGAAGACAAGTGTGGGTAGTAGTTGCCTTGGCCACACACCTACAGATCAGTGTTGGATCACTACTTCATGTGTCAATAAATGGAGATTATCAATTGAAATCGGATGCACAGTGACACAAAATGTCAGGATTCATAGGGAGGTGCTCCGGTAGTGATGATGGATGGGTACAGGAAATCAGTATGTGTAGGATGTTGCTAGGATGAATGCTAAACAGGTACTTGCAGGATACGTAAGACAATGAGGTTGGAGATCATTGCATTAGCCTCGATAACATAGAATGGGAAGTTATGTCTCAGGTGATGTTGATGAAGACTTGAATAACATATGATGGACCGATTGTTAACTATGTATGCATACATCCCTTGAGGGCTAACCGGTTTAACTCTTGGCATGATGATGAAATTTTATGGCATTGCGTACATCCAGGATCATGTCATAGGTTGTGGTGGATATAATAGAACTAAAAGATCATCAAATGGTCACACATGCATAGCTCAATCGGTATATGGAGTTCATTGGAGCTCTAGTATTGGTTCTAACCGACATTGTGGACTTGAGATATATGACTCAGGGGGAGTTCAAGTGCTTATGAAGCAGAACCGACATGCTTGAACTTATGAGGTATTGACTGCCTAAACTACAGATGATGGAAATGGTTGTAGGAATACCCAGGAGAATTTCATGGTTAAGGGTATCTACGTTTCATTTGGTCAGTTGTATTCATAGTACGATCACACTTGATATCAGCTAATTGGGGTCAAAATAACTTCTGCATATGAAAAGAGGAGATGCATCCAGAAAAGAGAAAAAGGAGAGAGAAATACGTGATAGTGACCGGTAAATACAAGGAAGTGAGAGACCCTGATAGTGCCCTTTGCCATTGTTGTCAAAGGGGGAGAAGGATTCTATAGTATATTGGATACTCCATGAGTTGACATTAATGCCAAAGGGGGAGATTGTTGGCATTATGTTATCATTGATGTCAACCGGTATGGGAGTATTGTTGACATAGAGTCATTGATGCCAACCAGTGTTGCAAGGTCATCGGTAAAGAAGAAGAATATCATTCAAAGTCAAATGACCACTAGAGTCACTAGTACACAAGTTAGTGTTTTACTTGTGTGGATGATATGGATAGGTTACCAGTATAGTCTGCCATTGGTAAGGAGAAGATGTCAACTAATAAGTGATGAGTTGACAACTGACAAAATTAACCAAGTGAGTAGTTTCCAACCGATAAGCTTATGACCAGTGTACAAGTGTGAGTGGGCAAGATATTGAGTTGTTGGTTGTGATGAAGAGGAAAAATGTTACCTAAATCACATCAACATAGGAGGAGAAGTATGTATAGGTCACTAGTATGTTGTGTGGATGTAGAACAATAGGACTCCCACTGGATGAAGATGCAGTCACCATGTAAAGAGAGGACTGACAGTGAGTGTGCTCGAAACTAGATCACATGTGCCTATTTGAAGGTATGTTGCATAAACAGGGAAGCCACATGAGTACATTGTAGGATGCAGATGACAAGGATCCACTACCACTAGTAAGTGGAGCTTATCTCCTATTATGCATTGTGTGCATAATAGTTTTGTGAGATAAGGAAGAAGAGGTAAAGGTAGATGTTTGAAGGCTGACACCAGATCTACCAGCAAATCAAAGGGATGTCTCAAGTTCATAAAATCAGGGATATGCATTGGACCGATATAGAAGGCATGATAAGCCATCAAGACAGAAAAGGAAGAGTAAAGAAGTGATGGGTTTGTCACCATGACAAACTGACTGAGATGATGTCTAGTTTGATGGTGAAGAAGGTAAAGTGGAGCATCTCTAGAGAGAGTATGCGATAGATATACAGATGCCTTAGATGGAATCAGTTGAAGGTTGATGACATGGTGTCATCAGGATGGCTACTGGTGAGCATGAGAATTGGTAAGGAAGAAAAGAGGCTAAGTGATGTGCTCATATTTGATGAGAATATGCATGCTATGGATAGACATGTCTGGCAACTAGTTAAGGGGTTCCATCGATAGATCAGAAAAATGCAAACATGAAGGGTAACTCATAAAGTGCGAGTTATTGACAGGGTTAGGGAACCGACGGAAAATAAGGACCGATTGAGTGTTTGGTTGGTGATCGTGTCTGAAATGACATAGAGGTCCATGCTAAGGTGGATGTTGATAAAGGTGCCATGTGGAGTCAATGTGGTGGACATGCATGCAGTGGTAAATGGAGTATGCACCAATGAGGTTGTTGTAGAGTTGGTCAATATTACTTGTAGACCCCATAAATCATGGGACGTGTTGCAGGGGTATGCGACTCAAGGAAGGTCGAAGAGAGGTGATCGATGGGATGCATCAATCAATATAGAGTGTCTAGATGCATATTGAGGTTGGTGATGTTATTTGCAAAATCATTTATGGTGATTGATCTTGTGTCTCGCCAACCGACTATCCGTGTTTTCTAAGTTTAGTAAACGTGCCTTGGAAGGAGAAAGATTTGGTAGGTAATGCCTGATTTCTCGTAGGCTATCTTTCTTCATGCATAACGAGATTAGATCAGATCTAATATTCCTCATGATCCATGGAAGAAACCCTAATGGCACTAAGTTCAAACTCACTTCTTGGTGGGAAAATCTGGCTATATGTAGGCGAGCCAAAGATATTGTTCTGGCTACTGAAGGAGAGGGTGTTACTACTGCAAAAGAGAGAAAATCAATCAAGTTCTCATTGAGAGTCAAAGTATGAGAGAGAATCAGGTTGAAGAGTTCAACTAGTAAGAGCGAGGCAATTGGTAGTCGGCCATTGAGTCTAACAAAGGAGGAAACTGGTGGTGACTAAAAAGACATAGAAGAGACATAAAGAGATTAAAGAGAAGGGAATCTAAGGACTGATAGGAATCAGATGATAGATATTTGACTTAGTTATCAAGATCGGTGGTGGAGAGAAGTAGAGAAAATGAGAGAAGAGACAACCAGTAGAGAGAACTGACAAAGAAAGAATTGGTAGAGAAGGAAAAGAGGCTGAATTGATAAGGTTGCAGTAGGAGATAAGGTTGCAGCTATGAGAGGGTGAGAGAGAGAGAATGAATAGTGAACTAGATAGAAAATGTTGCAATAGGAGATAAGGTTACAAAATCCATTTTTAACAAGGCTATTAACTTGTAAATGATTATGTTTTGTATTCACTGAGTTGGAGATCGGTGCAAGGGTTGTATCTCCTTGGGTTGGAGCCCTAAATCGAGGGTCAGTGCTCCTTTGATTGGTATCCTAAAATTAGGGGTTGGTGCCCTAAACATTGTAATTAGAGATTCATTGTGAGGCTAGATTGGAGCAGTAGACTCCAATAGCATTTCTCACCGAGGTTTTTCCCATCTTGGTTTTTCTTCGTATATGCTAGTGTTGTGTGATGTCCCTTTTGTGTGAATGCATTTGTGATTAGTCTCCCCACTAACCAGAATGCCCGCATTGAGTTACATCTGATAACCGGTTTACACACATAGGATAGTTAAAGGGAAAAGATTCAGAACCACTGATTCACCCCCCCTCTTAGTGGTGCATTGTTTCTAACATTGAGTAAATTATTTCTTGTGAATTCTAATGGATAATTGATAATTTGATTTTTATGATTTAAATTGTATGCAAATTGTCTGATTTGTACTCTTTTCATATATTAATATTGCATATGATTATTTGAGATTACTAATGTGCAAAGTGAGATGTGGAGAAAAAATAATCCCTGTGACCATGGAAACTATTTGGGGAATCAAACTAAACCTATGTGCATTAGTGAAGCCAAGGGTTGTCTATTTGGAGAGACAACATCGAGTATGTAATTTGTTTATATTTGTAAATGTGAAGGCTTGATTGTGTGTTTAACTTTTATATGTTAATTTTGTTCATTCCAAAAAAAGGACATGCCATGTGTATTATAGTGATGTGTGTTTTTATGGTGTCACTTGACACTTGTGTTGTGATGTGAGTTGGCAATGACATGTCCTTTGGAGGGAATTTGTGTAGCCAATGCATTATTCAAAATATCTTGATGTGGTCCCAATAGAGTCTTGGTTAGAGTGTCATTGGAATGATCAACTCAAGTTTGACCCATAGACAAACTTTAGGTGGATTTCTAGAGGGTCAAACTAAATCTTAAGATTAGGTTTAGGGAACTTTTGAAGGCCCATATGTTATACCTATGGGTAAAGGTCAATTTTAGACATGTGACCACTCACATGTGACTTTCAAGTCACCTCAAAAGTGAGTTTTCCAACATGGAAGAAAATTCAACTTTTGAGGATTTATCCTTGGTTAGACAACCTTCCATTTGAGTGATAGTTTCTCTTCCCCACTTCATCTTACCTTTTTTCAGTTTCCATTTTTAGAAACCATGTAATAGGTTGGGAAGACCAACCTATAGGATCTTTGATGATATGATGAGTCAATAAGGATCCAGACAACTACTGAGAGGGGGGTGAATCAGTAGATAGAAAACAAACTAAACTTTCACCAAACTCAAAACCCAACTCATAAATCAATCACTGAACTAACACAATGAACAATAAACTACAACTTGCACTATCAAGTATATTGGTTGACTGACATAACAAAATAACAGTGTAACAGATCTGAAACTCTTAAACTATTTAACCAAAACATCAAAACACTTTGCTAACATCACTAAATGCACTTTTCATATCACTTCTAGTCATCTTAGCATATCTACGTGACTTTACCAGTTAACAAATTAACCATATCAGAACATAACCACAAAAACCATTCACCACTTGACAAAATGATTTTTGATGTGGAAAACCAAATGGGAAAAACCATGGTGGGGTTGAATACCCACAAGTATTCTGAACTCTTATGAAGTTCACCCTATTAGGAGCCAAGCCTTGTTAGAAGCTTTACAAAAATGTCCTATTAGGAATAGGTCCGGTTAAGGACCACCCTGTTAAGGGATTAACTAAAATACCTTGTTAAAGGAAATACCCTGTTAGGAGTTACCTCGATAGAGGATTTGAAATCCAAGCTAATGGATCACCTGGTTAGAGGATTTACAAAACATCAACCCTGTTAAAGCTTACCCAGTTAAGGGATTTAATTGTTGTAATTGTTAGAGAACAATGGGGTTTTTGTTGATTTGGTAATAACACTACTCTGTTTGATCAGATCCTATTCATGCTCCTATATGCTTTCAAACATTCTGCAAATACTCCTTCTAGTTCATAAATCAATCACACTAACACTTGACCAAAATTTCCAACACTACTACAAAACAACTCATCGACCTTATAAGAAAAACAATAGGTCGGCAACACATCACAAAACCTAAGATCTCATAGAGATTACAAACAAATTGGTTCAAACATGACCATTAAATTATATAGCAATCATAAGCACATTGTTCAAGACAACCTCAACCGCTCCTTGATCACTGCTCATTGAATCATGTAACTCATCACGTGGTTTCCACTTCATGCAATGTACTTGCTCATTCCCAAGATAAAACAATTATCTCAATGTGCCAAAAACCACTTGAAACTCATCACATGCATCATGCATACTTGTCATAATCATCTTCTATCACCATTTTATCATAGATAAACATAACCGATTCACCAAGCTCCATTGATTAGGGTTTGGCATATCAACAGGTAGGGTTACCATTTGATCTCACTGCTTCAATAGTAATACCATTTTTCCTCACTTTCCCAACTACCAGTTGCAAAACAACTCCTTTACCGGTTACAATTGACATCAATGACAACATAATAGTTCATCAATGCAATCTTCATGAAATGCCAACAATCTCACATCCTTTCCAAGGAAGTTTGAAAGTGTGTGGAGAGCCTACTTAGGGAAGGGGTTCAAACTTAGGATTTTGATCACCCACTCTCTAATCTTGGAGACTTAGAGCTATTTTGAAAATTTGGGGATAGGAGATGCATTTTTGGTTTTTGGGAAGAAAAGACTAGTGGATTGGGAAACTCTTCTACAACCATACCTCATACCATTTGCAAGATCAAAGGTTTGTAGTGTTCTTCCATGCTTTGATTATGATTGTTATATGTGAAGGAAAATTGCTTTTGTATTAGCTTTTATTGTATATGTGATTTGTGGTGTTGGTTGTT
Source organism: Cryptomeria japonica (assembly GCF_030272615.1). NCBI lineage: Eukaryota > Viridiplantae > Streptophyta > Pinopsida > Cupressales > Cupressaceae > Cryptomeria > Cryptomeria japonica. The sequence continues at coordinate 333,476,577 of NC_081405.1, read as the reverse complement.
GAGTTCCTTCTTTGTGTTTGTCTTTGTGAATTTTGTGACTATCTTGTGTTATGGGTGTTTCAAGTCCATACTCACCCTCGGGAGGGAAGGGTAGCCTTGGGGTGAAGGGTTGCTTGACAACCTAAAAGTGTAGAGACTCTCTTCTTGTAAGAGAGAGATACACAAGGGTTATGGAACCCTTGCTGAATTGTTTTATGCTTATTCAAAAGGGGATCATAAGGGAGATTTGGGCTTGTAAGCCATGGGGGACACAAGGGAAGTTTTTGGGTCAAGTATGTGACCTTGAGTTGGTTGTATTTTGGTAGCCTTGAGAAGGCATGTGTTCCTCTTTCTTGTAGATCTCCTCTAGGTGCTTGGTCCACCTTCACCCCACAAAGTTATTCACATAGTGATAATGTGAATCCTTGGGTTGGGATTTTGTATTTTGTATAAGTCTTTCTTGCATCTATTGTTGAGTTTGTTTGTAACCCATTTATCCTTGGTTCTCCTAGCTCAGGGGTGGATTCTTGTAGGCCTAGGTTGGGAGGTGAGCCTCCATGGTCACAACCTATAAGTTTTATTTGCAGGTTCACATTTGGGTTAAGGATGGAGAAGAGCTAGATTTTCCTAAAGTGGTGTTTAAAGAATGTTGAAAGTGCACCCCTTTGTTATCTACCTATCTAAATCTTCTTGTTGTATTTAGTCTTTTCAATAAAAATGTAAAGAAGGAAATGTTCATATATATCTCCTTGTGAACAATGTATTTCTAGAAAAGAAAGAAAGATGTATTTACTTGTTGTTTTATTCATTATTCATTATATTGAAATCAAAGAAGCATTCAATATAATACTTCTATTCTTCTATTGAAAAAGGGTATTATGATTGTTGGTTTATTAATTTTGTCAATGATTGAAAAAGGCTAAACATACATGATTATGAAAGTTAGCTTCAGATTTAAAAGCAAGATGGGAAATATTTATGTTTGATACATTCATTATCATCTCATTTTAATTATTGTTTTCTGATTAATAAGGAAAGGACAAAATGTATTTGCAAAAAATAAGTCTCATATTAAAAAATGTGTTTATTTGTTTGTTGCATAGTGATATATTGCTAGTTAATAAAAGAATCAATGTTGTTAAGATAAATTAGGATTCTGGAAATAAAAAGAACTTCATATTGAATCATGTGTTATTTATTATCTATAAAGATATAATGGTGGTCAAAAGAAAAATATCAATGTTATTAATAAACTAGTTCTAGAAAAATATTTCTAAGAGTATTATTATGTTGACCTGTATATATCCATAAATAAATTACATGTAATTTATCTCAATGCTTTTATAAAACATCAATCTGGAAAAGAAAAAAAAGATAAGAAGAAAATAAGTCACTGTGTCTACAGAGTGAGTGTATATTTCCATGAAAATATACACACCCATTTATTTACAAATGTATAATCAAATATATATACATACACATTTATACAAGTGTATATTTGTACATTTTTTTGTACATCTAAGGGAATGAGAGTGTTGTTAGAAAACTATTCTAGAAAATACATTTGCACAGTAAATGTATATTGTTGCAATTGTATATTTATATATATATACACATTATATGTTAATAAAATAATATTTCTGCTAACATGCAAATCTGGAAAAAAAATATACACTGTGGTTAACACAATGAATTTGTTTTGTTGTTCAACTATATTTATATTTGTATATATAACACATGTAGATAAATGATGTTGTCAAAGCTAAACAAACTGTTCTAAGAATACAGTAAATATATATATTCTGAGTATATATATATATACATATCAAAGCCCGTTTAATATATATATATAACATATTGAGGATCGATGGCGTGGGAAGCCACATCCCCCTTATCTGTCGTCAGGGCTTAGTATTCGTGCGAGCGTCGTAGTGAGCAGGCTACCGCTCACTGTGAGCCATCCACAGTGGGTGGGGTGAAACCTGCCACTATAGCAACCCACAGTGGATAGTGGCCACCACTGTGGCAAACCACAGGGGCCGCCTTCGCATAACCTTTTTCGACCACATAAACCCTTGCTCGTAGTGGAGCCACCTCATTGCCCGTCGTCCCCAATAGCGAGGTGTTGTGTGATCACCGCCCTCATCGTTGAATCATCCCCACCACCATGGTTGCGCCTCGACCTGCAAAAATGCTTGAACTCACCACCCCTCACCATGTCGACCCTGCATACAACCATTAATGAGAGAAAATGTTAAAACAAAAGCATATATTCTTTTAGTAAAGAAAACCCTAACCTGATTTAGGGTTGGGGTGAGTAAAAGAAAGTAAATTAAAAAGGATGCATAATTCGAGGGATAATAAAAGAATACAATATTAATAAGGGTTTCAAAATTTGAAATAAGTTATTGGAGGGGGGTGGAATTCCCCATTGATAATAAAGTAATTTTATTATAGCTTAGGGGGATTTATATTTTATATCATAGGTTAATTGATTTTATAGGAGAATAATTGGAGTTTATATTTTCTTGTTTAGATATATATATATATATATATATATATGCAAATATTTTAATTATAATGATTATTAAACCCCTAAGGGGGTAATTTAATTGTATATGATTAATTTATATTTATAAGGGGTTGGTTTAATTATAAATTCTTATCTAAAGGAAGATTTATTTTCTAAGTAAACTTAATAATGTTATTTTGATGACGTTGGAGATGTTTCAATTATTTGCCTATTTAATTTCTACTAATACAATTAATTTGAATTAATGTTAATTTAATAAATTTTGGGGTTATTTTAATACTATAAGGGATTGATATTAGCTCTTATTATAATTAAAATTGAAGGATTTATTTAGGCGAATTAATTAATTGTAAAGGTTTTGTTGACTTTATAGGGTTAAATTATTTAGTTTAGATAATGGTAATTATTGTAATTGTTGATTGAATTACATATCTAATTCGTTTATTAAACTGCTTAGGAGTTGAGAAGTAGTCCTAAGTCTCCTAATTAAATTAAATAAATTATTGCTCACTTTAGAAACCCATTCTTAATGACACTTGAGTTACCCTTTAGTGAAACTAATTAAGTTATCTCACCTTTTGATCTTAGAACATCAAGTATTATAGTGTTATTAAAAAAATTGTTGTTGTGTTTTTGCCCAAAAGTTTGGGCATGACATTTTGGTATTAAAGCAAGGTTTCAAACACTAGGAACCTTTCTGCATTACGTTTTGCTTTAATTATTATTTTATTTTTTTAATTAATTTATTTATTATAATAAATTACTCATGTAGGATGCCTCCAACTACGTGACAAACTTGTAGGCGTGGAAGGGATCCTAGATGTGCTCACATGGCATGCGAAGACATTGTGCGGGAAGAGTCGGTTCCAGAAGGGAATCAGGAAGCTCCTCCCAAACAACTAGTTGACCCTAACCGAAACATTTTGGATGCACTTAAGAACCTGATAGGAATAGTTCAGGATGGGCTTCCAGAAGTAGGTCATCAGGAAGAACATCATATTTTTGAGAGTCATAGAGCAATAGCTAGGGAGCGGAGTAGGAGTCCACCTCCTAGCCATACAGAGGGTCAGGCAGAGCATGAGTCTGAGTCAGTCCATAAACCTGGGCCACCTCAAGTTGTGGAATCTATGATTATAGAGAGAGAACCTAATGATCATGGGGATCAGATCAGATAACTTTTACATCTACAACCACCATCATTTGTAGGATCTACCGATAGGATAGAGGTTGAATCTTGGCTTTTGACTCTGGAAAGGTGCTTCGGATTGCGTCCTTATGAGAGCAATCTAAAGGAACGATTTTCTATTCACCTTTTGAGAGGGACAGCCTCCACATAGTGGAGGTAGGAGGAGTATAAGAATGACATACTTGTAGATATCGTCACTTGGAACATCTTTATGGAGAGGTTCAGAGATAGATACCTATTAGATCACTTTAGGCAGCACTGAATTAATGAGTTTCATGACCTTGAGTAGAAGGGCCTTTCAGTGTCACAGTATGAGAGAAAATTCTTTGAGCTCCTATCCTATGTTGACTACATGAAGGACAAGAAGCTACTCATCAACCAGTTTAATAGAGGATTGAATGCTGGAATAGCAGGACCAATTCAAATGGCAGCTTCAGGAAGCCTTTGGGTTGCCATGGAGAAGGCCTTGTTATTAGAGGAGATTCAGGGTAAACATTCGGACACATAGGATCGGAGTTAGAACCAAAACCCTATACCTCAGTCTTTTGGGTTTCAGAAACCCCACTGGAAGAGTAATCACAAATATTCATTGGGGTCCTTCAAACCCCCCGCTCCTCTGTAGCAGCCGCAATAGAATCAGAGGCAAAGGCCTCCATAGGGATAGCAAGGATTTAAGACCAAGCAATGTTAGACACAGGGTCCTAGGCACGATCAATAACCATAGGTTCCATACACACCTCCGGCTTAGACTCAACAGTCCACCAAGGGTGGTTATAGTGGATTGAGAAGGATAGGAGGACAGGCATATTCTAGGCCATAGGGTGTTTAGTGTCAGACATGTGGTGCTTGTTTCACTTGTGGGGCCATGGGACACATGGTGAGAGAGTGCCCACAAGGACAGATGGCAGGTAGTCAGCGTATGGCAGGATCCGAATCTATAGTTGGGAACATGGGTAAGTCCCATAGATTTTTTGTAGTGGTTGACAACTGCCAAGCTGAGCATTAGGCCACAATTATAGAGGTCACAGGTATGATCAGAGGTAGTAGTGTTACTATCCTAATTTTGTCAATGATTGAAAAAGGTTAAACATACATGATTATGAAAGTTAGTTTCAGATTTAAAAATAGGATGGGAAATATTTATGTTTGATACATTCATTGTCATCTCATTTTAATTATTGTTTTCTAATTAAAAAGGAAATGATAGAATGTAGTTGTAGAAAATAAATCTCATATTTTAAATGGTGTTTATTCATTTGTTGCATAGTGATATATTGCTAGTTAATAAAATAATCAATTTTGTTAAGATAAATTAGGATTATGGAAATAAAAAGAACTTCATATTGAATCATGTGTTATTTATTTATTTGTAAAGATATAATGTTGGTCAAAAGAAAAATATCATTATTGTTAATAAACTAGTTTTAGAAAAATATTGCAGTGAGTATATTTCTGAGAGTATTATTATATTGACTTATATATATCCATAAATACATTACATGTAATTTATCTCAATGTTGTTAAAAAAACATCAATCTAGAAAAAAAAAAGAATAAGAAAAAAATAAGTCACTGTGTCTACACAGTGAGTGTATATCTCCATGAAAATATACACACCATTTATTTACAAATGTATAATCAAACATATATACATACACATTTATAGATATGTTTTATGTACATCGAAGGGAATGAGAGTGTTGTTAGAAAAATATTCTAGAAAATACATTTGCACAATAAATGTATATTGTTGCAATTGTGTGTGTGTGTGTATATATATATATATATACATATTATATGTTAATAAAATAATATTTCTGCTAACATGCAAATCTAGAAAATAAATATACACTGTGGTTAACGCAATGAATTTGTTTTGTTGTTCAACTATATATATATATTTGTATATATATACACATATACATATATATACATATATATATATATATATACATACATATATGTATATATGTATATATATGTATATATACATAAATATATATATATATATACATATACATACATACATATATATACACACACATATATATACATATATATATATGTATATATATACATATGTATGTATATATATGTATATATATATATATGTATGTATATATATACATATACATATATATATATATATATATATAAAACACATGTAGATAAATGATGTTGCCAAAGCTAAACAAATTTTTCTAAGAATACAATGTATATATATATATATATATATATATATATATATATATATATATATATATATATATATATATATATATCGAAGCCCATTTAAAATATTTATATAAAAAAATAAAAAATATACAACATATTGAGGATCGACGATGTGGGGAGACATGGCCCCCTCACCCACCATCGGGGCTTAGTATTCCTACGAGCACCACAGTGAGCGGGCTACCGCTCACTGTTAGTCATCCACAGTCGACGAGGTGAAACCCGCCACTATGGACAACCCACAGTGGACGGTGGTTGCCACTGTGGCAACCCATAGTGGATGGTGGCAGCCACTGTGCCAACCCATAGTGGATGGTGGCCGCCACTGTGGCAAACCATAGGGGCCGCATTCGCATAACCTCCACTACCCACATTAACCCTCACTCGCAATGAAGCTGCCTCACTACCCGTCGTCCCCAACATCGAGGTGTTGTGCGATCATCGCCCTCGCTATTGAATCATCCCCACCGCCATGGTTGCACCTCAACCTGGAAGCATGCTTGAACTCACCTCCCCTCAACATGTTGACCCTACATACAACCATCAATGAAAATGTTAAAACAAAAGCTTCTTTTAGTAAAGAAAACCCTAACTCGATTTAGGGCTAAGGTGAGTAAAAGAAAGTAAATTAAAAAGGATGCATAATTTGGGGGATAATAAAAGAATACAATATTAATAAGGGTTTCAAATTTTGAAATAATTTATTGGAGGGGGGGCGGGATTCCCCATTGATAATAAAATAATTTTATTATAGCTTAGGGGGATTTATATTTTATATCATAGGTTAATTGGTTTTATAAGAGAATAATTGGAGTTTATATTTTCTTGTTTAGATAATAATATATATATATATTATAATACAAATATATATCTCTATATATTAAATTTTCATTAACATTTATTAATGGGTATTTTAATTATAATGATTATTTAAACCCCTAAAGGGGTAATTTAATTGTATATGATTAATTTATATTTATAAAGGGTTGATTTAATTATAAATGCTTATCTAAAGGAAGATTTATTTTCTAAGCCAACTTAATAATGTTATTTTGATGACGTTGGAGACGTTTCAATTATTTGCCTATTTAATTTCTACTAATACAATAAATTTGAACTAATGTTAATTTAATGAATTTTGGGATAATTTAAATACTATAAGGGATTGATATTAACTCTTAATATAATTAAAATTGGAGGATTTATTTGGGCGAATTAATTAATCGTAAAGGTTGTGTTGACTTTATAGGGTTAAATTATTCAGTTTAGATATTGATAATTATTGTAATTGTTGATTGAATTACAAATCTAATTCATTTATTAAACCACTTAGGAGTTGGCAATTAGTCCTAAGTCTCCTAATTAAATTAAATAAATTATCGATCACTTTAGACACCCATTCTTAATGACACTTGAATTACCCTTTAGTGAAACTAATTAAGTTATCTCACCTTTTGAACTTAGAACATCAAGTATTATAGTGTTATAAAAAAAATTGTTGTTGCATTTTTGCCGAAAAGTTTGGGCATCACACTTGTAGACTCTATTGGCATAGCGAATACAATCTCTCATTTCCTAAATGCATATAGATAGATCTTTCTTTGCATCAATGCACTCACGCAATAGATTTTGCACATCAATACATTTTGTTGGCATTATAATAGACAAAGGGAGATTATTGGCATTTCAATAAGGATATTCAGAAGGTTGTTGATGATTATGGATATAACCGATTAAGGATGTTTAATGTCTTAATATTATTATTTTGTCATTGATGTCAAGAAATTGATTTTCTAATTCAGTATGATGTTGCCATATCTTAAGAAATATGATTTGATGAGTATAAAGATGTCGGTAAAAGACACAGAAAGAATATGATGAATAAGGGGAGAAATAAGTTATTCACTGGGCAACTATTACTGAGTTAGACAATGATGAGATCATGATGTTTAGATTGTTTTGATATCCTACATATGTTGTTGATTGTAAGGTTAATACTATACTATGTTACTAAGCAAAGAACCTAGTCGGTAAACCCTATGGAACCTAATCGGTAAACCCTAAGGTTATCACTATCGGTTAATGAAGACAAAATGTCTACCGAGTGAAGTTTAGTATTTACCGAGTTGTAACCGAGCTATAATAGAATGCATTAAATGATTACATGCATTATTTAATGAAGGAAGCTGATGAGATGGCTATGATTAAATGATTGGTATGCCATTCATGAAGTTTATTAAAGAATCTGTGGCAAAGGAAAATCTGCAGGAAGATCTATAGCTTAGATTGAACTGCATTGCCCTAGCACAAGTTCCAAGAAATGTATGCAAGTTCCAAGGTGGGATAAAACATTTTTTAGATCAAAGAATACATTGAACCTGGCCAAGTTTGAAGATTTGATGGCTATCATTGATCATGGGAAATGTGATCAAGGAAATTAAGCGGTTGGCAATTGTTTATAAATAAGGAACTATTGATAAACAGTGCATGTGGGCAAGTGTATGCACAGGGATGCTACATAGTGATTATCGAGCATAGAAGCTTGAAGACCTATTTTGAATAACAGAGTATAGAGCCTAGCAGATGGACAAGATTAGTTCTATGTCTAGATTTTATTGAGCAAATAAGAATCTGCTTTAGCATTTTAGATGTGAAGTTGCAGATAGATTTTTATTACTGTTATTTTGTGAAGTGACAGAAAATCTCTTAACCGAGTGGACTTAACAGTCTTATTTGTAAAACCCTCTAGCAAGATGACATTCTGATTGAGTGTTTGAAATCCTTTAACAAGGTCACTTCTAACAAGGTGAAGATCCTAACAAATCTGAGGGAAATCCCTTAACCAGGTCACATCTAGCAATGTGTTTGTAATCTTTAACAGGATTTGCTTTTAACCGAGCATACTCTAGAAGAGTATATTTCTTGGTGGGTCCAAAATCCCACAGTGGTTTCTCCCTATTTGGGTTTCCACGTTAAATCTGGTGTTATGAGTATTATGATGTTTATATACTTTTGAGTTTGCATGCTTAGCAGTTTTGGTTATATTACTGAAGTATATGTTACCGAGGTTGAATCTGATGTTTTTATGAAAGATTAAGTTTATATGATTCATCCCCCCCCTCTCATCTTATTAGCTTGACATCTATACCTAACATTAAGTATCAAAACTATCAATTGGTATCAGAGCTTTGGACTCCAAAAGAAAAAGTTTAAAGGTACTTGAGGCAAAGATCCAAAGATGTGTAAGAGGGATGCACCGAAGCTAAACAAGTCAAGTTTCTCTACATGGTAGAAAAGGATGAAGTTGCACCTATCAGGAGTTGGAGAATATGTTGTATATTATCTGGAGAATGATTTCATTACACCGAGCACCTATCTATTGACAATGGAAGAGATAAAGGCAAAGCAAGAACATATCCAAGCAATGATTGAAATAACATCTGCATTGACCAACTGAAAGTTTAATGATCTAGAAGGCTACAATGATGCAAAGGCAATGTGGGACAAGCTCATATCTATGTATGGTGGAGATGAACATGTTCAAAGAGAAAAAGTGGATAGTCTAAGAGGACAAATTGAATCTACGAGGATGAATGAAGGTGAGAACATAACTCAGTATAGTACAAGACTAAAGGAGATTGTCAATCAAATCAAAGGAGCAGGTGGAACCATTGAAGAAAGGGATATAACAAGTAAGTTGTTAAGAGCCCTTCTACCAGCTTATGCAATCCGAGTCTCTGCAATCAATGAATTGAGGTTTGTACCCAATATACTATTTTCCTTAGATGCTACTATTGGTAAGCTACATGCATTTGAGTTAAGTAATTTTGATAACAGTGGGTATTCGGTAAATAAAGTTGAATCTGCATTTAGTTCTTTTCATATTGGTGAATCTGATGATTACAATGAAAGAAAGTATAAGTACTTTGAAGGAGATCACAGTGGAGCAAGTGAAAGATTTCACAAGAACATCGAGGAAGTACACAAATTGTATGTGGAAATCAGAAAGCAAGAAGAGTTTGAAGCACTATTAGCCAGAAGGTTACCGAGAGGCAAAGGTAAGTATAAAGGAAAACTACCTTTGAAATTTTTCAATTGTGATAAGATAGGACATATGGCTTCTAACTGTCCTAACAAAGAATCTACTGAAAGGAGATATTACCGAGATGACAGACAGAAAGATAATCATTACAGAGGACACCGAGACTTCAGAAGAAGAGATAGAAAGACATGCTTAATAGCTGATGAGGAATCCAATGATGATAAATCAGATGAAACTGATACAAAGGAAGTAGTTTATGTGGCTATCAAAGATGGATCAGATGAAGAAAGGTATGAAGAAAAAGCCCTAATATCTCACATAAACACTAATGATTCTTGGATCATAGATAGTGGATGCTCACATCACATGACAAGTGATAAACATAAGTTTTTTATGTTAGAAGACTATGATGGAGGCTATGTAAGATTTGTTAATGTTGCACCATGTATGGTAAAAGGTAAACGATCAATAACACTTCTTGACAATGCTAAATGTAATGATGTTTATTGGGTTGAAGGTTTGAAATACAATTTGTTGAGTGTAGCACATCTAAACAATACAGGATAGCGGATAGAATTTCATAAAGGAATTGTCAAAGTTCATGACAAGAATGGAAAGTTAGCTGCTACCAGGACACAAACAAAAGGTAATACATTTCACCTTGACTCAACTCGGAACAATTGTCTGTATGCAAAGATAGATGATACCTGGTTATGGCATAAAAGGTTTTGTCATGTAAATTTTGATAATATGATCAAAATAAGTAATAAGCACTGAGTAAGAGGTCTACTGAGTCTTGAAAAACTTGAGAATGCTATGTGCCAAGGATGCCAGATGGGTAAAATGATAAGATCAAGCTTTACAAGTAAGTCTTATACTTCTAAGGGAATTTTAGATCTTGTGCACACTGATCTTTGTGGTCCTATGAAAGTTCAAAGTTATTATGGTGATAAATATTTCATATTATTTGTGGATGATTACTCAAGGATGATGTTAGTAATGTTTTTAAAACAAAAATCAGAAGCTTTTCAAATGTTTAAATGGTACAAGGCAAGAGTTGAAAATGAAACAGGAAGACAACTGAAATTTCTTAGATCATATAGAGGATGAGAGTTCACATCTGATGAGTTCAACTTATTTTGCAATGATCGTGGTATTAAAAGACAAGTATCTACACTGAGAGATCCACAGCAAAATGGAATAGCTAAGAGAAGAAACAGATCTATTGTGGATTGTGCCAGAACCCTGATGATTGAAAAGAAAGTGCCACAAACTTTTTGGAGAGAAGCAATAAGCACAGCAGTTTACACCCTGAACTGAGTACAACTGAAGAAAGGAACTTTGAAGACACCATATGAAATCTGGTATGACAAGAAACCTAATGTAAGTTATTTCAAAATCTTTGGAAGTAGATGCTATGTACACAAGGATGATAGAAATGGCAAGTTTGATCAGAAAAGTGAAGAAGGAACATTTCTTAGTTATTCTTCTAGAAGTAAAGCATTTAAATGTCTGATCAAATCATCTAACAAAATAGTAGAAAGTGCAAATGTGAAAATTGATGAATTTGCAAAAAGAAATGATGAAGGAAACTCCAAAGAACTAGAAGATTATGATGAATTTATCTATGTTCAACTGACAAGTCCTACCAAGAGAGTTATTGAAAGAAATGAAGAGAATATTCAGTTACCGAGTGATGAAGAAGATCATACAGAGTCTACTGAGCCTATATTAGCCAAGTATGTCAGAAGACATCATGCATCAAGTCAGATTATAGGAGATAAGCATGATCCAATGATGACAAGGAACAAACTGAGATAGAACACATGTCTGATATCTGAATTTGAATTGAGAATAGTGAAAGAGGCATTCAACAATGAAGATTGGATAAATGCTATGACAGAAGAGATTGATCAAATCAAGAAGAATGACACATGGACACTGATCCCAAGACTGAAGGACAAAAATGTAATCAGTACAAAGTGGATTTTCAGAAACAAGTTGAATGAAAAGGGAGAGATCATTCGAAATAAAGCTAGACTAGTTTGCAAAGGTTATGCTCAAGAAGAAGGAATTGATTATGGTGAAACTTTTGCACCTGTGGCTAGACTTGAAGGAGTAAGAACATTGTTGGCATATGCTGCTTACAAGAATTTCAAGGTATATCAAATGGATGTCAAATCTTCATTTCTGAATGGTATATTAGAAGAAGAAGTTTTTATTGAACAACCTAAAGGATTTGTTGAAGATAAGAATAAAGATCAGGTATGTAAATTGAACAAAGCTTTATATGGTTTGAAACAAGCACCTAGAGCATGGTATGAAAGATTGCACTCTTATTTAATCAAGATTGGTTTTATAAGAACAAGTGAAAACAGTAACATGTACATGAAGAATGATGAAAATGGAATACTGATCCCAGCCATATTTGTTGATGATATTATATTTTGTGGAAATGACTCTCTATGTAAGAACTTTGGAAATGAAATGAGCAAAGAATTTGAGATGTCATTAATCAGTGAGATAAAGTATTTTATAGGTTTACAGATACTGCAAATGAAAAATGAGATTTTCATTACTCAATCCAAGTACATAAAGGAAATCTTGAAGAAATTTGGAATGGAGGATTCAAAACCAGTAAGTACTCCTATGACTACCAATTGCAAATTATCAAAGAATTATGAATCTGCATCTGTTGATGAGACACTTTATCGATCCATGATTGGAAAGTTACAATATGTTGTTCACAGCAGGTGAGACATAGTACATGTAGTAGGTATAGTTGCAAGATTCTTTCCACATCCTAAGGAAACACACATGACAACAATCAAGAGAATTTTCAGATACTTGAAAGGCATTGAGGATTATGGCTTAGTATATCAGAAAGGAAATGACTTTGATCTAAAAATTTATACTGATGCTGATTGGGTAGGCAACATTGATGACAGAAAAAGCACAAGTGGAGGAGCTTTATTTTTAGGAGAAAGACTAGTGAGTTGGCTTAGCAAGAAACAAGGATGTGTTTCACAGTCAACAACAGAAGTTGAATACATTGCTGCAGCATTGAATTGCACCAACATAGCATGGATCAAACAACTGTTGGAAGGTATAAGTGAGAAAGTTACCGAGCCAATAACTATATTCTGTGACAATACTAGTGCCATTAACATTTCAAAGAATCTTGTTATGCACTCTAAGACAAAGCACATCTCTATCAAATATCATTATCTTAGAGAAGAAGCTCAAGAGAAGAAAGTGGTGTTGGAGTATATTAGCACAAAGGAACAAATAGTAGATATTTTCACCAAGCCACTCCCAAGGGACACTTTTGAGTATCTTAGAAGTAAGTTAGGGGTCATACCCCTATCTTCTACTCACTGATCGAGTTCAGTGAAAGCATCAATTCAATGACTCTACAGAATATTTTTAGGAGTTGATGCTGATTTACACACTTTAGGAGATTTTCTAAAGGTGTGTGCAGGAAACATACAAGGAACAGGAATTGAAGACAAAATACTCTGACCGAGACTAAGTTGACACATAACAGCAGAAATTCACTTCTCAGTGGAAGAAATTATGTTTTAGTTCTTTATCTTTTTGGCATTGTTGTCAAAGGGGGAGAAGACTGGAGAAGACTGGAGAAGACTAAGAAAAGAGGAGAAGACTAATGTATGGGGGAGAATTCTGATGACAACTATCCAATCAATTGGTTTTGCCATCAATGCCAAAGGGGGAGATTGTTGGTATTATAACGGACAAAGGGAGATTGTTGGCATTTCAATAAGGATATTGAGAAGGTTGTTGATGATTATGGATATAAACGATTAAGGATGTTTACTACCTTAATATTATTACTTTGTCATTGATGTCAAGAAATTGATTTTCTAATTCAATATGATGTTTCCATATCTTAAGAAGTATGATTTGATGAGTATAAAGATGTCGGTAAAAGACACAGAAAGAATATGATGAATAAGGGGAGAAATAAGTTATTCACTGGGCAACAATTACCAAGTTAGACAATGATGAGATCATGATGTTTAGATTGTTTTGATATCCTACATATGTTGTTGATTGTAAGGTTAATACTATACTATGTTACTAAGCAAAGAACCTAGT